>NC_090932.1:774090722-774398472 GCF_040938575.1 Ambystoma mexicanum
AGCAGTGGGAATGGATTAGGGATCATGTCTACATATAGAAAATGTGTGTGTTAGTACCTCATTGGCATTCTATTGTCTGTGAGACACACCCCAAGCTACTTCTACACACGTGGTGTAAGGCACTCGTCACAGCAGAGAATGTGGCTGAAGAATAGTAACATTTTATGTAAAAGTGCATGGCAGGCTATTCTAATTAGTTGGCAACCCAAATCCAACCTTGGACATTCAGCTTGCTAGCAGCACATACATAGGCCCTCATTACAACTCAGGCGTTAAGGGTTTAACGGCGCGGTCGGCGCCGTTAAACCCTTAACGCCTGATTACAAGTGTCCCTTTGCGGGTTGGTGTTTAACGCCTGCTTTTAGCAGGCGTTAAAAATCCAACCCGCAAAGGGACTTTGGAGCTAATTACGGCACCGTCATTTATGGTGCCGTAATTAGCGCCTTACCCATTCCCATTATGCCCTATGGGGGCAAAAATGGGAATGGGGAAGGGCAAGTGGTGAATGGGGAATTACCGACCCACTCACCTTGGAATGGGGCAGTAATTCCGCCATCCACCATGGCGGAATCGTAACCTTAGCGGCATGGACCATGGTGCTAATAGCACCATGGGCCTCCGCCAAGGTTGTAATGAGGGCCATAGAAATGAAACCCAGGTGGTTGGAGATATGTCAGCTCCCCTTGTTTCCCAATTATTCTACCCTCTCTCACCGGTAGGCCTCATGCGAGTGTCTTCTGATTGAAGGGTGACTTTGCCAGTCTGTACTGTTTTGGGACATTCGAGGGAGTGCAGGCACATCATTATCTTAGCTTCAGGCTTAATGAATAGCCCTTGATTGCGCGCTCTTCATCACGTGTTACAAGACCATGAAATTGTCCATATCGACGGTGCATTTAACAGCATTTGATTCAATTATGCTGGATGCGGTTGCTCCTCTTGGCCATTAGAGACTTGGATGAGGGTGCAGCATTTATGAGAGTAAGAGGCAGTGGAGTCCGGAATGAGAATTCAAGTGGAGAATGTTACAGAATTCAAGAGAGGAAGAGGGAGGTGACTAGTAATAAAAAGCAGACAAGCTGCCAGTATTCAATAAAAACGAAGGGTAACAAGGAATGGGAATATAAGCAGACAAGCTACCAGCATTAAAAAAAGAGGAGGGTAACACAGAATGGAAATATGAACTGACAAGCTAACAGCATTCAATAGAACAAGAGGAGGGTAGGTAGGAATGTGAAAACAAACCGACAAGCTTACAACTTTCAATGAATAAAGTGGAGGGTAGCAGGAAATGGGATTACAAGCAGACAAGCTAACAAAATTCAAGAGAAAAAGAGGAGGGTAACAAGGAATGGAAATATAAGCAGACAAGTTAACATTGTTCAAGATAAAAAGAGGAGGGTAACAAGGAATGGAAATATAAGCAGACAAGCTAACAACATTCAAGAGAAAAAGAGGAGGGTAACAAGGAATGGAAATACAAGCAGACAAGCTTACAGCTTTTAATGAATAAAGAGGAGAGTAGCAGGTAATTGGAATACAAGCAGACAAGCTAACAGCTTTCAAGAGATAAAGAGGAGGGTAGCAAGGAATGGGACTACAAGTAGACAAGCGAACCTCTTTCGCAAGATAAAGGGGAGGGGTTGCAAGGAATAGGAGTAGAAGCTATCATAATTCAAGAGATAGAGAGGAGATAACAAGGAATGGAAATACAAGCAGATAAGCTAACAACTTTCAATGGAAAAATCGGAGGGTAGCATGGGACCCCTTGAACACTGAGTATCTCACACAACCACTTGCCAACTTTCATGTATTCCCCGAGGTCATATGCTCTGGCTACCCACTTTTTGTGCCCTCTTTCTATTTTCCTTTTCATATCCACTGACCAAGCTTGGCTGCCCAGGGCATAGCCACAATGTGCTTTGCAGACAAGCCTGGGTGCTGGGGACCAGTACAGTCTCAGCTAGCGCAGAAGAAATGGCTATTACATTTACAATCATACAGTCGATATTAGATTCAAAGCATTTATTTATTCATTCATTTATATTGAGCACATATCCCAAAGGTATCTGGGCGCAAGATTACATGTTGCGATTAGGTTACAGTTATTATCATATGCATTTGAAAGGTACATACAAAGATGAAGTGACACATTGAAGTGCATCAAATAGTAGTTACAGTGCAGGTGTAAATAAGTTCTGGTGCAGGGCATAGCACAATTGCATTATACATACATTTCCCTACATGTGTCAGTATCCTTATACTTGCGTCAAATTATTCTTGAGATTAGATTTTGTTTTTTTCAATAGGTTGTCTCAGTTTTCAGATCTGATGGAAGGGCATTCCAGAGTTTGGAGGCTAGGACTGGAAAACTCTTACCTCCTGTTTTTTTCTAGTTTATACCTCGGTATCATTAGTTGGTTGACCTGAGTGACTCTAATAGGTCTGTTGGTTTGGTTCTTGGTGAACGTTTAGATATTTAGGGGCTTTATTCGCAAGGCACTTGTGGGCTATTGATAGTGTTTTAAAGGCGATCCTATTCTTTACTGGGAGCCAGTGGACTTTTTTTCCAGTGGCAGCAATGTGGTTGGTTTTCATATGTTTAGTGCCGCTCTTAAGACGTTGTTCTGTAGCACTTGTAGTAGTTTGTTTAAGTTAAGGCAGCTGGTGCCGATGTATAAGGCATTGCAGTAGTCCAATCGGGATAATATGAGGACTCTAGCTAGGGTGATACAGCTGTGGACGATAGGAAAGGCCTGCATACAGTAATACGTTTTGTTGTGTAAGCCACAGAAGAGGCTGTAGCATTGATTTGTTTAGTTAGAGTGAGTGTCGAGTCTAGGTAGATCCCTAAAGTTTTAACTTCTTTTGCTACTTTGATGGTGATATTATCAATAACAAAAGATTTGAATTGAACAGGGAGTTTACTTGAACAGTTTCAGGAGCCAATCAGTAGTATCTCTGCTTTGTTGTCATTCAAACACAGGCCATGAGTAACCATCCATGCCTGTATAAATTGGTAAATTTCGTTCAAAAGTTTAGAGTCGCCATCATAAGAGCCTGAGAGGGGTATGAGTATTTGGGTGTCATCTGCATAGTTAGTGTAGGTGACAACCAAACTGTTGAGGTGATCAAATAGAGGCTTTGTAAAAATGGTGTACAAAGTGGGAGAGACACACAACCCCCGAGGGACTCCGCACAGAACTGGAGCCGGGTTTGCCATGGCTGTCGGAGCGAAGACTCTCTTTGTCCTGTTGGAGAGGAAGGATTGAATCAGAGAAGTTTGCGGCTGAAGTTAGGTGTTTGCACAGCATGTTATGGTTTACCAAGTCAAAGGCGGCAAATAGGTCTCATAGGAGAAGGAGAGCTATGTTATATTTGTCCCTTAGCTCATCCATTTGTATTTTAAGGTCAATGAGAGCTGATTCTGTGCCATGACCTGGTCTGAACCCTGACTGTCGAAGGCCAAGGAGATTGTTTGATTCAAGGTAATTTTGAATTTGGAGGTACGCTGCCCTATCCAGAATTTTAAGCAAGAAGGGTACCGTGGTTATTGGTCGATAATTGGTAGGTATGTTTGGGTCTAATGTAGGTTTCTTTAGTAGTGGGAGGACCCACTCATCCTTAAGGTTGCTGGGGTCTGTGCTTGTTTTGAAGCATGTATTTATAAAGGTAGTGATGAAAGGGGAGAGGTCAGCTACCACGTCTTTGATAAGAGTAGGAGGACATATGTCCCCTTGACATCTTGAGGGTTTGAGGCTTTAAATTATTTGTATCACTTCAGGTACAGACACTGTGGTAAACTGAAATGGAGTGGGTTGGTTCCGAAGTGCGTCAATATGCTCAAAACGATGTGCATCTAGAGGCAGGCTACATTTTTTTGTGTCCATTTTCTTTTGCAGGTGAGCGATTTTATCCAGGAGTGTGTTTTGGATATTTGAACACCAGGTGGCATTTTTTAAGCAATGGTCCTGTGGGGTCACTGGGGTTTCTAATTCTCTAAGGATGCTAAATAATTATTTTGTGCCCGATTTTGCATTGCTGATTCTTTCATTATAAGCGTCACTTTTCGTTTGATGGATAGCATTCATGTAGTTATTGGAGGCTGTAACAAATTTGTCTTTATTGCTAGAAGACGATTTCTTTTCCAAGTCCCTTCAACTGCTCTCTTAGTACTACGTAGGCTTTTTAGACTTGTGGTATACCAAGTATTTAGATGAGCAGACTGCCTGGCTTTGCACATTTTTAGTGGTGCCACTTTCTCTATCCCCTGAGATAGAGTTTACCATCTATGTAGTGTTTAGCTTTTCTAAATTGGGTGGGCTGATGACAGGGAGTAGTAGGGGTAGCAATGTTTCTGCTGTAATATTACATTTATTTCTCGTAAAGGCAGGAGGGGCAATGCTGATGCCAAGGTTTGATGTAGGTTGGTCCTTAATAGTGAAGGTAATCACAGGGTGGCCTGACCAGGCACAAGGAGTATTTGCAAGAATCTTAGTGTTAAAATTCAGATCGGCTATCCAATCAAGAGTGCTACCCTTATTATGAGTTGGGTTTGTGGTACAGTGCTGGAAGCCTAGTTCTGTTATGGTATTCGCTAAAGCTAGGGCATTGGAGACTTTTGGGTTGTTAAGTCCTATGTTAAAATCTCCTAGTAAGTTAATATTTGAGCCAGGTTTAACATTATTGGTGAGGAGCTGTGTGATCTCTTCATCCAAAGATAGTACTGGGCCTGGAGGTCTATATAGAAGATTTATAGTCAGTGTATATTTGGCAGTCAGAGGTAGTTTCAAGGTTAGGAGCTTGCCATGAGGCATTGTATCAGACAGCGGGACACAATAAGGAAAATTGGTTCCTTTCATCTGCTTCATCCTTAATCGAACAGGCGTGATTTCAAAAGATTTTTCCTCATATAACAGTGATTGCAGATGAAAAGACAATTCTTACTAAACTAGAGAAAAAGCGCTATTGTTCCAACTTGTGCACAATATCTTCCATGCAGCCTGCTGCCTATAACATTGCTGCAGAGCAAAGGCTTGCGTCTAAATGTATCCCCCAATTATACGAGTGGGTCTATAAAAGTAAACTCCATTCCACGCTGCGTGCAATATTGGGTTTTTAAGTATCCCATCTGCAGAACTGATACAGCAACAATTCGAGTCATATTACGTGATGCTTAACAATACAGCAAACACAATAATGTTCTGTTTCTTATATTGCGCTAACTTAGGTTGACCAGATTTAAAAATAAAATAATAAAAAATACATCAAATTTGATCAATAAAGATCAATGTAACAAAACGAGAGGCTATCTGTCATTTTAATATCACGTCTTTGGATTTGTGTCTCAAATCATTTGTCCTCTTCCAGAGGGTATCTGGTAATATTATCCCCTTATATATGTTCGCCGGGAAAAGGCTATGGTGACTTTATATATCGTCACCATATATATGGGATCAAGGGGAGCGGGTGTGTCCCCCGTGCCCTTTGAATCCCCCCCCATTCTGCCCCCCACATGTTCAATGTGATAATGCCCCTGCAAACCACAGCCATTTTTGGGCCATATTTTTGTCAGACGACATGTTTGCACTGACATTATAACATGGAACCTTCCAGAGCAGCATTGGAATGATGTTAGACAACTTCCCTTAGCGTAGTGCTGCCAGCTGGCCATCAGCATACCTACCCTTTTATCAGTTGCAGAGTTATGGCCACCAGTCTCCCAGAAGCATCCCTTGAAGGAGCAAGAAAAGGGGATTCAGCTCTCAACTTGGTCCTTTGATTGGGGAATTGAGATCCATCACACATATAGAATACCTTGCATGACGCAGGTGGGAGACGTTGCCAATATCTGTAAACATGCCTTAAATGTACTGGCCGCAAAGGTCAAGAGTCAGGTTCAGTTTCACTGCAAACCCTGTTTTATGTTGAAATTACAAATGCCAAAACAGAAAGGCAGGCAATTAGAAACTAACGGGACATCTCGGATGTGACAAAGAGGTATACAAAGAACGTTTGAAGGTCCACTCGCCACCGTACGCTCCACTACTCCCCAGCCTGCCTGAGACTCAATCTTTTCCTCGCTGTTTCCTCCCGTGGTTGCTTGTAGATCCCTTGCTGCCAAATGCACATGTTAGCCCCTGATCCCCTTTTCTCTGCTCCGCTCACTGTGTTCTTCCCCCTAGGATTGTAAAGTGCTTTTTTGCTTCCTGAAGCTAGGTCCGAGCTCAATAAACACTATGATAATAATAATAACCTGGCAAAGCCTGTTTGTTCAGTAAGATTCCAAGGGCTAATTCATGGAAGCTTAAGCGTGGTGAAATGTGACATTGGACTGGTGCAAAGTGACTTTGCACTGCCAACAAACATCCTGATTCATAGAGCGGTGCAAAGTGTATTTTTGCAGTGTAAATTGACTGCACTGGTGTAAAGTGTATTTTTCCAGTCCAACGTGACTTTGCACCGGTGAAAAGTCACTTTGCACTGCAGAAGTACACTTTGCATCTCTCTGTGAATCAGGGTGTTTGTTGGCAAAGTCACTTTGCACAGCACTAAAAATTCCAGCCCTATGCCTCTGTTTAAACTTGTTCGGGAAGACCACACTCCACAGCTTATTCGTGAGAATAGAAGGAAGAGAAACTGAAGCTGCCAGGTTGGTGACGACACCCATAGAAAAGAGCTCATCTTGGCAGTCAGATGGAGGCTGTACTCACTCCCAGAGTTCCAGTGCAGGCTTGCAATGAGTTTAACTGTTTAACTGCTGAGGAGGTGCACGTCCAGCTCCTCTGCAGGACCTACTTACTGCGGAGGACGTAGATGGTCAAATCCTTGAGGCACCCTGACTAACAGTAGGCCGGAAGCCCTGTGAATTTTGCAGCCACGGTTGGGAGGTTTCTGAGAGTGGCAGTGGGCCAGCATCTAGTTACCACCAGAACTAAATGCGCGCTACCAATACAATGTAGAAAACTTCTATTTCATTCCTTTGCCGGTAATTAGCAGCATAATGACTAGAAATGGCTTGCCTCATTCCTCCATTCATTATTCCATATACTCATTCAACATACATTATGCATTTCTTGGTAATACAGTTTAAGGGTGTCGTTAAAATGCACGTGTTATTCTAACCGAATACACTTCTAAAGGCAAAAGCACCCTTCTGTTGTGGATGCATGAGCCCCTCCCCTCACTTTAACGTTTTCGGTAAATGAGATAACTTCATAATAGCATTTTACGTTAATGGCATCATCTGTAACCATTGAAAAACAATACGTTTAGCGAGGAGACCTTCTCTTAACACTGACAACCAGTGGTTGTACAACGCAAACATGACGCTGCATTGTATTGCATGAAAAACACGGATGAGCCTCTGTGAGGTATGTTGTGTTCTTTGCATTCTTTTCTTTTGGCTCAACACCGATAATTTTCATTAAATCTGGTACAGCTCAAACTCGGATCTAATGAAATGTTATCGTTGGTCAGATAGCTCAGTTAGTGACGTTCTCACTGCTGTTACCACCGATCAATTTGCCGATCGCATGTCGCAACCTAGACAGGAACTATTATATAAGTGAGGTGCCTTTCAAATAGTAACAGTACACTTGTTATTTGCATTGCTGCTAAACAGCTAAAACTGTACTAGAACGCAGTATAAGAAAACAGGCTATCACCCCACCGACAAGTTCTTCAAGAGACCAAACACACAGGATCAGACATCGCATTGACGGCTCCAGCCCTACCTGAGGCACCTCAACCTTCCAACCACAGTCACAGTTGAAGCCTTCACGCTGCACCGATATGCCATCAATATCTTCCCTGACACCATCACTATTGGCCGGATTCTACAACTTCCAAAGAAACCGCAGTAGACCCAGATGACCTGAACACCTCTAGCCACGTCACACACCTACTGTTCATCAGCAAGGCCATTGGGGATACCGCCACCCCAAGCTATCTGAAACGATAGCAGAACACCAACTCCTGCAAGACATACTAACCCAGCTTCCAATCACGTGCTGGCCTGGGACCACCACGGCCCGCGCCTTTGACATCTGTGACAAAGGTGCAACCCCTGTTTTTCGGTGCAACTTGATTTGTCTTTCGCCTTTGAAATGATCAGCCACAAGCACTGCTCAAGATCCTCGTCTACCACATAAGTTCTGACAAAGCCATCCTGCACTGGCTCAGCGCTCGCTGCTGCGATCTGAGCGTGATCTGTAGGTTGCAGATTTGAATCCCGGCAAGGCCAACTCAGCCTTTCCTCCTTCTGAGGTCGATAAATGAGTACCAATTTCGGTTGGGTGATATTGTATGTAAATATGTGCTCTGTAAAGCGCTATATAAATAACACATCATTATCATTACCACCTGGGTAACAGACGCCAGTTAATCTAGAATGGAACCTACAGATCCCTCTGTCATCCCATAGCCAATAGAATCCTAGAGGGATGCATCGTCTACCCGGTCATCTTTAAACTCTACAAGGAGCCATTGGGGAAACTCACAAATAATCATGATATCAAGGGACACAGATATGCAGACAACCAGCCGCTCTGCCTAAAGGTCAACTCTGTTGATGGCAACCACTGCCTGAAAGTCTACACCTCCCTCATTCATGCTTGGATTTCAAGTGTCTACCTGAAGCTGAACCGCACAAAGATCAAATTCACTCCCCTCGTTTTAAACTCAAATGCAGAACTAGCTGAGAAAAATAAAGCATTTCAAACTCCTTCCTGTGTCTCTTACAAAGCCAAGTCATCTGGATTCACCATCATTGGCAACCTTTCCTTCTTGAATCACCAAGAAAGTACAGACTGCCTGGTACCACATCACACTCCACTGCACAATCACTCCCTGCATCCAGTCTCAGACTTTAGACTCGTCCTCAATGACTTCATCCTCTCCGCCAGGACAGTGCCAATACCATCACATGTGACCCAACCTCCAGCACTGCTGAAAACTACCCAGCACACCTCCGCCCATTTCATAAAAGGCACAACTAAAGGTAACCACGTCACGCCCATCCTCAAGGAACCACATTAGCTGCCCCTAAAGGCTCACTTCTCCTGCAAGATAGCCTGCATTACATTCAAGGCAATAATAAAAAAGGTTTCCTCATACCTGACTGAAATGTCTCACTGTCTCCTATGGCCAGCATTGCAAAAGAAACCTTGACATCACCAGGAAGTAAAACAAGAAGAAATACAATGGGTATTCTCACTCTATGAAAGTTTACTACACAACGATATCCCATATCCGGTCTGCTCCCTCACTCTTACACGTCAGGAAGAAAAACCTGATCATGGTAGTGCTCTCCTATCCAATGACTATCCCTCCCTACATTCAGAGTGCCCTCTCCTCCCTCTTATCACTCTCTGTTGCTGCTCCAATGCTAGGGTTGTGCGATAGAAAGCCCCTTACATACATACATATCCCTGAAATATGGAATCTTTGCCCTAGTGTAGGACAGTCTTTCCTTCCGCTCTCGGAATAAAGGCACTTCTATAACAGTGGCACTTGCAGTAATGCAGTAGGTGAGGTTGGTTTGGGATCTGGTTTTGCCATAAGGTGTTCTGCCAGCACTTTGTCATCATTAGGTAGTGTGGAGAACTGCAGATCACCCTAACGATACAGCAGTACTCATTTTAAACATCTATTCAGAGTCCCATTTTCAAAGTTTTACTCTCATGTCAGGTTTAACACCATTCAGAAGTATTCCAGGTTCCTCACAGAAATAGAAGCCTTATTAAAAGGACCAATGTGGGACAGTGTGAGTCTAAATATTGATGCAGACTTAATGGGTCTCATCTGACAATATGATAAAAGGCCAGATGTATGTGTGTCCGATGCAGTAGCTGTGCCTGTTCTGACCACAAGAGGAAGCTGTTGCTTAGGATACATAAAGACAATTCCAATTTGCATAGCTTCACCTGCTGCCATGCTAGAGGGAGCTTAGGATATGTAGTGGCCCTTCTGTGCCAATGAAAACCTGCACATTGGCCCTTGTCCACGGGCCTGTACACTAGTTCCATACAGTGTGTTAACAGTAAAAACAAGTGGTATTATAAATACCTCATACATTCAAAATACCGCCTACTTACAGGCTGGCATTACATGGGTTAGTTAGGGCATGCTGTACTTAGAAAATACTAGATAAGGAAAAAATGCAAGTAAGTTGATTCCCCCTAACTGAGGGCCTAGTGTCGACATTATACATTATGGAGGGGTGTGATGCGTTACTTGGAAAGGCTGAGGATAATTCAATAGCACATTTAAGATATTATATTAGAATTAGAATGCAGCAGTGCTTAATAATATATTGGGAAATGTGCAATATTTTACATCAAAATTGAGTACTAAAATAAAGGATAATGTTAAAGGCCTTCCTGCAGAGCAGGAGAAACACCATCTATACATGTTGTTATTTGTTGGAGATGTCTACCTCTTGCTTACTGCCATGTTTAAAAGGATGCCTGATTAAAGTGTGCCCTTTACTCACTACCATATTCAAATAGAATGCCATTACATATTTTCTTTCAGGCACTGTGTGACAATCCCACAGTACAAAGGCTGAGAAGAAGCCAACCATGCTCCATTTGAAAGATAGGCCCAAACTGAAGTATTTACTTATCAAGGAATACAGCATGCCAGAATATATTGAAAGTATGTCAATCTTGTTCTAACAACTGCGCAACATGTAGCATGTTATTCACATGAGAACCCAGTCTGACTCACCAGAACATTCACTCCTGCAGTTTTAAAGGACTGTCTTTATTGTTCATGCTGAGCACAAAACAAAAGGGTAAAACATGCAAGGACTAGTGCAGCCTTAAAAAGAATGAATAAAAGAAAACTGCATATATTTCCTATGACTAAAATATATCCTTTTTCCTAAAATAATATAATAAAAAGTAAGACTGGAATCAATATAACAGTCCCATTTTGTTCTGACATTTATATTTCCCACTTAGAATCAAGGCATTTGAGAGTTAAAGTGACCTGTTTGAGTCAAGGGTTTGAAGGGGGAAAGTCTTGCATGCTGCACAGAGAACTGGAAACACTTTGTATATTTACATTTTCAATCCTTGCCCAGGACTTCAGAATCATCAGAATCATAACACATGAATAGCACACATATCTTCAGTCTGGTTTGGGTCTGTTTAGAAGATTATAGTACTTGATAGCCAAGCCAGATGGTATTTGACCCACATTGAACTAATGATCTACTGTAATGAAGGATGGTTTTTAAGGAGATAGCCATGTAATCCTGAGGTTACGTAATGGATGAAGGGCTCAGCTTGCCACATATTTCATTTCACATGGGCTCATAAAAACTGCATTAGCCCCACAGGCCAAGGAAAAGGTGGCTGACTATATATATGCACAGCAAACAAACATTCTGCTCTGAAAACATTTAAATGGACGTTTATGGAATGAATGTCTGACATACAAAAACCCCATCTCTGGATGCACAAAGACACTATAAAAAAGGGCAGAATCAAGGCAATATACTGCCATTGCCTCCTGGTGGAAAACATCTGAAACTGCACTCTTGAAAACCTTATTCATTTACATTAGGGAAATCTCACATTAAAATGTGTATTCACTAATTGGATCGTTTGCAGTGTCATGATGAGCTAAGGCATGTAGAAACCATGCCCATGAAACAAAGCATGCAAAGTCCCTCTACTTACTCCCCTAAACCCTGAATGGCCAGGTTCTATAAATGGGAAAGTTGTTAGGAAATATGGGCACATTTACTTGAGGAGGGGCTTCCTGGAGGGCATAATCCCCAGTCCGGCCTTCCTGGAGGTACCCGAGTCCTGCCAGGCCCTTTAACATAACTGTTATATTGCTGTGTGAGGAAGTAATCCTCTTAGGCTAGGTGCTTATGGGAGTTAATTTACATAATCCAGCGATTGACTAGCCTTCTCATCCTGGGCTGCAGTTACTGTGTCCTGTTAATAGACGGCATCATGTGTATGTTAGGGCAAAACAATGGTGTATGGTCTAGTTAACATATTAGATTTCAAAAGTTACTCTTCTAGGTTTCTTTTTTTGTGTGTTTAGGGGGTTGCTCCCTGCTGTCGTATGGCTGCTTCAAAGGCCTTTGCAAATGAGTAATTTCAAGTATGAAACCTCAACATGATATAACATGACCTATCCAGCTAGTATAAATGGAAACCAACATCATAGTCCCCCCTCCCCCTCACGAAAGGAGTGAATGAGCACACACAGAAGCACATGGGTGGATTGCCACCTAAACGCTGAATACATGCAGTAGCATTGGTGCCAGCTGGATGGGACCCTCATTTAGAAGTAGATGAAGAAGCAAATAACATTACCATACTGCTCAGAACATGTGCACAAAGTGCAAGACAGCGGAATGTCATGCCACCACCATGTCCAAGTAAATGTACCTTGGATGTTTCCCTCATTCAGTAGCTGCCCTGGACCTGTTGAATTTGGGCGGAGACACTCTGCCACAGAGAATCAGAATGTGTCGGTTTTGACCCAGCTATACCAATTGTTGGCAGAGAACATCAGTGGCCAATGACCTTGCAACTGGGTATGAACTGTGAGGCACCTGCAAAGGGGATTCCTTCATAGAGTGAAGTTTTGTTTAATTACCTGGGCATCAGACCTAACCATGCAACGTAAGGAACATGTATAGCCCTTGGGCATCTCAAGCGATTGGTGCACCATGATGCAAATTACCAGGGGTTCAAATGCCCTATTTGTATTCTGAAGACCCCAGATTCAGACAAAACGTTGAATACATATTCCACCTCCTGTTTGAAAGTGAACTATCAACTCTATGTCATGGAGATGATAAATGCTATACTTGTAAGGGATACTATGTGCATGAACAAATGCTCGAATGGAGGAGGTTGATTTCCCCTGTATTGGAACCACTTATCTGTAATGAGGCTAGCTGCACCCTATCTGAAGTAATTCTCCTCATGCCCGTAGCCTGTGGTCTAAGAAAGCGATGAACAACCCTTGCTTGAGGAGGACAGTTGAACCCACCCTACTGGGGTCCAGATGAGGTGGGATCCTGGTACTAGGCTCTACATATACATTTATGTAGGAGATCCATGATTGTGGAGGGTAAGTGGCTAGAGAAAAAAGGGACTAATTATGTCGATTCCATCTCCTTGCACTGAACCAAGCAATACTTTGGCCCAACTCACGTCACCCGGGATCAAACTGTTCTCTGCAGGTCAACTCCCTGGTCCTCTGGACAGTAGAACAAGAAGTGTACTTCAATAATACATGAGCACCATGTCCATTAGTAATGCTGCAGCTCAGTGTGCCAGCAATAAATACCTTGCTGATTGACTTATTGCCCCACCCCAGAACTGAATTTACGAGCTGCCAGTGGGTTCCAATACTATACTGACCAAGCTTAGGGGACACCCTGTAAGGCACCTCCGAGACTCTGGACAGCCTAGAATGCCACCTTTTACTTAGCAAACAAATACTAATTGAGCTTGGTGGATTTATTAATGGAGCCCTCCAATGACCGCAGGAGTAACAGTAAGGTACGACTTTTGGATTTGAAGATGATGAAATCGGTCACCCATTGTAATTGAAAACCAGACATTTTAGTGAGCATTCTAATGGGCAGTGCCTCCTGGTATTCCACTGGTGCCACAAATGTCAAGGCCCTTGCCGCAGGAGTCTGGACAATTGACCAACTCAATGACTAGGAAATAAAATCTGCTCAAATGTCCGCAGGGGAAAAGGGAGCCCCATATATGTGTATTGTCTATGGCAATGTTCAAGCAGCCTTCTGCCAGTGGGAGTGATGTATGCCATAATAGCTTCTAAGCCAGTGAGCACCCTGCCCATACTGTGGAAATTGGCATTCAGTCCATGACATCTCCCTAATCTTGACACAATTAAGCCTTCATTCGAATAGAGCAGTCTATCCACTGCAATAAGAACGGACCACACTATGGAGACACCAGTAACGTCTCTCTAGGAATTGTTAACAGTTTCCCAAAGATGCTTCCATGATTAATGTTAATTCTCAATGAAGATATTATGAGCGCATCAGGCAGCCGCGGGCCGCGGGTAAGTGCTCCCCATTTGGAGAAGAGGCAGATTTGCTGAAATGTGGCTTGTGTGATCTAATCTGAAGCCTTCCTGCTGAAACCGGAAGCCTCCACAGGGGTGTAGTACAAGGATGTCATTGTCTTCTCACAGGTGCCCGCCTTACCAGCAACTGGGGTAAGCTAAGACCTGTGAAATTGGCCAGCAGGTCCCAAGAAATGGGTTTGTCGAGGAGGCAGAGTTGCTGTGCTGGGAAATTTGTTTTAAATCATGACAAAGGAGCATAGAATATCACGCTTAACCGAGCAATTCTTTGATTAGGGTGCAGCGACAATATCAGAATAGTGCCTGCTTCTGCCGACGTACCGTATATTTTACTGAAGGAGAGAGTAGTAGCGTTGCCCTTTGCCCTTGTGAGAGTGTTCAGAGTCCGCCCGGCATGCCTCGTAGTTCCGAGGGAACACATAAATCACATCATACATAAGTGTTTAGTCCAGCAATTTCGACAGAATTGCAAAGAATGATCATACTGATCTTGATGCAAATTATGTGGTGCTGGAAGGGGTCGGAGAGTCGGCTACCACAGAGACAGACAAAAACAAGGAAGTGCTCTGTGGCCCCCGTCCATTTGCAGGTCACATGGGATGGTCCGAACTTTAGTAAACATAGAAGAAGGACGCAAAGCCAGGGGTTCCTTTTTTTTATTTTTTAGAAAAAATGGTCTAGAGAGGGTAGTGGGTACAGCCTGTCTATGGAGCCTTAACCTCACATAATTAAGGACTGTGATGAGAAAAATGATCGAGGGGGTAATGTCATTAGGGGGATGCACTACAGAGACAAATATAATTACTACACACCTGCCCCATGGTTCCACCCTGCAGAGAGCAATACATTTTATTTGTCATTTGTCATTAACAAAACATATTCCATCATTAATATGAAAATATACATCTGTCTAGGTCAAGATGTTCTAACCGAGAGCACGCATTGGCCATAAGACATGGTCATTTGTTGGACAAACTGCTTGCTGTTACCAGGGACCACTTCCAGACATCCTCTCCCAGAGGGATCTATCCGAGCACAAACTAGGATTTCATTCCCTTGCATCAGATCCGCACAGGTTTATATTTCTCGAGTCCCCATCCAGCCTGAATCATTGACACCCGTCAGGTGTGCGCTTCATCCTTGCGTGGTGGGGTTTTGGTTTCTAAGGCAATGCTGCAGTCTCCAAGCTGCCCTCCCATTGGGATTGTCACAAATAGCTCATGCAAACTAACACAGATGCTTCACCAGGGATTCTCCCCATTGGGGGGGTAGGGTTTCCTCGCTGGCAAAAACTCTATTTCCATGTATGTCTCTCTGATTGGCTGAATACATGCTCTTCTATGTGCCCTAGACACAAAGTGGAAAAGAACCCCGTACATTCCTAGTAGTAAAACTACGTTGTGAACAGGGCCATTGAGAATATAAATTATATACTCACAGAAAAATAAAATGGAGACTCTTGTACACGCCCCTGCATTCGGTGGCAAAGGTATGTTAGATAGGCAGCAGAGCCCCTTGCCTGCATTTGCAAAGGGAATGGCACATGCAGTCATGCTTAGCTATAGGATTATGACAGATCTTTGAAATTGTAAAAAATAACTTGCTACTTAGAATCAAAAAGGATGCGCGGGTGAACACATGAGAAAGAAGGACAAGTTGTTTGCAAAATAGAACAGCACAACTCTGCTGCCTTTTGCTCATGGAATCCTCCTCTTCAAGCATTTGATATGATATGATGTAAGTAATTTATAACGCGCCTGTACAAAGGTGTTTCTAGGCGCGACAAGACAAGGAAGGGAGGACAGAAGGAGGTAAAAAACAACAGTCTTACTAGGCTTTGTGCCATCCAGATCACGCAAGTGTGGCGGGAGGGAGGGGGAGAAGTGCAGAGAAAGGGGGATAAGATAAAGTGCCAGATTCACAGAGATTTGCGCTGGAGCAAGTGTGTCGATGCCAGTGAGCACTTCTGATTTTGTACTTGCAACCTTATTCCTGATTCAAAAAGTCTACATTGAAACAAATCTGGAGATGCCGGGATCATCCTTGAGATGTCTACATACAAATACGATTTACAAACATTTTCTCAAGGGCATCCCAGAGATGCTCCAAGCCTCTAAATATTTGCTTGGTTTTATTATTTGTAAATCCGGTACATGGCAGCCGGTGCCGCTCTGAGATGCTCACAGCCATCTCCTGATTGAATCGAGTGTATAACCTTGCAAAGCAGGGATTCAACTTGCAATACACGCATACACCTGGCAGGGGATTGCTGGTTCCCACCATGGAGTGATGTCCTTGAAGTCCGATTACCTTTTGGAAATGGAGCAACACAGGATCTCTGCTGCCTGGCCCATTGACTGCCCTATATCTACGGCACAGCATTGTGTGGGCAACTGACGCCTGCATGAGTCAGACAAGAAGGAACGTTTCAGATCATCTTGACGCATCTTGACATCCAAACAGACCTTACTCGTGAGATCCCCCGAATCTGGACCTCCCTTGCAGTCTCCATGTGTTGAACACCTTCACTTTTGGCTTTTCTTGGCAAGGAACATAAGGCTTATCTTTTCTCTAAGTGGAATGATTCGTTTATGTTGTGTCTCTTAGTGTTTGTTCGGTAATTGGTCATGAGTATGAATATTACTGATGTTGCAATAATTCCTGTATTTTATGTATTTAATGTATTTTGCAAACTTAACATTTTTATTTGCACAGCTTTCTGTATGCCTCTGGGCCAGGTCTGCACTCTACCAAATGCATACAGTAAAATCAAATGAAAGATGAAGATGAAAACGGGGGCGTGGCTAACTGGCCATGTGAAAGGCTGGGCTGCTCTGGAGCTCTCGCAGATCCGTAACTTATCCTGAGACTGCCCACCGTCAAAATTATGCTGTAACCATTCCAAAGGAAGGAGCATCTATGGGAAGGATCGCTGCACACAATGTGTGAAGCTAGAACCTTAATCGCATCACGCGGAGGAAGATATTCGGGGAAAACTAAGGACGAAACTCCAGTGACTGTCCGGACAAAATGGCTGCCCTGTCCAACAAAGGGCTGGGATGGCCGTATGTCACGAGAGACAAGTGCCGAAGTCCTCTTTAATCGACAGGGAAACCTGACGCCAGGAAGTGCCCGGCAGAAAACCCAGACGCGCACTGGAGAAGGCACTCGCTGAGCGAGGGCGTGCGCTGACCCCGGTGCACACAGAGAAAGAAATCAGGGGCGCAAGCACACAGAGCCGCCCTGGGTTCCGGGGCACGGGTGCAATACAAGCACCTGAGATGGGGCGCGCTTGGACCGGCGCCCATGGTGTAGTGGGATCAGGCAGCCCCCACGGAGTCACACACGAGGCGAGGATCACTAAGGGAGGAACAGATGGCGGCTGGTTCGCAAAGATAGCTGTTGCAGGCATAGCCCATGGACTGGCCACAAAGTTGACAGGATGCACAGAGTTAAGCGAAAACGGCCGTATAGAACGTGGAACGCACACCACGTAAGAAACTGGAGGGGAAGACGCTGCAGTGCAGCACAGCGGCTACATTGGATGCCAGTTCATTCTCGCGCAGGAGACCATAGAGGCAGGACAAGCACCCCGAACATTGGCAGTTGCTACCCCACCTTAATGTATAAGCAGTAAAACAAAACCGGACAGTGATATGCGATCACTGGACCAGGGAGAGCACCTTACTGGGAGCACAGGGAGAAAGAGCACCCAGATGAACACAGTCAGCGCCCCACACAAGAATAAGACAAAGCCTGGGCACATGAGTCATTGAGGGGCAGTGGGGAAGACCGCAGCAGTGCACACACATGAGTGAGTCGCCTGGCGCAACCACTCTAGAAGACGCATACGGGCGACTAACTATACAGACAGGGAGTGACATCTCCTCTGGGGCAACAAAGAGCATGGACCAAACGCAGACCTTGGGAGCGCACCTGCCACGAAGTGACCAAGGCAAAGCCAAAGTAGGAAGAGGACTTTGGAGGCCACAATGGTCATCTAAGCACCTCACACCCAGAGAGAAGCAACTGGACCCGGGTCAACACGGTGGATAGCCCCATGAAAATTGAATTTGGCACTTACCACAAGAGCACAAGTGTAAACACTGATTATCTTGGACCCAACCATCGTCAACTGCAACATTAGGGTACAGAGCGATGGCATCCAAGCTGCCCAAGACAAAGGGGAAACAACCCACAATGGAGGACTTCACGAAAACACCACAAACAATGGAGGGGGCCAGGTGCAAAGAGAGGAGTGCCCAGGCAGAAACATCTCCAGCACGTGGTGACCAGCAGATCCTAGAGGCCATCACAGACTTGAAAAGGACATGGGAAACTAAAATGGAGGCTGCTATGACCACACTCAAGAGTCGCTAGAGTTCAAAATAGATGCTGTACAAGTGGACGTTAACCTGCTACGACAGGATGTTAGATCAACAAACAAGCGAACTAGAGAAGGAAGTGAAATCAAACACCACTGCCGGCACATCGCATGCCTCGGAGATCCACACATTGAGGCAACAAGTGTGCAACCTGGAAAACAGGGCTGAGGAAGCCGGAGGCCGCGCACGGAGAAACAATATACGCATCACGCATTGTGGGACTCCCGGAGGGGCAAGAAGGATCGAACCCCAAAAAATATATTGAGACCATGCTGCTGCAAGAAATAGAAGGAGGGGCACTCACTCAAGGATTTGCAGTGGAGAAAGCGCATACGGCTCTGAGAAGAAGGCCCCCCTCGGCACCCCTTCTCAGAGCAATCATTGCCAAGATATTGAACTATCGCGACAGAGAAAGGATTCTGGAATACTTCCGCAAAGGAGGTACGATACAAAGGGCATCCGCATCTATCACTCATACTCCAGGTGCAAAGATGACGACTGAACTTTGGGGCAGTGAAGAGGAGACTGTGCGAGGTTGATCTCAGATACATGCTGATGTATCTGGCAAAGCTGAAGGTGTTCCATAAGAACCAAGTATTTTTTTTCGAGACCCCTGAAGATGCAACCGAGTGGCTGGATGCACAGAACTGTCTGACGGGGGCAGATGACCAGAAGAAGAGTGATACAGAGTGATGGGAAATTGGTTCTGGAAGCTGAGGTGCTTTATGATCTGTGACATTGGAACTTGATTATAGACTATAGATGCTAGACAATGACGAGCAGAGTGGATGTTGCATAAGTGCGGGAGGTAAAGAGAACCCAAACTCATACCCCATTAGATATGTTAGTTGGGTTACTGGTAGTGCCGTAACCCCCTGCTGGGATCCTAGCACCGGCTTAGCCAAGATAGGAGCAAATGCGGGGTCGCCTGAGATCCAGGCATGGAGCTGGGCAACAGTTGGGGACAGGAAAAGAGGTGGGTGGGAAGGGAGTTTGCAGTGGAAGTAGTTGGGGAACGAGTTTATACCCACACGCTATTGCGCGTGACACGTACAACTGGGAGGGTTAGCGGCGGGAAAGGGTATGGCTGAAAATGGGAGACCTTAAGATAGCAACCTGGAATGTCAGAGGGCTCAAGATTGACATAGCTCTGTTACAGGAAACCCATCTTACGAAGGACAAACAGGAGGTGATATGGGGAAAATGGAAGCAGATCACTATTGGGGCATATGCACGTATATTCAGCATACGCTAGGGGGGTAACTACCTGGATCGCTCCACACGTACCCTTTCAGCTAATACGGTCCACAGAGGATCCCGATGGGAGGATGGTGGCGATAAAGGGATTGATTGAAAACAAAGAGGTGTGCATAATCAATACATATGGCCCCAACCAAGACACTGTAGCCTATTTCAAGACACTGTATGGCAAAGTCAGCCTGTATCTGGGAGGGGGGGTGACTTTAACTGCACGCTGGACCCGGGGATGGACAGATCGGATGGGAAACTAAGCAAACCCTGCTAAAACTTTGAGGAACCTAGTAGGTGAATTCCAACTAGAAGATATATGGAGGTTGCACCACCCACAAGATAGACATTACTCACACTATGCGGCTCCACAAAACTTGCACACTAGGCTGGATTACATGTTCGTTTCCGCAGACATAATTGGAGAGCTAGTGCTGGCAGAATGCAAAGCGAGGGTCCTCTCGGACCATTCTCCACTGATTTTAACATGGCAATACTTACCCCCTACAGCAAAGATCCCCACATGGCGGCTCAGAGCTGAGGCGTTGAAAGACACAGACCTGAGAGAGGATATTCTGGAATATTTTGAAAAGAACACCAGAAATGTAGATTCAGCGGGTACTCTGTGGGAGGCATTTAAGATGGTGGTGAGGGGATCAGCCTTATCAAAATCCAAAGGGCTCCAAAGCGAAATAATCTGAGAATTACAGAAAGCTGAGAGGGTTCTAGAAGCAATTACGAATAAGGGAGACAGCTCCCCGGAGATGGCCAAAACCATAAGTAAACTACAACAGGTGTGTGGGGGGACACTGGGAGAGGCTATGTAACCTAAACTATAAGAAATATACGGAAAGGCAACATGCCGGCTGGGACAAGCCCAGGAGACTGCTAGCATGGTTATATAAAAAGGAGGTGCCTAGACAAGCCATCAGAGCAATAAAGGGGAAGGACGGGCAGATATTGGACACCCAAGAGCGAGTGAATATGGGGTTTCTTGAGTTTTACCAACAATTGTATGGCGACACAGCAGGGGGGGATGGAGCGAGATTGTGGAGACATTAGAGGATATAGGCTTGCCGAAGCTGAGCGCAGAAGAGAGAGAAAGCCTAGATGCCCCAATCACGTTGGAGGAACTGGAAGCGGTGGTCAAGCAACTACCTACATGTAAGGCCCCGGGGGCTGATGGACTCCCTACTGAGTTTTATAAGATATATGGGTCCCGCCCCCCATTACTGGATATGCTGAACGCGGCATGGGAGACAGGGAGGTTGCCGGAATCCCTTTGAGAGGCAATTATCATCCTTCTCCTTAAACCCGACAAACCTAGCATGGACTTCGGGTCATATAGACCGCTATCCATGCTAAACCAGGATAGCAAGATTCTCACGGCCGACGCTGGCAAACAGACTGAGACAGGTTAGGCAAACTCATAGACTCAGACCAGACTGGATACGTGCCGCATAGAAGCATATCTGATAATCCTAGATGCTTCACCACAGCATAGAGCAATTGGAAGGAGACATGCAAGATGTAGCAATTGCGTAACTAGATGCGGTGAAGGCCTTTGACTCAGTCAGATGGCCATGGCTGATGGTAGCCCTGAGAGAATATGGATTAGGGCCCGGTTATCTAA
This sequence comes from Ambystoma mexicanum, assembly GCF_040938575.1. Classification (NCBI taxonomy): domain Eukaryota; kingdom Metazoa; phylum Chordata; class Amphibia; order Caudata; family Ambystomatidae; genus Ambystoma; species Ambystoma mexicanum. The sequence goes on from NC_090932.1 coordinate 774,112,089, forward strand.
AATGGGTTAAATTGCTATATAGCTCTCCACTGGCCAGGGTGAAGATGGGAGTGAACATTTCAGACAAATGGCAGCTCAGCAGGGGCACCAGACAGGGGTGTCCCTGGTCCCTGGTTCTGTATATCCTTGCATTAGAACCCCTTGCAATATATCTGAGACAACAATACGAAACAGTGGGGATTTACACGAAGGGGGGACCCCACCTCATATCACTGTATGCCGATTACATACTGCTATACCTGAGATATCCAGAAGAAAATGTACAATGCATCCTATAAGTAATGGAGCGGTTTGCGTCGCTCTCTGGGATTACAGGTAACCCTATGAAATCGAGTCTGTTCCCACTGGGTAGATATAGAGGAATGTCACAAGATAACTTACCAATACTGCAGATACCCTGGGAGACTAGGTCCTTTAGATACTTGGGTGTTGACATTTATCACAAAGCGGAAGATGAACACACACATAACACGGAGAGGGCAATAACACACTTAGAGAATAGCATGAAATTCTGGGCAAAACTCCCTCTGGCTATGATAGGGAGGGTGGCGCTGTTGAAGATGGTCGTGCTGCCCAGGCTATCACACTTTTTTGTGACCATCCCCTATGTGATACCCAAGCATTTCTTTGGAAAATTACAAAGCCTATGCAGAGACTTTATCTGGTACAACACCAGGAATAGGATAGCCTTATGGAAACTGCAAAATACATATGATAAAGGGGGTATAAAACTGCCCAACTTGAGATCTACTACCTGGCCAGCCATTTACAGTATGTGGCGAAATGGCTGTCGGAGGACCCCACAGCAGAATCCAGATTGCTAAGGGCCGAATGTGCCCCGTTTTTCCTGAAAGAGATGATGTGGGTGCCCAAGTCAGAAGTGAGGGAGCGAGCTGTCATGATCCCTACTCCTAACCCTCATAGGCAAGTCCGCCTCTCTGCTGGAGCCAGGTCACGGTCCCCCACTGTGGCCTCAAAGGCCTTGCCATCTCACCAAAGACTCCGCTGGAGTCAGTCCTGGCACCTTTGGCGCAAGGCTCATACTCAATATGAAGGTAACATGGAGTCTGGACTTGGTAATGGACTTTGGTCCAACATGGAGGCTCCCACATAGCTCAGTTCCAAGAACTGAGCTATGCGGTCTAGTGTTTTGGGTGTGGTCGGGCCTTGGAATACCTGGGGCTATATAAGCCGCGCCCAAGCTGAGGAATACGCTTCGCATTACTCTGCGGTTAGCAGCATGACGCTCACCGTGTCCAGCTCGGTCTCCTGAGTTCCTTGCTTGCCGTAACCTGGAACAGTGCACCTGAAAGAACAAGAAAATCATTACTAGAGCACTTACCTGTGAGTCTGCGGTTCATTGCTTATCCAGTCCAGGTTACACCAGCATCTTGGCGCCACATCCTTCATCCGGAACACCACAACCTGGAAAGGAGAGAGAGGAAACAGCATTAGTGAGCGCTTATTCACTCTTACACAAAACCACAAGACTCTTACCTGATTCGAGTGTCTGCCGGTCAGCATCCTTTTCGGAACATCACATCGACCGACAAGCAAGGGAAGAGACAAAGGTTAGCACAAGAAAAGGCAAGATAACGTCGCGCACTGCGCATTCATTTCCAAAACAGCGCCGCGCACCGCACATTCACTTACCAAATCGCCCTCTATTCCTTCAGCGGCAAGGCAACTCCAAAATCTCCCTCCACGCCTATGGGAAGGAAAACAGAGACATTAGGTGAAAAGAAAGAAAGAAGGGACAGAATATCAAGACTGTAAAGACGCAAAACCTGCCTTAACAAAGTTGGAGTAACAGCAGGTCTGGACTCGAACAGGGCTCACACCAGTGAAGCAACTAGGTTGTAACACGCCCGCACCAGCTAGGCGCCTCTGCATCGAGAAGCAGGACGGAGAGGGCACCGTACAAAGAATTAAGGTGAGGAAAAGGTCTAAGGGAAGGTTGGTTGCAAAGGGAGGCAGGAGTCAATCAACAAAAGACAGCTAATTCTGAACCCGGTACTCCTGTATTGCAGGCCCAATCCTCGTCTTGAGACATTACCAAGTGAGAAGGTTTGAGAGTGCAAGTGGTCCAGTCAGGCCTGAGTGGCGTCCCCGTGGATACCAGGTGAGCATTACAGATCTAAGCTGCTGAAACTAGGATGGGAGGTATGGCGTTGAGCTTTCCGGGCTATGGACAACCCAACCCCATGCTCCCTGCAGATGCTGCTAGTGGCATTGTTGGGTGTAGATGAGCAATTAAGGAAGACGATCTGCAAACATTGGGAACTGGTGGGCATAGCTACATTGAGAGACCTATGGAAAGAAGGGGAAGTAACTAAATTTGAGGAGCTAGTAGAAGAAACTGGTCTACACCCAGGGCAATATATTACCTATACCAGAGCGGTGCGGAAGGTGAAGGAAACATGGCCGGAAAATGTGCTGGCTGCTCAACCCAACGAAGCTGTAGAAACAATCTATGATGTCTCAGAAGGAGGACATGAAGTCTCCCGAATCTACGAACTTCTGATGTCTAGGGTGGGTAAGGAGGTGACACAGTTGAGAGGGGACTGGGAAGGGGACTGGGAAGATGAAGTGGGGGAGCCTATCCATGATGCTATGGGAAAGAGCCCAGAAATATCATTAAAAAGTGTCCAGAAATGCGAGGTTGCAGCAGATCCAATTATACATAACTCATAGAGCATATATGACCCCTCAGAAGGTCGCCAGATTTAAGAAAACAGGAACACAAGCATGCCCTAAATGTGGGCAGGTGAACGCAGGGTTGGTTCATGTGTTCTGGGCTTGCCTGGAGATTGGGAAATTCTGGAGCGAAATCACACACCGGCTAGCCGAGAAGGAAATTAAGCTAGACATGGAATCTGTATGGGCTTGTATGGTGGGGAACTTTGTAAAACTTCGCAACCTGAGATACGTGAGTAAGCTGAAAGACCTGCCCTACATACTGGCCAAGCGCAGAATTCCCATGGGATGGAAGGCGAGCCACAAACCTAGAATAGAGGTGTGGTGGCATGATCTACAGAAATGGGCAGAAGCTGAAACAGTGGCATGGTATGAGGCGGCCAATAGGGGAGGTGAGGAGGAAACGGAAACCCTAATGGCCTGGAGGCACCTAGTAGCGACCCTACACGGGTACACCCAAGGTCGCCCGGATGATCAAGACTTCTCTGTAAATACAGATGAGGAAGAACACTTAGAAGAAACTGAGGTGGGAAGCAGGGGTCAATAAGCTCGAGTTAAGGGGGGAGGGTAATGGGAAAACTGTGGATAGCTTGTGATAATGTGTTTTTATGCTTGATAACTGAGACACGCACTGTTAGATTTGTTTTTGTTGGTTGTTGTTGTTGTTTGGAAAATAATAAAAATTGTTTAAAAAAAAAAAGATGAAGATGAAGACTCGATCATTTGGAGTTCAGCACAGCAGACACCAACCGTTGCCCAATGCGGATAAGATTCTTCTTATCCTTTACTCAGTGCCCCTTGCCTCCAAGAATCTCTTTATGACCAAACTTGCCAAATATCAGACTCAACCGTCCCGGAAAGTCTTCCAGTGGCTGTACATCAGAATGACCCGCTCTGGCACATCGTTCAATAGGTGTCAAACAGATTGATTGGTGCTGGCAGATATATAATGTCCTGCCAGTTTTGGTCGGCATTTTTGGCCATTAAACCAGCAGACTTTCTAAATAGCAGAGAAGACTTTGCTCTTGACCCTCAATCGCATGGGTAGCTGGTGTAATAATGTTAGAGCTGGCTTCGTATTACCGCTTTTCCTTACATTGGGGCTCACTCTGAGCCTGCTGGCCTGGTTTCTCGGATCGGCATATTACAGGCCTGCATGCTGGAGCCGCTGTGCCTGACAGGTCGAACCATGCCGGGCACAGCAGCAACGTTATGCAGACCGTCACGGAAGCACTGGCACCATTAGCAACAGTGCCGGTGCTTCTGTGTTCCCCATTCCGCTATGGGAATGGGGAATTACAATTTACCGGCACCTAACTTTCTGGACCGCCGGGGTTGTAACCCCCCAGTGTTACCGGCAAGTATGGGCATGGTTACCGCTGGACCCGTTATGAGGCCGCTTGTGTCTGGTTCTGCACCTTTTGGAGGTACTTTGTTCAGTCTTTGGATATTCTGCTGAGGTTTGATCCTAGGTTAGTGCCTATACGGAGGTTGAAGATTCTTCTGGACCGGCATCAAAAGATTCTGTGTCTAGGCTGTTTTTCTATTTCCAGGTGAGCAGGAGGAGCTCCAGAAAGACTTGCGTGAATATGCAGCAGATCGATTATTCGGAGATGTGATTAATAAAGACTGTGTTGGCCCGTTGGTTTAGCCCTCTTGCTGAAAATAGATTCAGAAGAAATCAGGCCCAGATTAGCTACCTTAACGCTGCATCTGAGTAAAGCATTTGCGACACTGCACTATTACCAAGAGGATCTATGTGATTACTGCGACCACTTAACTGCGACCACTGAAAAGGTGGTCTTGTTATTTTGACTGCCTTTTCACCCATATATATGGGGGGAGACCTCTCACAGCCTCCCTACATGCATTATAGATTATACCCATCTACCACATATAAATGGGCTGTAAAGGGGGTCGAAATGAAAAAATAAATCGACATTTTCGGCGGTCGCAGTTTATTGGTCGCAGTAATGGTAAGATCCCTTACCAAGACAGGGTTAACTGCTTCCACCTACAACTGGCTATGTCCTTAGTTTAGCCTTTTTACAGGCGCAATTATTTTGTCAAAAGCACTCTCCTCGCTGCAATTCGATGTAATCTGAAAAGTGTGGTAAAAGACTGATATTTTGAACATATTTTAAAAGTGTGAAGGTAACAGTAACAATACAAATGTCGTATAGAGCGAGGGAGGGGTCATTCTTCACTTTGGGCTATACAGGAAGGGTAATTATCCTAAGCGATAATGACCCCTCCAGAGGTCTGCAAGGTTACTAGCACGTAGCGGTACCAGCAATACATGTTTTGGTGGTGAAGGAAAATGTTCTACTTTAATAGTGAGTAAAGTAAATGCACAAACTAAGTTAGTAAATGTAATGTGGCTTTATTGTGTAGTATTTAAATATTTTGGTTGTCTTCATAAGTGAAGCATTTTAATTGCAAACTTGGAAGAACTAAAACAGTTTTAACACGAACATGCATTAGGCACCATTTACAGGTCAACCATTTCTATTTAGGAAACTGAAAGTATTTTCCCATATTTTAGTTTTCTGTTTTGGGTGCTAAATAAGATGTTGCAGCAAAAAAAGGTCCGTTCAGAGAGAAAGTGTCTTGCTGAAAGAAAGCTTGCCTGAAAATGATATTACTGTTTCCATGTCTGCCTTTGAAAACGCTTTGGAGTAAAGCGCACTATAAATTCAATAAATAGAAATACAAAATAAAAAATGTGCAGAATACAGTCAATACCAGTAGTTATTGACTGCAGGCTAACCATTCGGATTGGCTGAGAGGAGGTGAATAACAGTCTCTGTTCTGGTGTATGTGGACACCTGCGACCTGGGTGTGTGTAATTGGATAGCTGTAGTGTGGAATTTGCTTTGTGACTAATATTGCTTCCACCATAGTAAATCACACCTGAAGCACAGTAAACACAAAGGGTTGGATTCATGGAATTTCTTGCATGGTTCAAAGTGACTTTGCACTGCTGAAAAGTGATTTTGCACTGCCGACACAAACCCTGATTCATGGAATTGTGCAAAGTGTATTTTTGCAGTCCAAAGTTAATGCAAAGTCATTTTGCATTGCAAAAATACTATTGTTGCACCTCAAATTCACAATGCAGACAAAAGCGTCAAAAAAGCATTCAGAGTAGAATAAGCATCCATTTCGGACTATGTATTTTGCTTTTCACAAGTTGCAGTTATAGCATATTTTTTCTGCTGTTGTCTCTGTTATGATCATCACAAGACATTCCATCCAGGTGTCCTCGGTCACTTGACAAAATCCTTGTGCCTAAAAGCTTGCATAGAGTGTAGAAATGTTTTACCATAGCACATAAAGTGTCCCTTGATTTCATTGTGCCACAATGAATGCTTTGTTGTTATGTGTTTATCTTGCCTATCTCCCTGGCATGCTGTTCAGGATGTTTGTTTGCATTTATGAAGTAAGGAGTGCCCAGAGTACGGGATGCCGTGTGAGTGCACTGCATCTACTCTACATTTTTTAATACACAGTCATGAACCCTCCCAATGGTATGTACTTTGCCATCCTCTGAAGCATGAAAAGTAGATCCACGCATACTACACATGTCGCCAACTTTGTACCAGACCTGCAGATGAACAGGCCTGCTGTTGAATCTCATTTGTCAGTTTAATTGTATCCACTACAGAGTGAACATTTCTTTCTGACTATGAGAACACTCAGACATGTAATTGATCATTTTACAATAGCCGGTAAGATAGCTACAGCTGGTAAGATCGCTCAGTGGGTTGAGCGATTGTTGTTGCAATGTGTGTGTGTGTGATCTGCAGGTTCGGATCCCGGCAAGGCCAACTGAATCTTTCATCCTTCTGAGGTTGATAAATGAGTACCAACAAAGGTTGGGGGATATTGTATGTATATTTGTTATATATAAAGTGCTTGAGCTTAAGTGCTATATAATAACACATCATTATCATTTGGCCTTGGACGACTGCTTGCAGTCACAGTAATTTGGTAATATGGGATTATACAGACTGATGTTAACAATACATATGGTGATCCTTTCTTGTAAGAAATGTATATCACATTACAGTGATATCGTAACCATAGATTTCATAGTGTACTAAGGAACAATGGTATGTGATTCCACTTCCTGTTTTGTCAAGCGGTGAAAGGTTGTGTTCCATCACTTCTGGATGTGCCACTTCAGGGTGGGGGTCAAATGACATCACTTCCTGTGATGTCATCAGAGGTCAAGGGTCATGTGATGTCACTTCTGCTACCCCTTGCATTTTGGTGAAATGACATCCCTGCTACCACCCCTTATGCAGTCGATTAGTTGAGTGTCTATAAGCACACACACAGTAACTTCTTCTGATGAATTGCCACCTGGCAAGGGTGAGAAAGCTCTGTTTTTTAAATCTTTTATTAAATAAAAAAAGATGCAGATAAATCTCTGAAAGGTAAATCTACTAATTAGATTCCCCTTTCCTAAACTCCATGCATGCATAGTGTGTACTTGTACCTTGCTGCGTAACTATCCTAATTCACAGCACCAGCTCTACCAGTGACACAGAGCAGATTCTGAGGCACCAGGTGCCCTCTTGACAGCTGCAATGGCACACAAGGCTCTGCAGCGCAGGGGATGCATTTAAATTCTGCACCCCTGTTCCAAACACTACCTAATTCTGAAGATGTTGTCCTGGTGGCACATAAAACTGTAAATATAAGCCATTCCTGAGATAGGGTATGGTGGCCAGCATCTTTCAGATTTATCTCAGCCACATTAAATGTATTCTGCACATGTGTAGTCCTCGGCCCAGTTCAGCTGTGGAAGGATTATGTGTATTCCTTCCAGACACAGCCCACCCATGTCCACTGGCAGAATTAGCCTTGGGGATTGCTTCTCTTTGTTCCTTTTTAAAGGGCCGGTAACACCCTTTCCCAGGACAGCCACTCCACTGGATGCTGGCCTGGGAACAGAAAACAAGAGGTACACCCATTCACAGATAGCCAGGCCTCACACCAGGGAGCTGCATTTCTAAAGGCTGTTGATCCTATTGAGAAGGGAGGGGGCAGAGTAAAGGTGAGCCATAGAGGGATCTGCACAGTTTTTTAAGTCTTCTGTCATCTTGAATCTCTCTGCCTCTCTTTCTATTTCCTGTCCCCTCCACGTCCTCTGGAGCAAAGCACTTTTGGTGTGACATCAGAAGGGCAAAGTCGACTCCTTTCAAGGGCAGGGATTGGACCCCTAGAGTAGGTTAGCTTTGTTCCCATCACCTGGAGAATTTTGCTTATAAAAGAAGGGGTCTCCCACTACTTCTTTGAATCATCTGGACTAATATTGAACTATCTTGCAGGTTTTGTTGGACCCTGCTGAGAGAGCAGTCCTTTCCAAAGTCCTCCAACTGTGGGGTGAGGGCAGAGGTTCCAAAGGCAGAAGCAAGATCTGCTCCCTAATCATCCCCAGGGATCACTGCTGGATGAAAAGCATGCCTCATTGCCAGCCACCATATGCATAGGACCTCACTATGCTGCAGGTCCCCTGAAAGAGTGTGCCAGCCTCATCTGTGTTTGGGTGCCCAAGAATGGACTGACGTTGGCCCTCGAGACCCTCGAGTAGCACTCACAGCATTTGGAAGCAAGACAGCCGAGATCCCTATTGTCGACGATGATCTGTTCTGAACTGTTATTTGACCGCACCTTGTCACTGAGTGATCCAGCAGGACATGTCGATGCAACCATTTGGCATGCACTGTTCTTCAAACCACTGTCCACTGTTTAACCCCATTCTCTGCTGCACTGGACCATCAAAAGCACGTATTTGTCTCAGTTCAAATGACTAAGTACTGCTGCCTTGCCTTGCCCGAGCCACCGTCTGAAGTGCCAGCTTCTTCATCGCTGCCCCTGTGAGATGACCGACCTGAGGCAGGTATTCCAGGAACTGTGACCTCCGATCCTTCGCACCGAACCGACTCACCTGCACGTCTTAGTACCAGCCCGACCGTCATCGATGTTCACCCGCTGAACCTGACCTGTAACCGCCTGATCCCCACAGTGCAAGTAGACGTTTCGAGAGCACAGCTCCCCTTCCATTCGATACGCCTTGTTGCCATCTTGCCGCTGGACCATTGCAACTGCCACACCTGCGACCCGAGCCGACAAATCCGTCATCCCTGAGAAACCTGGTTCGATGCTGTCGAACCCCCAAGAAATCTGGAGGTGTTTGACTGATATCTGCCCCCTGGTCCATCTTTGGGCCCTATTGACTGGGCAGGCCATTTTTATCCCTCCATGCAACCTGAACAAATATCCCTTTTTACACTGTCATCTTTTGAACACCTTTCTCCCCTTGCCTCATCACCCAGGTTGCTGCATTTATTTTATCTGTGCATATTCTATGTTTCTTCTGCAAGGGTGGGTTTTTATAGTGTTTTCTAGTAGTTCCATGTGTTAATATCCCCGCAAAAATATCGCCAGACAAGAATGTTGCCATATTGTTACAGCAATATTACCCCATGGAACCTGCGGGTGACCCGCCTGCGACCACCTAATATTTTTAAAGGGAGTGGGGGACACCCCCCAACCCCTGCACCCATTTACCCCAAAAATTATACCCACTAATAATGTCACCTATGGCCGTTCCCGACGACCATATATGTGGCGATATTATTGGTGGGGATAATGTTACCCGATACCTTTCTAGTTAGTTATTATTGCACATGGTGTGTCTAATTAAAATATATATTTTTAGAAAACCTTGACCAGACATTCCTTTACTTTGGACTGTTGTACTTCCCTGTTTGGGTTGCTACTGAACCACATTGGCACCCCCCCTAAGAGTATAGCTTTCCATCGGCTGACGTTACCACAAAAGTCAAAGGAGGTATATTTCTTGACTGCGCCTGTTTTACCTTTATAATTGTGTTGCTCTTGATTGGTAGAAGTGTAAGGGCTGAGCCTGTGTTTTAGTCTCTACTCATCCTTGTACTCCTGCAGGGCAGAAGTCAATTCGTCACAATTCTGAAAGTAACTTGCCAGTGCTGACCCCACCTTCCTTACCTGCTCTGCCCAGTGTTGAGTTTAAACCATACGTTTACTTGCGCTGAACAGCAATAGTCCTTTAATTCTTCTCTGCCCAGGGACTTGCAACCAGAGAGAAACCAGTGAAGCTACATGGATTGGTTACTTGCTGAAATAGGCAATTTGCACGTTTTGAACGTTCTTCTGACTTGCGCCACTAGCAAAGCTCCACTTGGAAAATTGAACATATCTAATTCGCAATACACGTAAAAACAGTGACATTTCATGTGCTTTTTTGACCTGTATAAGGTGACAAGATTTAAGGATACATTTCACTTGTGAGTGTGCTGCTGTGCCACTCAAGTACCAGCGTCATAGTCCCATAGAAAAATGAAACTGAAAAGGGTCTTCACATTGTTGGTTGCTCTTTGAGATGAGGGCAAGCAACCGACTTACCATCAACGCACCTCTGCTCCCAGTGCACGCAACTGCCTAATAAGGACACTAAGGATCTTCTCCACGTGCCAACAACGGCCAGGCCACGAAAAAACAGCAAAAGCTCTTTAGCGTACAACATAGTTCAATGTTATAAAGCACGTAAACCCAAAGTTATGATTAAATCAACTGTGGAACATTGTTCAAATGGCTTCCAAAAGTGTTACTCAGCCAATTCTAGTTCCTGAACACTAAGTACTCATTTGCTCTTGCTATTTATCACTTTTCCCAGAAACATACCAACATCATTTTCCAACATGTCTGACAATAGTCAGTGGCACAGAATCACTTACCAAACCTCTGAATAAGTTAACATTTTATCTCGTTGAGTTGAAAACTCAGTTCAGCGTTTAGGTACGCAAATATGGGGTAACAGTTTGATTGCATACCATTCGTGGAACATTGTAAGTACTGTACCAAGGTCAAGGCAGCTTCTATATTTCGAGCCTTACACACAACAGAAAAGAACCTGGCAATTTACTGAGACCCTCAATCAGATGTAATCTTACAGGGAAAGCTCTGCAGAGATAAAATGTGCCACAAAATGTGCTGGTCCATATCAGGAGCTGTGGCCAATTTCTGCATCAGGAGAAATTAAGCAATCTTGGACCATGAACCGATGGTAACAATAATCATAGTATTGCCATAACATGGAGGAAGGTCCATTTCAAACTAGGTGGACACTGTATGCCCAATGGTTGTATGAGGTCTCTCGGTTTCAGTTCAGTATTTTGGTCAGGGCACATATCGGCCAGAAAGAGACTTGGGAGGGCAGAAAATGAATTATGAGGCCTTCTGCATGGAACCTGAAATCCCTTGATGACCAACCAAAGGACCAACACGCCACAGGCAAAGGGCTAGACATTGTAGATTAGTGGTAGGAAGGGTCAGGTTGTTGGTGTCATAGAGGTACGCACCCTCTACCTTGGTTAGTTTCTCCTTGTCTTGTGGGAGAAACAAAAGGAAGAGGACTGGAATACTAGGCTTTTTAATCCTTTTTAGAAAAAAAGTCACTAGAAGGAACTGAGTGGAAGAAAAATGGGACTGGTAATATAAAGTTGTGTATAGAGTCAACCCTGGATAACGAAGGGACCGGGCCTTAGCAGCCCTATTATGGATATCAGGCCTGTATGTGATACAGAAGATATACTGAGCAAAGAAATAGGTCCAATCTACTTGATGGCTGTTTCAACAAATAAAATGCTGGAGAACATGTAGGCTCCTATGGTCCCTACGGACTCCAGAAGCAAAAGGGGCACGTTATAACAGGTGTCTCCAATCTTGGCAAGTCCCCTTCTTTGATGGTAGCTCCCATTCTAGTAATGACTAATTCCTGTGGTTAGCTGTCGGGTGTAATAAACACTAGACATTCTTGCTTGTATGACTGGAGTTGGACTTACACTGACCCAGAAGACAGGTCTGTGGCATCTGTCTAAAGATAATTTCAGTAGCAGGCCTTACAGTAGACTTTCCCTTGTCCTTCCTGGAGGATGGTGAGTATGGGAGAACAGTTCTCTCAGCCACCCTGTGGCCTTATACTGACAACCAAAGCACTGGGCACCCAAGGCAACAAGGCAAGATGGATAGTAACACACCCAATGGGAATGGCAGTGGTACCCAATGCGAGGGGTCAGAAATGAGAGACGGATTAAACAAGGTGTGGATAAAGGCCTTCCTATCCTACAGAGAGTTTCCCTACCTATGAAACTAAAAATAAGGCTCTGTCTTTGTCTCATTGTCAAAAGTAGGCAAACTGTTCTAGTGTTCAAAACCCTCACACTAAAAATGAACGATAAAATGTGCAAGGAAAATGTCTCTGTTTTAAATTCAATAAACAGTGTGCCAAAACCATGTAGATATAAATTCAATGAAAAAAAATATAATTTTAGCTAGGGGATGGTTCCTTTCCCCTGAACTCAATCCAGGTAGAATGTTGAACATTTTCCTTTCAGACAACAGTTCTTTAAGTCAAGTAGAACTGTCTCTGTCACACAACACTTCCTTAACATGATAAAGAAAACGTCTTTTCCAGACAATGAGGGAAGTGTCTCTTTTACTCAACAATGTATGAAAGAAGATTTCCTGGTATATTCTCCTGCCGGGAGCCCCTTTCAAAATGTCTTTTCCTGTTCACAATCTTTGGTTGAATTACCAGCCATGAATTTCCCTTTGGGCCTCGAAGATTTTCTGCTGTACTCTCCTGACAAGTTTCATTCTCCCAAAGATTCCTCTGAGCTTTGAACATTCCCTGATGTACCCGCGTGCCAGGTGTTTTCTCTTCCCAAAGGTTCACTGCCTGATGCACTCTTCCCACCAGGTCTTCCAACAATCTTTTTATCACTTCCAACTTCCCCCACATTGGCATCCCATGTTATGGAGTCTTGCTCAAGTTTCAATAACTATATTCATTGTTAGCATTCATGGCATGTGGCAATGCTTTTTCCAATCTTCCCTATGTTGGCTTGTCAGATACAGAGATTTTTACAATTCTTGCCTTGCAATTGTTCCATTACAGTTCATTGGTTCATCATAGCATTTACTCTGGGGTTCCCCATATCGACATCTCACATAAGGGGACTCAGGTAAATTCAATCTGTCTCTTTCTTTAACTTGATGCTTAGAGTATGTTCCTAACTTAAACACCTGTCAGTATGCCTCAGGGCTCTCAATGCTTCTGGGCAGACTCACCGGTGTTGGTTGGCGTATCTGTGGTGTCGAGCTGCAACATTGTCTGTGCTTTTAGAAAGCGTTCCCCACCTTCCAGATCCTCCCACGGCTCTGTCGACAGCTTCTCCATCATTCACCAGTGAAACTGCTGTGTTTCCTCATGACCATGACCTCGCCAGCCTCTCCTCTGTTGCTGTTTGGTAAATAGTCCTTCTGCAGCAACGGCTTGACTTCTTCTGGTCTCTCACCACCTTGGAGGAATGTACTAAAGGATTTATGGGAATTGACATCCAAAGCTATTTTGTCCTGGGTTTTTGTTCACATTAAAACCAACATTAATAGTAGATGTTAAGTGAGCATCATGTACATATGAAGCATGAATGGTATCCTGCCTAGGGGGTTGTGCAAAAAGAGGCTTTAGGATTTTACCATTGAGAGGATGGGTATAATGACAACATGCCATTAGGAATTTAGGTTTTATGGGGTCATCTTCAGAATGAATGGAAGAATAATGCGTCTCTCCAGAAAGAGTCACCACATATTCCCAACAGCCATCTCCTTCCATGTGATCCTCCCTCAAAATAACGCCCCCGGGGACAGGATCAGGTAGCGGCTGACGTCCCCTGGCTATATGGGAGGAGATCTTAGGATGGGGATTAGTGATGACTCCACAGGATTCATCACACCAAACAGGTTTGCAGGTGGAAGCACAGTGATGTCTATGAACCCTTCATAAAGAATACACTGGTGGATGAGAGGGCAAAGGCGAGGGAAGATAATCATGGACATTAGGAAAGGAAAAAGGAAGAGGGACAGAAAGGGGGATAGCCTATGGCCCCACTACATCCAACTCTCTTTCCCTAACTACCTCCCTGCTAGAGCCCTTCTGTTCTCTAGCTCCCACTCTCTGCAGACCAGATGTGTTTCCAAGCACAGCGTGGGTGGTAGGTCTCTCTCTTCAGCAGGTGCCTCACTCTGGAATGACCTCCCTGCCACTCTCAGACTTGAGCCAGACCTCCTTAGGTTCTGGAAGTTTCTCAACAGCCTGCTCTTCTCTACTTCCTTCCCTCTTGCCCTCCCTTGCTAATGCCCCCTGTTGCCACTGCAACTGGTGGCCTGGTTTCTTATGAGTCTTACAGGGCACCAGGCCCTTTTTGGCCAGTCTATACAAGCACCCCACATAGCCAGCACTGCCCTTCTGGGCCCCCTTCCCTGACTAGCCTAACCTGTTGGGTTGGGCATCCCTGCTGATTCTGGTCCACCCCCGACCTCGCACTTAGAGGGTGGCCCACCCCGGGGTCCCCTGGATACCACGCCTATGGGCTTCTGTGAAGTCCACGATTCCTGTGGGACACGGTGGAACGTGCAAACACACAGCATTATGTTATGTTACCTGGCACTGCTACCACCCACATGCAGTCTCCTGGCACTCACGTGGCTCTGCAAGAGAATATGGTGGGGTGTTTTCGTGAGGATAGGGTGATTGGATAGGTTCAGAACCAGGAGAAACTGGCATCTGTGTGCGTTGGCTTGCATGTGGGAGTTGGTTGAGAGGCCCCGCTCATTGTAAATGTAAGGGTACGACTCAGTGCCTCAGATGTGTGCTAGTGTTTTATGTTGGGTGTGTGGGTCGTGTGGGGTTAGGGGGTTAGGGTGGGGTTATGGCCGTCCGCACTGGTTAGTTGTATCCATAAGGGTGGTACAGTGTTCCAGATGTCTGTTATGTATTCGATTGAATTATGTCATTGTGCTTTTGTGTAGTGTCGATGGATTTATGGATTATTGTGCATCGGTATGTTCTGTCTAAGGCTATTTCCAGAGTCTCTGAGGTTTAGTTGAGTGCGAGGATTAGATTAATGGTAGGTGTGTCTATGTGTAGTGTTTCTATCCCCTAGTCATGTAAAGTGGTGTTGGTTATGTTCGAGGAGCAGGAACGGGGGGGGTTGGATAGTAGGTTGGTTAATGTTGACAGTGCCTCTGATTTATGTCTTTGGTTACCGCTCAATGATACCTTCCAAACGCTCTTGGCTGTGGTCCATCAGTCACCCCTGTCTTCTCTCCAAGCATAGAGGCTAACCTTCCCCATGTTGTTTTTTAGAGCAAAGGGTAGGTTGTACCCAGTGTGTTACCTTTTACTCGGCTGGGATTATTCGGGCAGTTGCACTTTGGCCTGTTGTGCTTTTCACTGTTAAATGGATGCCCAGCTGGTATTGCAATACATTTGAGGAGGTTGTGCACAACTGGGCTACCCTAGGTATGTAGGTGGGACCTGGTTAGTTTTCTATTTTGATTTAAAGCGTTATCTGGCAGGGCTTCCTGAGTGCATAAATCTGTGGCGCCTGACTGGGGGATAAGCGAAGGTGGCGGTAGGGTATTCAGGTCCTCCTTGATTTTACCAATGTTGTCTGTGACCACGTCCCTTAGTATGTTTCATTCGGTCCTCAATGTTTTGCTGCCATTGTCCCTTTGCACTTGTCATTGTCCACTGAATAACCAGGTTTTTAGTCATTTCCTGAAGGTGAGGTGGTCTTCTGTGGTTCTAATTTTTTTCTGCATGGCGTTTCAAAGGTTAGCAATTAGGTGTGAGAATGCTGTTCCTCCGAATTTCCGCTTTTCATATTGCTTGGTCTCTACATGTAGTTTGTCACTTGATCTTAGGTCCCTTCTTGGCTGGCAGTTGCTGATCTTGTCCTGGATGAATTTGCCTCCTTGTCTGTGTAAGGATTTATGGGAATTGCAGAGGGTTTCGAATTTGATGCGTTTTCTTACTGGTAACCAAGGAAGGCTTCTCAGAGCTGGAGTGATGTGGTCTCTTCTGTTTAATCACAGGGAAATATTGGCTGCTGTGTTTTGGGCCCATTGGAGTTTCTTGGTGAGTCATTGTGGCATCCCTAGGTAGAGGGATAGGTAGGTAGAGGTAGGTAGAGGCTGTTTACATAGTGAATTCTTGTTATTATCAGGAGTACATTTGTAAGTATTCTGTGCGGAAAGGATAGGTATGGGAGCAATCCTCAGAGGAGTCTCAAGAGATAGAAGCACTTTTTAGTGATTGTGTTGACTTGCGGTTCATTGTCCATGAGTATTCCTAGGTTATTTACCATGTTGGAAGTCTCCGGTTGTGTTCCTATGCCTGTTGGCCAGTCAAGTTGTGGACTGGTTGCATTGCTTTCGGAATGTAAGATCATTATTTCTGTTTTTGCCTGGTTCAATTTGAGGTTGTTCGTTGTCATACAATTATAGATGTATGTGAGACGGTTTTTGAGTCTTGCTGTAGTCAGGGTTTTGCCCGTTGTCTGTGGTTCAGCAATTATGGTTGTATTATTGCAGTTTGAGTTGATTGTCTGTTGGATTGTTTCTATTTTTGATCCTAAGTGGTTGGTGATGCTGTCACATAGCGCTTGTGTCGGGATGATGGCTTTGTTACAGGATTATGTTTTTTTTATCTCTTTGATGATTCTGAAGAGATCTTTTTGTGGATTTTTACTTTGTCCTGTTGGTTGTAGTGTTCTCGGAGAAACGGAAAAGCAGGTGCCCCTTAACCTAGAATCAGGGTGGGACATGATTAACATCAGAAAAAGGTTCTAGGTCTTATTTATCAAAGAAACTTTTATTTAAGGTTCTTTTTGCCACATAGTTTTTTAATTAATTGTATGATAGATTTTCTAAGTCCAAACCCAATTAACAGCCCACCAATAACGAAAGAAAGATAGAAAATCCGGCAAACACCTATCGTGTCAATAAATGCAAATCATATGCTCAATCATACCAATCACATCGTCCAAAAACTCATTCACTTTCAATAATAAAAATATGCAAAAAAACACATAATTCTCAATGTAAGATTTCATGAGTGCATATCTTTTGGTCCCGAATCAGGGTTTCCAATAATATTTTCTAGGACTCTGTAGTTAATCAGTCCCAACTGTTTTGACGTATAGATATTCCAAAACATCTTCATCAGGGGAATAAACACACTATAATACAGACATTCAATAAAGCCATCTATAAGGGCATAATCCATTGCACACATATTCTAAAAAGCACTATTTACAAAAACCATACCAAACAATTGGTGGTATAAATGTAACGAAACAGGCCTGTTGGGAGACAAGAGTGATTGCCTTCCCAAAGCTGCCAGTGTACCATTGCAAGAAAAGGGGGGGGGGGTCCCCGAGGAAAGAAAGAACGACACGCCACAAGTTGTTCACCACAAAGAAATGGGTCAACACCTGAGTGCACATGTAAAAAGGTTTGTAACCAGGAAAGAAAGAATGACAAGCCACATATCGCTCACCACAAGGAGATGCGTCACCACCCAAGTGCAGAAAGAAAAAGGGGTTATAACCGTCACTGCAATAGATAGTCTATAATTGTTTACTTATTGTTGGATAGTTGTCCACGGTGAATGGATAGGGGAAAGGAAGGGGCAGGAGGAGATGTACCAGTATCCACATGAAAACTTTGTCCTAAGGTCGCAGGGCACATAGATGCAAGGGAGGTAAAACAATATGGTGAATCCGGGCAAAACAGAGTCAGGGTGTCCCAGACTGTAATGGAGGCAAAAGAGAAGTATGTATCCCACCAAACAATGGAACTCTGAGGTCCCTTGCAGCGGAAGATGACCAATGTAAGGACGTTATGAAGCTGTGGACGCTTACCCGTGTAATGAAGGGTTCCACAGGGTAGTGGAAGTGGAAGAAAAAGTTGTTTTCACATCTGTAGCGGCAACAGAAAAGTTTCAGCCACTGTCCGCGCTTAAAGAAAGGGAGACAAATATAGGCGTGCGCTTCAGAAACGTGTTCCCAAGCCCAAAATAGGCCCACTGAAGAGCTGATCAGAATCATAGGTACCCAGTATGCCTCCCTACAGCTAGCGAAAAGTTATATCATGAGAGATTGGCTCCAATTATTGATGCCAATGTTGGCTTCATTGTAAAGTCTAGAGGCTGTCACATGATGTAGAAGAAGTTGAAACACACATCATGTGACCTGTTCTCATCAACTGGAATAATAGTGAGAATACAGGTGGCCATCTAAGAATGGAGAATTCTTCCCAATATTTGCACAGTCTGCATGTCACATGATGTAGAAATGATTAAAACACATGTCATGTAACCAATTCTCATCTACCAGAAGTATAGTGATTCAAGGCGGCCATCTTGGAGAGGAGATTGTAGTGTTCTCTCCATATTTTTTCCATTTTGCGGTTGTTGTTTTTTAGTTCTTTCAGCCCTTCTGTGAACCATTTTGCGTCGAGTTTCTTTGGTGTGGCTTTGAAAGGTTTTGCTGGTGCTAGGCGGTCTAGGGCCTCAGTAATCCAGCTGCTGAGTATATTTCTGCTAAGTTTGGGATGTTTTAGATTGGCTATGTGGCGTTTGGTTGGATTGATTCTAGCAGTTAAGGGCCCATGTCTAAGCTCTTCCAGTTTGTTTCTTTGTGGCATGCAGTATTTCCTTTTCGGCTGGTATGCCTGTTTGGAGTTTGATGTAGAATGGTATCAGGAAGTGGTCGCTCCATACCATCAGTTTAGGTGGAGTGGATTGTGTCCAAGGTATGGCCAGTTGTGGGTGGATTCATTTACTATTTGCTTGAAGTGGAGTGTTTCCTAGGAGTGCGCAGAGTGGATTTGCTGAGGTTTTGTTTTCTTTTTGAAACCAGATGTTGAAGTCTCCCAGTATGACTACGTCGTCATGATAAGATGATAGTGTGGCGATGGAGTCTGCTAGTTTTGTCGCGAACTTCGGGTTGCAGGACGGTGGTCTGTAGATCAGGAGGAGCACTATCTTTGCTTGGTTGTTGACTTCGATCTTGATGAGGAGGGATTCACAGTCTTCAATGTCGGCGGAGGGGAGTGGTGTGGCTTGAATGTACTCTTTGTGTACTCTTTGTGTATCTTTGTGCGATTCCGCCTAGTTTCTGTGAGAAAGAGCATGTCTGTGCCTCCCTCACTTAGATCCATAGCAAAACACTCAGGAGAAATCCATGACCTCCTAACCTTGAGCAGGCTGCAGTGTAGTTTGCGTATTTTCCCTTGTGGGTTGTTTCTTGTTCTTTTGTCTCTCGGAGTCTGTGCGGTGTAGGTCGGGTTTCTGTTGCTCGCAGTTCTCTCCTGGTTGTGTTTGTTGGGACAAGATGTTCTTGGGTGGTCTATCTCTTTGTCGAGTAGTCTGACTAGATTGATGGCAGGGTTGATCGGTTTTGGTTTGTTCTCGTTGGTGAGTTGTGTTGGTGCCAGTCCTTTAATCCAGTCTTTGGAGATGTAGGGTATGTTGAAAGTAATGGATTCAGGTTTGTCCCTGATTCTTGTTGGTTTGTTGTCCATAGTGTTCTCTCGGTTGCAGCGCTTTGTTTTTTGGAATGCTGGGTTCGGCATCCCAATGGAGTCTATATTGTATTTGCTTCTTGCATGTGGGTTTGTTGCTCATTGTCTGTTGCCCCTTGCAAAGGAGTCGTATGTGGAAAGGTAGAAAAAGATGTAGACTGTGTTAGCTCTATTCTTTGTCTGCATCCTTAGCCCATTTGGGTTTGTCTTCACCAGGCTTTTCAGAGCTGTGAGATCTTGCTGGTTGGCTCCATCCGATGGGGTTAAGGTTTCCTTCCTCTTTCCCATTCTAGCTTCTTTGTCTCTCTTGTTGCGAGGCATGGTGTTTTTGAGTTGTGGGTTTAATTTCTTGGAGCAGGAGTCCTCTTTGGATTGTCTTGTCTCCTGGTTCCTGCGATTGATTCTTCGCTATTTGTAGTCTAACTTGTGGAGGAGGTGTAGGTTTTCCAGTTAGTTGGCACTTGTAGTTGATGAAATAGTGGTTGTGGAACCAGGGGCATGAGCCCTCTTGGTTCGGTCATTTACCGGTTTTCCTTTATGGTTCAGTGTGGTTTTGGTGTCCTTTGGGGATTGGGGTGGTCCGGGTGTTTAGTGCTGTGGTTGTAGGGTGCTGTACTGTTCAGCTACGTGGTCTGTTGGTGGTGACTTGCACGGTACTGCTCCTGCTAACTTTGGGTGGTTTGGTCTTGGGCTTGGTTAAAGGTGACGTATAGTTTACCCCCTCCAACTGAGGCTAACTAGGGTGGAAGGGCCTTTGAGGCTGACTATGGGGTGTAGTTCCGTTTAGTGCCTATTATTGAGGAGGACACAAGGGTTGGCTGCGGGCGGGCTAACTATCAGTTGTAGTGCAGTAGGTACAGTCTCTAACTATAGGGCATAGCGTGTATGGCCACCTGATTTGCTTGTCCTTAAGTAGGGTAGGGCCACCTAGCATAAATGGTTGAAAGCAGAATATGGCCGCCTGACGCAGTATAAATAAGTGCAGAGTATGTCTACCTGTTGAAAATTATGCTAGAAGCACTTATACCAAAAGCAGTGTATGGTCAACCAAACACAGGTAGGCCTAAAACAGAAAAGGCTACCAGACACAAGCAGTTGAGGTGCAGAGTATGGCTACCTGATCCAATTAGGCTGAATGTAGAGAAAGGTTACCTGACACAGTGAAGATGAGAGCCGAAACAAACTGGCTGCCTGGCACAGCTGGTCCAAATGCAGAATATTTGGCCTGGGCCAAAGCAGGAAGATGGCCACCTGACCCAATTAGGGCAAAATAAGGCTGCCTAAAACCGATCTTGTAGCAGTACAAGTTGTCCCTGGGAGTTGAGACTCACAGTAGTGGCGGGAAGCGACTCTATCAAAGATGCTCATTAGTGGGGTATCGCTCCCAGATCCAAAGTTCAACATCAGTGGAGAAAGATAACTCAAGTTCAAGATACACCACAGTGGGAAAATACACCTATATTCAAGATACCGGGGCATTGAGCAGGGTGCTGCAATAAACTCACCCTAAAGCTCAAAGCACCCAGATTCGAAGCACAGCAGCAGTGAGAAAAGCATCTAGATCTGAAACACAGCAGTATTGGGTAAAACCCCTAGAATTGGAACATAGCAGTAGTGGAATGAGCGCCCAGATTTGGAACACAGAAGTAATGGGGAAACACGCAGAACCGGAACACAGAAGAGTGGGAGAACAGCTAGATTTGAAACACAGCAACAGTGGGATGAATGCCCAGAATTGAAACACTGCAGTAGTGGGAAAACACCTAGGTTTGAGACACAGCAGTAATGGGAACACACCTAGAATTGGAACACAGCAGTAGTGTCGCGAGCCCCTAGAATTGAAAAACAGCATTAGTGGGAAGAACCCATAGATTTGAAACACAACAGCAGTGGGTTGAATGCCTAGGCTTTGAAGCACAGCAGTCACAGAAAACACTTAAGTTTGAAACACAGCAGTAAAGGGAAAAACATCTAGAACGGTTTGAAAATGAAGCCCAATTTGCCAAATACGGGTTAATGAAGATTACAGTTCAGACACAACTGACTATACCAAGGCTACAATGCCATCCTATTGTGAAGCACTTTTGAAGTCAACCTAAAGAAATAAGCAAGACATGCAAAGTGTTTGATAGTCATTCTCCTACAAAACCTAACCTGCAGGTCTTATAGTAACACATGACCGCATAATAATTGGGAAGAGTGATCATGCAGCGTATCGACCTCATTTGGATTATTGTTGTAATGGTAGAAACATGCAATTTTTTCTAATACCACTTGTATTATTATTCCCTGCTATCATGGTTTTCATTGCCAAAATCTTTGAAACTGCCATCATTTAGTTGGAGATAATTACACCCACATGAATGCCTCAATGAATGTGGTCCATGAAACACTTGTGTATAGGCGTGTTATAAATGCCATATCATATCATGCAGCATTATCCAGTGCAGTAATACGGCATGTCCCCGTTGGTGTCCAATAGGAATCCAAAAAGGGGAATCATTTTAGAATCCGCAGTGCTCTAAATCGACAGCTATATTAAAATTACTGCATGTGTTAATGATAATCAAATTTGCATTATTGTTAAAGGTAATACAGCCAAACCTATAATGAGACCCTATGTAACTACCCCACCTGGTATAACACTTCATGCACAGAGTCTGAAATAAAATCTGTCTGATTCCTCAAAACCACTTGATTCCCGGACGATACACTACAGACAGCACTATCAAGTAGGAGACTTTTGCATGTGATACTGAAGGTATGTGCCAACAATATATGCACTCGGCACCTTAAGATCATTTCGGTACACGATCTATGAACATCTTAGACCAATTGCAAAAATGCATCCAAAGAATTGTGTTTCTACACATTGGGTAGAGACACACTTCCAAAATCCACAACTTCTTTACAGAAATATTTTTTCTGAGAATCAAGCAAGTGCTACAACAATTTGGGGCAGCAATAATTTTGTATCAAATAGGAACCTGTAGAGAGGTAGATGTACATGTCATTTATAGATCCCACCCCCTCACCTCCGTCATACTAGAAAAACAGCAAGCGAACACTGTGCATGACACTTAGTATCATCCCATTATCACATCTAAGGTAAGAAAGACATCATACATGCAGACAACCGTATCGAATGTACCCTTGGACTGACGTGGTAGACATGAGCCTGCAGACACCACTGGACATAGTAGAGCTATACGTAAAGTCTGACAGGTGCAAAGCGACCTCATAAAGAGAGAAGATACATAGATGCACTAAACCTGATGTACAGATGTCCAAAGAATGAAAATGTAACTGAAGCAACGGAATAAACATACGAAGAAAAACATATACACTTAGAAGATAAGTGTCAAGAGATGCAGTAGATGTATATATGCAGAAATGCAAGGTAGACAAGACAACATAGAAGTACGCTAATGTAGGAAATATAACATAAGAAAAGCAGCCACGTTGAGAAAATGCACGTTGGCATAACATGATAGTAAAGAAGAAATCCTGAGAAGAGAGAGCAAGGCTGCAGAGCTGACAGGTGCGGAATACAGATTAATGCAAGAAAGAATGGTATTTGCTTGGCTCAGGATCAAGGATGCCACAGCAAGAAGCAATTACAAGGAAGGAAAGGAGTTGAAGAGGATAAGCAATGTATGTAAAACATATTTCTCTCAGATTAAGTAAAGGAGTGAATAATTATGAATGCCAAGTATTGAACACTCAATGATGCAGAAAGTGCATGCAGGACGGAGCGACCAAGTCTCCAGAGGCCAAGAGGAGCAATAACACCCAATATAATTGAATAAAATAGCACTAAATGAAAGGTCATAATGGACAAAATAATGGTCTCCTCACACCTGGTGTAAGACCAGAAGGCAAGGCCTAGTCATAAAGCTTGAAACGAAGAAAGCAATGTTCCTTCACTCCCTTTAAAGTTCTGAGGAAGAGAACAGCCAGTAAGGTCAACTACAAAGAAGACGAATTGGCTTAGGCCCTAACTGATGAGAGATGGTAGGTTAATTAACTAAACTAAGAAAGGCAGTAGTCTGATGTTGTTCACCTGCATCTGGGTTTCATTGCCTAGGTGCTGCTAACGACCGAATGTCCAAGGTTGGAAGAGAGCGCCAACCAATCATGAGGGTCTAAGTAATGGTGAACCATACATTGTTTCAGGGGCCTATACGCTGCTGGTATTTATTTAATTATTTATATTTTCTTTCATTTGAATAGCACGCAAAAACCCTTGGCCACCCAGATATTATGCTATTATCTGTATTTTACATAGTTAGAGCGTGTTTAAGGCGTGCTTACCAGATAAGGGGGGGCTAATGATGATACTAACACGTATATGAACTATGAATATATATTTTCCCTTAACCAATCCCTCCACCCGATAGGTTTCTACTGTTTGCCATGTTGGATGATGTCATAGCTGCCGTACATCGAGGTATACAGCCTTTTATGTAATGGAAATGAGATGAGAGTGTGTGAGCAACAATCTATTTGTTCGCCAGGTTTCCCTACTTTATTGGACTGATATTAAAGTAGTATTTTGCCATATTCCTTGAGCCTTTCAGGTTATTTGGCCCTGAGATCCCATTCAACACTTGGAACGCTCCAGGTGCTATTGCACAAACCCATTGGATACAAGTATTTATATTCTCTACTTGGTTCAGTAAGAGGATGGCTGGACAGGTGAAGCATGGAAGAAGAGATTATGTCCATGTCACACCTAATAGAATGCTGATTTTCTCTAATTCCACCCATTGTCAACTTTTAGGTGACCACGGGAAGAAGCTTCCTAAACTTTTTCCCTTGGGCTAGAGTGTAAGACACGTGACGTGTGATCACAGCAATAGCATCGATGAAGACTACCATGGAAACTGTATCCTCTGCTGAGGCTAGGCACATCAGAAAACTCTATGGATCAAAGAGAAGCTGAACATGGGCTTGCTTGCACGTGTGGTTTGGGCGGCAGCAGCATTAGACTAGTGGACCTAAGCTCATCTATCCTTTCTCCTATGCTGTTTTGCATTTTTGTGCAGGGTATGTATAATTTTAATTTCTGAAGCAAAATAGCCACACGCTTAAATTAATTTTCGATTCACAGTGTATTGTATAGCACAGAATAGATCAATATACAGTATGAAATAAAACAACATATACTAAGAACACATAGTGGGGATGCAAGGCACAAAATGCAGCAATAAACTCACACAGACGGAATTATGTATATAACTCAGATTTCAACTTACAATACACTCTTTTTTATTTTATCAGAGCTTTTGCTAGCACTTCCTCGATCCACCTTTCAATTGTTACTGCCTTTGCATTTATCCAGTATCATATTGTCTTTTATAGGAACAATTTGTTGAATGTTCTCAGGTAAGCGGTGTGCGAGATACCGCCTCCAATTATCAGGAAGCAACTTTGGGGTGGTTGCTGTTGCAACAGTGTTACAAGCCTTATACAAATTTGCACTTAAGGGTTGAGAAACTATTTCAAGCCCACATATGGGAGCCCAGTTCCCTCCTTCAGTGCCAACATACTTCATCATCTGTCAGGCCTATCTGAAACAGGTTTTGTTGGCATCCATTAGGAATGCACCGATTTGTTTGGTTACATTCTATCAAATGTAGGTCCATTTTCTAGGGATTTTAATTGTGAGCCATACTAGACCAGGTATCACCTGTACACGGTGTATTTCTAAGGTATTCCCCCTTCCACTTACCACTTTAAGTATTGTACAGCAACCTTGGTACAGGGGCATTTTATTGACTTGCCATATTTACACAAAATCCAAGATACAGATGAGTAAATAACCTCTAAAGAAAGATTGTCACCTAAGGTAAAAGTTCAAAGACCTTTTTCAATTCATCACAATTTACCAGATTTGAATCATTTAAACTACACATTGGGGGGCGTGGCTTGGCGCTAACTGAGATGGCTGCCTGATTTCATGCTTCTGCTCCGGTGTTTATACATAATATCATGGCACAGTAATTCCTTCAGGATAACTACCCTAATTTGATGTTTTATTACCTAAAGTATCCTTGGTGGTCTGTAGCACTGTCTCCGGAGACTGAGCCTGCCTGCAGAGTGCCTTTCAGGAAATTTGTGGGTGCGGCCTGAAGCCACGATTCCCTGTGATTTAGAGGCTGATGTCTCCTGTCAGTTGTTCCGGCTGGACTCGTTGCGAAGTGCGCTAACACCCAGTAACTAGTTTTCACCACAACATGGGCTCATAATAAAAACTAAGCCCAGAAACGAGTTAAGTGCAAAAGGTACTTTATACCTCTTTTCAGACCACAAATGATGTATCCAGCCCTCAATTTGAGGGAGTTAAGAGTTATTCTGCCAGCAGCAAGTGTATTATCATTATATAGATTCTTTAATACAAAGAAATATGAGTTACAATACCAAATGAACATGTAATGCAGTTCACTGTCAATTATCTTCTCTGCTATAATTCTTTCAAATAGCACCTCTCAATATATACATCTTATTACTTGGAGCTCATCTAAACTGCTGGTTTGTGAAAGGGAATTTTACAAAATAACATTTAAAAGCCTACAGTTGGTGTAACTAATATATCACCACAATATTAAGTGCTCAGCTCTAGTATTGTTATATTGCTATAACTACTGGGCCACACTACCCAGCTCATTATGATGTCTAAAAAAGGACAAACCAAAGAAATACCCTCATCTCCATCTAATACCCTTAAAAGGCTAAAGAGTAATTCACCCACGCCAAAAGAAGATATTCTGGATCCTGCCATGCAAACTATTCTGACAGAAACCAGGGCCCTAAAACCATTTATGGATGCCACAAATGCAAAATTGCAAATACTTGATGGTAAGTGGTCTACCTTAGAGTAAAGAATGAGCGTGGCTGAGATACGAGTAAGTGATGCTGAGGATGTCACCAACAGAGTACAAATGCTGGAAACTACTGTTAAACCTCTAAAAATAACAATCAGAAAATCTTGAAAATAGAAACAGAAGTAATACTCTGCAGATTTTGGGCCTTCCAGAAGGAATTGAAAGAGATAATCCCATTCTATTCTTAAATACTTTGCTTCCTAAACTCCTTGACCTACCAGAGTCCGTGAAACTTAAAATCCAGAGGGCTCATGGAGTGGGTCCGATTAACTTAATGCGTAATTCTAACAGCGCCTCCAGAACTTTTATTTTTGCCTTCCTAGACTATACACATGTTCTACTTATAATGGTGAAGCTACTGAAGCAGCTCTCTTGGGATGGTAAGAAGAGCTTCATATTCCAAGATGTGTCTAACGTGACTGCTGCCAGGATAAAATAACTACTTACCTTTAGACCTGCTCTAAGACAGCTAAATGCGAGATATGGTATCATACATCTAGCCACTCTAAAAGTTACTCTCAATGATCACTCTTCTACCTTTCAAAATCCAATAGTCTTGAGACACTTTATCCAGAGTTACAGAAGACACAATATGGATACGTTTGCACCATCTACTATAATATGGATATGTTAATTAACAAATGAATACATCAGAAAGTTTGTTGTAATACCTTCCACGGAGTGGAGTTTTCAACATGGATGGGTGTGGCTGTATTCTGTTATCACAGTCCTAGCTATAGTTCTGATTTTTAAATGGATGATACACATATCCATGTTGATTTTGTTTGTCCACCAACTTCCCTTTTGTGCCCCTCCTTCATTGTTATCACCACTTATGCAGGTTATTCAACCCTCGCTTATTGGGTGGCTACCTAACTGTTCTCCTAATTATATTGTCTTATTGCCCGTAGTAAGGCAAAACACATGTATGTAATCAATCAATTTGTTTCTTCTAGAGTGCGCTTTTGCTAAAGGCATCATCTATGATACGTATGCCAACCTCATTATAAACCATGTCATTTATTTTAACTTCCTGGAATGTTAAAGGATTGCATAACTCTGTTACAAGACAAAAAGTACTTTATCAACTTAATAGAGCAAAGCCATCTATTGCTTGCATCCAAGAAACACATATCTCACAGGCAGAAGCTGCTAACCTTAAACGTCTCTGGGTGGGTCAAGTTTTTTCAAGTGTAGCTACTGGCAAAACGAATGGTGTAATTACTCTTATTAATAAAGTTTTTAAATGCAATGTTACAGCCACTGAATATGATGATTTAGGCAGATGGGTGTTAGTTAGGAAGTTAGTGGATTCCATTGAATACACAATTTTAAATATTTATGGCCCAACATCTCCAGATGCTTCTTTCTGGCTACAATTAAGAAACCATATAATTCAATCCAACCCTGATAATTTAATTGTCTGTGGCAACTGTAATGAGATCATTGATCCTTTCCCGGATAGGAAGTCTAGTGTACGGTTCAAATACACCAAATCTCACACACAATTTAAACTTTTGGTGTCAGAACTAGGTCTTATTGATGCATGGCGCTTACCTCATCCTTCCAATTTAGAATTTAATTTTTTCTCCAATCCCCACAATTCTTTATCAAGATTAGATTATGTTTGTAACCCATAAATCCATGGCTTGTTCCGGATGCCCAAATTCAATGTATAGCTCTTTCGGATAATGTGCCAGTTCATATCCAACCCACAACCTCCCATAATACTCATAAATCCAATATATGGAGATTCAATTCGACTCTTTTGAAAGATGGACTATTTACACCTTTTTCTACTCAGCAGCATAGCAATTTCTTCTCAGAGAACAAAAGTCAAGATACGTCCATCGCCAATAATTGTGATTGTTATAAGGCTGTACTCAGGCGTCATATTGTATCTTTTGCTGCCAATAAAAAGAAAAAACTTAAACAAGAATAAGATAATATTCTTAGACAACTCAAATCTCTTGAATCTCAATGTGCACGTACCAATTCTATATCTATTCTAAACAATATGATTAAACTTAGATTGCAATATAAAAAGTGTTACACAATACTCCTATCAAATTTTTTAAAATGAGAAGCCAAAATATATCAATTTTACAATAAATCAAGTAGATCACTTGCTTCATACCTCAAAATCAAAAAATAAAAGCAAAGATTACTATCATTAAGGATCCCATAGGTATTATGACCTTTTCAGATAAGGATTTCTAAATTTTACCAGAAGTTATACACTTCTGATGCTCCACCCAATAACTCTCATGTTCAGAATTTTCTTAGACACGTACCTCATGTAGCATATCCAACAGTTGATTTTCATGTATTGCATGTCCCAATTTCACCCATTGAAATTCATAAAGCCATAAATGATCTTAAAAAAAGGTAAAGCCCCTGACCCAGACGCCTTTCCTATTGATTTTTTTGCTCACTTTGATAAGTTATTAGTTCTCAAACTTAATGAACTTTTTTTCCCATTTCATAACCGGTCAAAAGGTACCAGGATCCTTCTCAGAAGCCATGTTAATAGTTTTCCCTAAGCCCAATAAAGATCCTGAACTTCCCCAGAGTTAAAGGCCAATTTCTCTCATTAACACTGACTATAAAATATTTGCCAAGATTCTGGTGAATAGACTTCTTCCATTGTCACCCAATTTACTCAAAAATGATCAGGTTGGGTATGTTAAGGGTAGACAATACTCCTCTAATATTAGGCTATTTTCTGATGTTTTAGACACCATTCACAAATCCAATGATCCCTGTGTTGCTGTGGCTTTCAATGCGGAAAAAGCATTCAACAGAGTAGAATGGGATTACATGTTTCAAGTTCTTAAATGGCATGGGATTGGTACCCCCTTCTCTCTATGATCAGAGTGCTATATTCCAACCTGAAAACAGCAGTTTGTATTAATAGACAAATGCCCTTATATTTCTCATTATTTAGAGACACACGCTAAGGTTGTCCCCTTTCCCCTCTTCTTTTTATCTTAGCTTTGGAAACTTTTTTAGAAGCAATCAGACAGAAACACAATATACAGGGCATTTAGTGTGCAGGTGTACAGGTTAAAACTGTGGCATATGCAGATTGTAAGTGATTTCAATCCAGCACACTCCCAAGTCAAAGCCCAGAATGTAGTGCACAACTGAAACCCTTATTTATTTTTGTCTATGAATTCAATATTCTGAATGATATACCAGTCATATCACACCCTTCTCCTGAGAACCCCCCGGTCACACTGAACCAGGAATCAGGCTGGTTTGCAAAGGTAAATATTTATTTATGTATTTAAAATGTAATCACAATATATTTTAACAGATAAACAACAATCGCCAATGGGGTGACAGAACACTGAATAATATCTTTAATACACTAGGAATAAGTAATGAGCAAAACAAATGCAGAGCCGAACATTTTACTTTTGTGTTGGTTCAGATCAGATAGCACTATGATTAGAGGTGCCCCCTGCAACACCCCTAATTCCCCAATAGGCAATGTAAAGAGATGGGAGGAGAGAGCAGGTATTCAGGAATAGCATAAATCAAACAGAATATCAGTCCCACTTTCCCCCAGCAAGCACAAGAGAAAAACGGAATTGACTTTTCAGCTGTCAGATTGGCTTTCAAAATTATCTTTAGAGTGGACTGGGCAAAAACACCAAATGTGGTCAAAAACCCTTAAATTATTGTAAATTCCTATGGGAGCCGCTTTTAACAGTTGCAGACAAGCACCAGCAATGATTTAGTCCAAAGAAAACATTTGAAATCTTAAAGTCCAGGTCGGAAACAAATTAGAGCTATTTTACACGCGCAAAAACCTTTCAAATTTTAAAATCGTGGCAAACTTTTCCTTGCGTGATTTGTGCTATAATGGGAGAATCACACTGTATTGCAATGGGTTCTATGGATAGCTAGGGATGTTAGCTACAAATAGAAGTTGAAATTTCATTTCTATCACAGAAACGGAGGGAGTTATAGAGGTTTTAGTAAAGGTTGGTTCTGTAAAATAGGCGCGAGAATGGAAAACAGAAATTCACTTTTGAAAATGACAAATGGGTTTGCTTACACTAGAGGAGGACTATGAAAAAGCAAATACCACAGAGGAATCTTACAGTTACGTGATCAGTGTAACCTGCCTACTGAGGAAACTCGTCTTCTTCAGATGAGAAAAGAGTCAGCGCAAAGATAGTTCTAACAATACTAATTCTGAATGAAAGATAGAATGGGTTTGAGATCGGGATAAGACAATGCAAAGATACTCCTAACAATGCTGGTTCTGAATGAAAGATAGGACGGGTTTGAGATAGGGATAATATAATGCAAATATACTATGGGCCACAGTTCTTCCTATTAATACTCACGGGGTACATTTTTAAATGGGACCGTCAGCTCTGGTCATTGGATTGGGTCTGGTCTAGGAAACACAGCACATCAGGCACGGTACTGGAACAGCTAGGCCGGTCGCTGGATTTGCACAGGATCTGCCCTCCTAGTCTGTGGGTATTTTAATCCGCTGGATAGTGAGTTCCTCAGGCAAGCCTAGTGGTGGCAAGCCAGAGAATTTCAGGATACTGGTTCAAAAGGCCTTCTCACACCACACAGCGCTTCACTGGGGGGAGAGAATACATTTGAGGATTTGGGCCTTGCTGGAAATCAATAGTTCTCTATTGCTGGCAAGAGTTTGGGCCTCTGGATCTGGAAGAAAAGGAAATATTCCCCTGTGAAAGGTTCAGTGTGCGAGTGAGGTTGGGACAGGATCTCACCCTCTTTTAGATTTTCCAATAGACACATTGGGCCTCATTACACGGTAGGCGGTAAGGATTTACCGGTACCGGTAAGGGCACCGGTACCGGTAAACCCTTACCGCCTTACTACGAGGACCCTTTGCGGGACCCGACCTTAACGGCTGGTTTTACCGTACCGTAATTAGCGCCTTCCCCACTCCCATTGAGCCCTATGGGGGCAAAAATGGGAATGGGGAAGTGCCTTGGTGAATGGGGAATTACCGCCCCCGATCACCTTGGAGTAGGGCGGTAATTCCGCCATCCACCAAGGCGGACACGGTAAAATACCGGCGGCAACCATGGTGCTAATAGCGCCATGGTTACCGCCTACCGTGTAATGAGGCCCATTGTAGAAATAGGGATAGATTTTCTCTTATCTTTTCTATTAAATAGGCGGTGCACCAGCTCTTGTCTAGGGACAGCGCACCCCATAGGGATAGGGTGTGCTCCCGGTTAGGGATAGCGTGTAGTGGACTCATTTAGTGTCTAATTTGAAATGTGTATGTTTTAAAGTGATGCTTGTCCTACTTTGTTTTTCTGTGATACCATATCGAATACCTAACAGTAGGGTCCACACCTTGTGAAGGTGTAGATAATTAATAAGTGTCTTCCATGATTGGGGTTTTTGGAACTCTATTTGTAACATTCATAGGTTGTAAAGTTGGAATATGTCCTCTCCCTTTCTACTATTGAAACATGGCAGTTTTTTCTAACATTCTTAGATAGTGTGGCTCCCAATCAATAAATAAAGTGAAGATTTGCATATCATTTCTTTGCAACGCGTTCCCCCCCCCACTCTTTTGTTTGTTTTTCTCTAATTGTCTGTTCTTGTTCCATTGTTTGTCAGGTTTATATACTTATTAAAAAATCTAAGGTTCATATGCTTAGTCTTCACCTTTATACTTGGCCTTCATGCATTCTAACTCCTTCTCTTAATTATAAATCTCTATCGTAATTGTACCTCAGGCTATCTGCTGCATTAGCTTTACGCCTTGCATACGTTCTTCTTTAAATATAATTTTCCAAACATAAACTACACATTGGTATAAGATTAAAAAAAAGGGCAATATGGTTAAAACGTTTAAATGGAATGAAACCCATCCCTGCATTGCCTGTTCAGACGAAGCGGCAAACCCGTGTTTGAACACAAGAGATATCCTCTTACAGAACATCGGCCAAACTTGCAAGGTGGCGTATCACACTTGTTGGTTATGGAAAGGTGAGGACTATTTGTATTGACCTATGTGAAAATACAAAAGACCTTTGATTCCTCTTAGTATTGTGAACTTCTATTAACGTGTGAAGCCTCAGGCCTGCCAGGGGATCCGGGGCCTCTAACGGCATCATTGTAGTATGGTGGTCCGTATAGGGTGCTGGTACGTTGCTACGGGCACCCTTATTTACAGATCTCCGTACTTGTAACGAGGCCCTAGTCTCTTAAACTGATGGAAGAGCTCGGTCAGCAATTTTTGATGGTCTTGTTGCCTCTGATTAGTACAGTTTCACTGTGTATTGACCTGGATTGTCCCTGATTCTATGTAGTGCTTCTGGTTGCAACAAATGGGCATGAATTTTGCTCAAACCAATTGGTACGATTTTACTTTTAGCGCCCGTTCTCAGGTATCTGATAGGTCTGTAGTAAGAAATCAGTTTGTGAATGTATTTGGAGGCTGCCTGGTGCTCGACCAAACCCTCTGCTGGAAACTCAACATGGCCGCCATTTTGCTGAGCTTGTGGAAGTGTGCATTTTGCTGTTAACGCGTGAGGGAATGGTATCTAATGGGAGGCTCAGGTTGTTGCCCTTATATGCAGGTGTCAGGGATTTGACAGGGCATTGGACGGGCAATTATTTAGGGCTGATTTTGCTGAATTACAAGAGCACATGTGGGCACCCTTACACACACTGTGATCTCTGTTTCATGGCAATGGTTGGCATTTATATTGGGGTGGTTATCCCTATTTCTGTTTAATGTGTGGCACTGTGTTGTATCTTGATTTTTTTCCACTCCCTGTGTTGTGAGCTTGTGCCGGTGGAATGCCTGCCTGTCCCTGGAATGTTGAGTGAGAGTTTGTGTTTGAGTGTTGCCTGCATGTCCGTTGAAAGGGAGCTGCTTGACTCAGTAGGTTCTGGTGGATGTCTTCATATATGACTCTTACTTGTGAACTTACCTGATACCTGTAATCATGTCTACCTGAATCTAAGTAAAGAAGTTACTCACCATAGCATGGTCTCACCATGTGTTCAGTAAAGTACCCACATTTCATTGGCGATGAGCTGACTGATCACCCAGGCGACTTGCAAGCAAGACGGAGAATGAAGTAGAAAAAGAAAGGTGCAAAAACAGTGACGCCCAGAAGAAGAGGAGACATTCACAGGCCCCCAACACCCTCAGCCCCGCAGAGGACCCCCTCTTCCAGAGTTCAGGTAGACAAGGGACAGTACAGGGGCTACTAAGATTGGGAGGATGGAGTTGGGATCCCAGCTGAACGTCTCTCGAGGGGCAGAAGAACTGGTCATTCAAGCGGTCATCAACGCCACAGGGTACCTTCCTCTGGTGTGCGCTTCAGAGCAAGCCGTGGGTAGAACAATGGCCCCTGGAGGCTCTCCAAGGGCTCTACTCTTGGCCAGCTCAGGGTGAAGTGCTCTTTGGAAGCATTGCAAGCTGTGCGGTCGAGAACTAGGGACTGAGAGTACCCCATTGGGTGAGACCCGCTTCCCTGGCCAGCCAAGAATAAAGAGGTTTAAACCATCGAATGATCTGTCCAAAGGGAAGGAGACTAAGAGGTACTGTGCCGAGTGTTGTTTGCTTTTGGAGTTGTTTCGAGACGAAGAGGCTTTAGTTCTGCATTGGGGACTCTGTGAATTGTGCAGAGCTGTTCTGGATTCCCAGGGTTGTGATGTTCTACCATGCATTGCAAGAGCTGGATCCAGAGTTGTTGTAATTCTTCAAAGGGATTTCCAGTGAAGTGTGGTTGTAGGTCATGATGTGAGGCCTGTTTTGCTTGCACGTGAGATTTTTCGACCCACTGACATGTGTGCTTGAGGTAATGCAATGTGTGCACATTGTGTGGGGATGAATAGCGTGGCCTCTATATTAGGAGAGAAGGATATGCAAATGCGTGTTTTGTGTTAATTATTTTTGCCTCCACAGGTAACCAAAGCTCAGGATGTGGACTTGTAAAGAGCAGGGAGCTCTTAATTTATCTTATACTTGTGTGCACATGTACGGTTTATTGTGGTGGGGAGGTTGCATGTGTGATTGCCTTTTTATGTACACCTATTGGTTGGCTTATCAAGCTACCAGTTGAGTTTGAGGCAGCCAGTGTGTGGGTGTGCGGTAGAATTGTGCCCGTTTTTTGGTGCTTGCTAGGGCTTGTTCTATGAGCCAACCTTTTGGTAAACCACTTGTTGGCAGCCATGCACTTCATTGTAGTGTTCCTTTTCTTATTGGGGGCCACATTGTGCAAAGAATTCGGGAATATCTCTCAGAGATTCATGTGGGGGTGAACATGGGTTTGTGCGGATGGCATGATGCGGCTGGCAGGAAAGGTGTCTGCAAAGCTTTGGAAGATGTGTTTTTGCATGATCTGCTCATTTCTGTTTTGCGGGGTGACGGGACATTACTGTTGGACTTGTAACCCAAATCTTTTAGTTGGCTGAGGGATTAAGAAAGGGTAAAGCTAACATTGCAAAGCAACGTCCAGGTCACCCATCTCTGCAGATCAGGCCTAGTTTCTGTCTGTCTGTCCTGCTGTGTGGCTTGAATTAGGTGAAGCCTAAGTTACTTATTTCAGTGATTAGATAGTGCGCTTGATATCATAAACTCTCACCAATTTTCCTAGATTTAATTAGCAAGAATTTACAAAATCAGGAAATTGATCATAATCTGAGGAGAAATGTGATTGCTATGACAAAGCAGCAGCCGTTGTCAACATTGCATTTTATGAATTGATGAACTGCTTTTGTGGTTGATGCAGACGTCTGTATTATGTGAATTTGCTTGTGTCCTTCTGCTTTTTGTTTTGCTTTATGGAGGAACAAGGGGATGGATATAGTCGGAGTGTAACCAGAGGGAGTGATAGGGGGATAACTGGGGAATTAGCGGTGTGTAACCCCGTAATAAAGCAGTAAAGGAACAGGGGGGAAAAAACGTCAGCATTTTTACTGGTGGCATTCTATGACCTGCAAGTTGGCATAGAACTGCTGCAATCTCTTAGCAGGCCGGCAAGTTCAGAAATAATCAGCCCACTCAAACCATCATTTATGTTTTTTTCTGTTCTGGCAAATTATTGTTAAGCCCGTTGTAAGAGTTCATTGATGTCAGTGGTGTCGTTGTTGGCAAACCCTGTGGCCCTCATCCCTTGTAGTTTAGTGCTGTCAACTGTGATCACACTGAAACATGTTTGCATTTCTACTCATTACTAAACAGACAGATAAATAAATACAACAGGATGAGTTCCAACAATATGAAGAAGCAAATTATAGATGAAGTGTGTACAGGTCATGTTCAGTTAGATGCATCGCTCACATGTCTGTCGGCCGGCACGCGGAGACAGGCATATGGCAGGCTGGGGCTAGGAGGACATGCATGTGAGAGCAGAAAAAGGGAAAGGCCTGAGAGAAAAGTCATTTCATAAAGAATTGTGAAAAGATGGGGGAAAAGCATCATGTTGCCAAGTAGAAGACTTTGAAGTCATACTTCATATTAGGTAATAGATTATGCTATGTGTAGATCTTCTATGTCGGTTCTCTAGGGAATGGTTAAGACCATCTGCCCACTCTGGCATGTCAGACATGACACATTGCCCTGTCTCTGCTCATGTAGTGCATTTTAGCCAGGTGGGGTTCTTCTACCTGGCGACGATGGGTAGGGGTGGGTACTGCATTTAGGAATCGTTGATTCTGTTGTGGGGAGGGTCCATTGGGGTTAGGGGTTTGCACCATAATGCATCTCGGCTGTGAGCAGATCAATGCAGTCTTATAAGCAGTCTTATAAGGCCGGAGGCTGTGTGGAGGAGCCAGGTGGGGTTATTGTGTAGTATGTAGGCCAGTGCTGTACAGCGTCACGCTGCTTATAAGTTCGGGTGGCAAGCGGGACGGGCCCTCCAGAACTGCTGAGTAGGGTTATTTTAGTACATTAACTCTATTCCTCTGAGATGGTCTTAAGGGGGTCACGTTTGGTTCGCAGTTGTATTGTTACTCTGCTTTTAGGCGTTTCTCCTCTAGAGCTGGTGAACTCTCTGCATTGCAGTGTGCTTTCCTGGTCTGCTTGATATGATATGATAAGTTATTTATAACGTGCTTAATACCCAGGGGTTTCTAAGCGCTGACCCGGGGATCGAACCTGTGTTGCTCGGTGTTGTCTTGCTTCCAAGGCGAGCACCTTGCCCCCCGGTCTATTCTCCCGAGACAATATGGGGTGGTAAGTGAGTTCTGTCTCAAACATTCTGTAGAGGGACACTTGGATCCACTAAATGCCATTCTGGGGCCAGATTACAGAAACTTTGCGCCAATGCAAGGGCAAAGTTGACATGGTATTAGCACTAGGGCAAAGTTTGCCCAATTTTTAAAAACACTGGCACACACTAGAAAACTACTGCACCATGACAAGGGCAGTTTGGCATATTAAAAGCACCAGGGCAAAAATTGCCCTAGTGCAAAAAAGATACATTTGTTATGCATTTTTGCACCAGGGCAAAGTTTACCCTAGTGCTAATACGGAATGGTATTAGCACTAGGGCAAAGTTTGCCCTGATGCAAAAATGCATAAAAAATTATCTTTTTTGCACTAGGGCAATTTTTGGTCTGGTGCTTTTAATATGTCTAACTGCACTTGTCATGGTGCAATAGTTTTCTAGTGTGTGCCAGTGTTTTTAAAAATTGGGCAAACTTTGCCCTAGTTCTAATACCATGCAACTTTTCACTTGTACCGGTGCAAAGTTTCTGTAACCTGGCCCCAGGAGTGTGGCTGCTGTGCCTGGGAGCAGTTGCACCATTCCCTTGGCGATGTGCCTAGTTTGGCTCTTAACCACCGTAAGGCCTCATTCTGATTCACGTGGTCTCTAAGAAAAACGGGCATTGACAACACCAATAGTGTTGGTCTTTCTATAAGACGTGTATCACATTGACATGCTTTCCCCATGTACTCACATAATATGCCAGCTGTTACCATCTCACACCCAGTCATTTGTTTAAAACCTAGTTACATGTTTAAATCCAGTTTGGGCAAGCTGAGGTCTTTACCCTTTTGAGGTCGATAAATTGAGTAACATTGATTTAGATAATAATAACAGGATTGTCAGTTGCCAAGATACACGTTAGTGTTTGGTGTACATTATCTATAGGGTAACATTTAATTTGTTTTAATTAACATTATTCATGTATGGCAATGGTGAGACCATCTTGGATTCTGATAAAGAAAAATATTGAAATGTGTTAGTGCAGGGGGTTTGGCATTAAATAGTACATTACAGCAATACTTGACATATGATGTGAGCACCAAGCTTATCATGCTAATACCTGCCAAATTATCTTACTGCACATCTGTACATTAACGGGAAAAGCATCCCAGGTACTTAAACTATTATCTTCCAATCTCCATATACTCATAGCAGTGACAGATTCAACTATGGCCATTGAGCACAGCAGTGGCAGAATCCATTAAGCCCAGTTTGCAAACCAATGTCAATTTCCATTATGTCCAGTTAGCATCAAAATACGCTTTCTCATGCAACATGACTTAAATGTCAGGTTCAATTGGGTTCAATTAGCACAGTGACGCCGGATACGATTATGCTGAGTCAGCATATAGGTTCACATTCCATTATTTATAGTTATCCTAGTAAAGCCAGATACCCTTAAGGCCACCAGCAAGCACAATAAGCCAAAATTGCAGTGAACACAATTAGCCCTACACAGTCAGATTCCTTGGTGGAGGCGGTATGTTTGTGGAGTTGGGAGCTGTGTGTGTGTGTTGTGCTTGGGGTAGTATGTGTGTATGTGAAGGGGTGGTGTGTGTTTGCTTTGCAGTGCTGTGGTAGTGCTTACTTGTGCAGTACACTGCCGGTTGATGTGTGTGCGTATGCTGTGCATTGGGTGGTGTGTGTGCAGCACTGTGGCAATGTGTGTTTGTGTGCAGTCAAGTATGTGCAGTGAAGTGCCAGGATTGGTGTGTGTGCAGTACTGGGGTACATATATATATATATATATATATATATATATATATATATATATATATATATATATATATATTTCCCAATTACAGAGGCACAGAACCTTTGTTTTTTGTAGAGCTGCACTCCCATCACAGAGGTTTGGTTTCGCCAGAACGCGGCAAAAATTCCCAAAAAAACGGGTGAAAGGCACTCAAAACAAATATGCTGAACGAAGCTTTTAAAGGTAGAAAAAGTTATATTTTTACAAGGCAGTTTAAAAAACAGCTTCCCAAAATGTTTTCGTACCAGAGAGGCTGACTGACGCGTTTCGCCACACTCCTGTGGCTTGCTCACAGTAACTCCTCCCTGTGTTGGGACTCTGTTTACGCACCAAAAGTGAAAAGTGAAAAGTGAAAAGGCGACTTAGGCTTGATGGTTTAAAATTCTGTCGGCCATTTTTAAGAGGACTACATGGGTCTTGTAAAGTATATGCACATTATATTTAATGCTTGCCCCAAACTTGATTGGTGTGTACCAATATTATTACGTTGCTCTAAGATGTTCTAAGAGCAACGTTTCATAAAGCTAGATAATTTATTTTCAAAATGTCTTTATATTATTCATTTACACCCCTGAAGAACATCCATATGCTCAGTGCTTTGCAATTGGACATTTTAACATCGACAGCAAGTCAAAATGGTACTAAGTAATCCCCAAGTGGGAATGACATATAAAAGTATATAAAATCCATTATATATACACAACCTGCTAAAGTGCTAATACATAGTGCAAATCTAGGCCGCATTCTCATACAGTGATGTTAATATGCTTTTCTTTTCGTTCAGAGATGTAAAAGACATTACATTAAAACTTTTGTTGTTTTATCTTATGTCAAGGTATTAGGTACATACAATAGAATTCTGGTACCAGTGTATCATGTAAGAGTAAGGGATTTCTCTCTATCTCTCTCTCTCTCTCTCTCTGTCTCTCTCTCTCTCTCTCTCTCTCTCATCTGTTTATGTATATACCTGTATATCCTCATCATGTAATAAAGTGCAAGTGCATCATATAGCCATGATAAAAACACAAATTCTACAATGTATACATATTCAATAGTAATGTGCTAGTATAGTCTAAAAGCCATTTAAATGCCATGATGGTACCCATTCTTCATGTGTGGTCCCAATTTTCACATAAATGGGAAAGTGACATAGTGCTCATTTCTTATGTAATTATGAAGTCCTATGAAATACCTTGATACTTTTATACACAACATTTGCAGTTGTTCTCCTGTCTTTTCATTTATAGACCACATTATATTAAATTACATATTTCGCCATAAGTCGCTAAGAGTTCTCCATCTCAATGTGTGTAATCAAAATAAGAAAGAATAAATATAAAAAATAGCCAAGGAATACGGCGCGGAGTTCCGAGCAGAGTTCCAGTCTGCCCCAGAACCTTGCTGCGAGAGGTCGTGCTTCTGTACCAGTGCTCCACTTTCACCGCGTTTTATCGCGTTTCACCTTTAAGAAAAAAAAAAACCAGCCCAACCAACCTTCAAAAAGCCCGTGGCCGCGCGGAGCGCGCGCGGAGTTCCGAGCAGAGTTCCAGTCTGCCCCAGAACCTTGCTGCGAGAGGTCGTGCTTCTGTACCAGTGCTCCACTTTCACCGCGTTTTATCGCGTTTCACCTTTAAGAAAAAAAAAAAAACAGCCCAACCAACCTTCAAAAAGCCCGTGGCCGCGCGGAGCGCGCGCGGAGTTCCGAGCAGAGTTCCAGTCTGCCCCAGAACCTTGCTGCGAGAGGTCGTGCTTCTGTACCAGTGCTCCACTTTCACCGCGTTTTATCGCGTTTCACCTTTAAGAAAAAAAAAAAAACAGCCCAACCAACCTTCAAAAAGCCCGTGGCCGCGCGGAGCGCGCGCGGAGTTCCGAGCAGAGTTCCAGTCTGCCCCAGAACCTTGCTGCGAGAGGTCGTGCTTCTGTACCAGTGCTCCACTTTCACCGCGTTTTATCGCGTTTCACCTTTAAGAAAAAAAAAAAACCAGCCCAACCAACCTTCAAAAAGCCCGTGGCCGCGCGGAGCGCGCGCGGAGTTCCGAGCAGAGTTCCAGTCTGCCCCAGAACCTTGCTGCGAGAGGTCGTGCTTCTGTACCAGTGCTCCACTTTCACCGCGTTTTATCGCGTTTCACCTTTAAGAAAAAAAAAAAACCAGCCCAACCAACCTTCAAAAAGCCCGTGGCCGCGCGGAGCGCGCGCGGAGTTCCGAGCAGAGTTCCAGTCTGCCCCAGTCCGCCCCGGGAGCAGCGGGCTGGCAGCTGGCGGCTCTCCAAGGACTCACGATCTGAGGGACTGATGTGCTGAAGTGCCACAAGGATAAAGAGGTAGGATTCCTCCTGTTTTCTTGTGTCTGCTGGCGCTGGTTGCGACCCCACGAACCATAAGCGGCTTTACCTCAGCGCCCGGCAGCCTCCCAAGATTTACCGCTACCGCCGGCTTACAATTGGCGGCAAGCTACTGACTTGGTTCCTCTCTCCCCCCCACCCATCCACTTTCTCCCTTCCCCCTTCCCTCCCACCCCCTTTCCTTCTGTCCGTCTCTCGCTCCCTCTCTGTCCTTATCCCTCCCCTATCTCTGGCAAGCTTTTTTTGTCCCCCCGCTTCCTCCTCCTCCTCCCTTCTCTTTTTTCCCCCTTTTCCCACTGCCGCTCCTCTTCCCTCTCTTCCCCTTCCCTTTCCCCCCTTTCCCCTTCCCCTCTCCTACCCGTGATGGAGGAAGACCTGGACCAGCGTCTCCTAAGGAGCCGCACAAAGAAAACCTTAACGTCAGCGCCCAGCAGCGCCGCAGGTTCTGTCCCGTCTCTGCATCCGTCAAGAGCGTTAGCGGCCAGCAACCCGCTTTCGCGAGAAAACCTGGGTCAACCTGACATATACTTGGATCACGCTCACCCTGGGTCCACCAAAGAACTCTCTCTCCCTGGTAGAGACAACGATCACGGACAGAACCCACCCTTCCATCTGGTGGGACCAAGCAATGCATCTGTACTACCTACATTCTGCCCGCCCTTAGAGCCACGGTCCTCTCTGTCTCTACAGGCTCCTAAAGACAGAGCACTTGGAGGCCGCTTGGGCCAGCGGAAGTCTTGGGATATCGAACCCTTCACGGCCCCCCCCGCACCGCTTCGGTGAGTGACCACCCCTGTGCGGGGACCGGAGGGCCCCTGTCAGGGGGTCTGGGGGCGGGCCCAGTTCCAAGTGAAGCGACATGCGAAACACAACTTCCTCTAAACCCGCCTGCTCGGCCGGCCACCAACCTCCAAGAAAGTTCAAGTGTCTCCGACTTGTCTCAACAGCCACAAGACGCCCAGCGGTCACTCCACCTGACCACCAACCTTCCCGCTCAGGACCCGCTCTTCATTTCACATGTCATTCCGGCTGCTCAGACCACTACGGCCTTAATTCATCCTGCTATGCCGGGCAGCCGGGTCCCTTCCTACTGCGGTGGTGAAGGACGTCTAGAGAACCCAATGGCCTCTCCCACCCCACCCAAGACAGCCCAGCACCCCGCACCGGATGCGTCTATACCTCCAGAGATGGGCAAAGCGCCAGCCTCGCCCGGCAACATCCCCGACACCGGGGCATCAAGGACGTTCGACATCCTGCCCCCAGTTTTGCATAATCTCCCAACTTCCTCGAATCCCCCCCTGGAGGAGCCTAGTGAGGCAGACTCCGACCCCTGTTCTGAAACCTCAGACAAGGGCAGCCGTAAACTGACAACCCACCAAAAGAAAAAAAGATCTATCTCCAAAAAAAAAGGCAATACGGCTTCTAAGTCCACCGATCCACTGTTCACAGTCAAACCTACAGTCGCCTCCAGACAGCCTAAAAAGGCTGCTTTGCAACAAGGCCAGAAGAAGAAGCCCCACACAAAAACTACTCTACCTATTCCACTTCTGTCGAATGCTTTGCTGAATTTCTTCCAGACGCAAGGCAAACGGAAACTGTCCAATGACTCAGAACTCTCAGATGCGGAAATCCTTGAAGCCCTGGATGAGACGCCTCAGACGTCTAAGTCTAGGAAAATCTCCACTTTCGTCAATCCCCAGGGCACGTTTCCCGGGCAAGTCCCGGCTCCAACGACATCACCCTGCGGGCCACTAGAAAAGCCCTTCCCGCAGTCTGATTTAGGATCCGTCCATTTTGTCACCCTGACTCAAACTGCATCCGAAGCTGTTCAACCAATTGCACCAGCGCCAGCCACGCCAAGATGGC
The DNA here is from genome assembly GCF_040938575.1 of Ambystoma mexicanum. NCBI lineage: Eukaryota > Metazoa > Chordata > Amphibia > Caudata > Ambystomatidae > Ambystoma > Ambystoma mexicanum. The sequence goes on from NC_090932.1 coordinate 774,154,366, forward strand.
AGGTCTCAGCTTCAAGTCCACCAGAGCTTGGTCAGGCGATGGCTCCATCGCCACCGCTTCCAAGGCCGGCGGTCACTACAGCGATCGATCCACTAAGCAACAAAAGGACCTCCTATCAGCCCCTTTTAGAAATCTTTGACTTGCAGCACCCCAAAGGGGGGCCACAAAGAGAAATGTCGCCTCAACCCTGGACAACGAACCACCTGTTCACCACGTTGCCTGCTGCCAGTCACCAAGACGCCCTGACTCAGATTCCTCAAACAAGGGACCCAAATCTGAGATCTTTTAGCACGTCTGACCCTGGAGAGTACAATTCCAGGCGCAGGCACTCACTGGCAAACCCGGCGGCTCCAGGACCAAAGGTCTCGTCAGCAAACGGCAGATCTGATCTGTCCTCATCATCTCAGAAAGACTCACCCAACACCAGAAAAGACCTGACAACAATAATGTCGGCAATTACCATCTCTATGGCCCCGTTCTGCAAATTGTACGAAACGCTAAGTGATGTTTCAAAAGACAACACGGCCATCTTAGCAAGTATACAGTCGAAGCTAACCTTCTTAGAAGGCTACATAACAGCTATTGACTTAAAGTACGAATCCCCGCCCTTAACAAAAGAGGCGATAGCCTCAGATCTGGAGCGGTCTGTGGCCTCGTCATCAACACAAGGCCCTTTACCACCAACGATAAAGCACAAATCTACACAGACGTCCCAGGCAAAATATTCAAACGAAATTGCTCCAGTGTTCCTACACAAAGCAAAAGTGTCGCAAACACCCAACCTGCCTACACCGATCCCAAATCTGGCTGTGGGAACCTGCCTAGGTCCGACTCAACCCCTGCCTAAAGGAAAGAAAATCCTGAAATTAAGCGGGATCGATATACCAATCCCACTAGTCGACAAACTAAATGAACGTATCCCCCCACGGGAGGACCTGCCCTCCACCTCTAGAGATCCTGGAAGCACGGCCGTAAATATCACACGCTCAGGCTCCGTGATGGATCTCACCCATTCCCCTAGACCGATAGCAGAATGTGTGACCTCAGGCATACAATCATCAACGCCGCCTGGCAAGGGGCATTCCGCCCCTGCGAACGACTCTACTCCTTGTGAGACTAACCTGAATTCCAGAGCGCCTCATCACTCCAGCCGGAGGGAGGCCCCTGAGCTGAACAAAACGACGAAGACCCGACATACCGATGCTCCATCAAGATACTTGTCGGATGCCCAAAGCAGACCCAGGACGAGAACTCACTCAGCCAGGTCGTCCCCGCAGGAGCTGCGGACATCCAGAAATGCAACAGACAACCACACTCTCCGCACAAGGGATAATTCTACTCGTGTCTTTAAAATAGAGCAACTTTCGAACAAAGATAAGTACATCATCCTGAATAGAAAAACTGTGTTAAAAATTACATCGAATACACCCTCGCTACGCAAACTAACCTCGGATGATTTCAAAAGGGTGGAGCCTTATCACAGAGACAATAAAGCGAAAGCCTACCTACACATCTACTCGTCTGCAACTCAAGATATAGGCCCCCTAGCTAGCGACGAACTTAAAGCACAAGGCCTTCTACTGTCAGAATTAAAGACTCCGGCCCTTAAGAACAACACACAGGACCGGCAATCCCCACACGGAAGACCTGGTGCCCATAGTCCATCCCAACGGCATACCGATCGAAGAGAGACACTGAAGTCACACTTTTTTTATCCATCAAGAACCCGGAAGCCAAGGCAAGACTCACCTGAACGCCCCACAAGATCCGCCGGGGGATCTCCGGACCCACTTCTACGGCCATCACAACTTTCCAAGCGGTCTATCGACACTCAAAACCAAGCCAGACAACGTCTGCGGCACTCCCCTTATCAGCGACCTCGCAGGGCGCAAAGGAAACTAAGCTGGAGAGAGCAATCTCCACGAAGAGCTCTCGCACCTCATAGATCGGGTGGGCAACCCAAACCACCACCGTCGCCAGTTCCGAAAAAGTCTGTTCCTCAAACTGGCCCTTGGGACTGGATAAAAGGGGCTCTATCATCCCACCGCCTCAGATAGCAATTACCCAAGGAAGCCGATGACCACCTATGCGACAAACTCTTGTCATTGGCCTCCTGGAATACCAGAGGTCACGCCCATCTGACTGACCCTAATACCTCTGACCTGGGCCATTTTGACATCTTCTGTCTGCAAGAAACTTGGCTCCAAGATACACCCTCTATGGACGGGTATGACATTGCGATTTCGCCGGCGACAAAAGGGCTACTAGGCCGTCCCTCAGCGGGCCTGCTCATCGGTGTACGGTCAGACCAAAACCTAAAAATGCTCAGGACCACAGCTAGATCATATGGGGTATTGGCAGTCCTAATTGATTGGAACCCTGCTTCGGGACCTCTAAATCGCCGGTCAAAGCAACCTTCATCCCCACCACTCGCTTTGATCACCACTTACTGGAACCCGCAAAGAACCACAACGCAACTTTTCTGCCAAACTATGGCAGAGGTCCTTGATGAGATCCTTATTGAATGGAACACTCCCTTCATATTGGTATGCGGTGATCTCAATGCGAAGTGCAGCCAGCAGAAGACAGACCGAAAAAAACCATCCGACGCAACTGAAGCAGAGCACAGAGGACAAGCATGGATGACCCTCATGGCATCCCGGAACCTACACAACGTTGCCTGGATCCGCGAAGGGCAGACGCTTCTCCCGACCTGGGAGAGGGGCCGGCTGACAGCCACATTGGATTATATTTTTGCGTCTCAAGCTTTGTGTGCTGCAATTCAAGACTTCAAGGTGGTTAAAACGGCCGCCAGCGACCATAACATGCTCACCACTTCTTGGAGCTCCCTAGCGAGGAATTCAACTTCCTATTTACCATCGATTGAAACAAATCCCAAACAATCACGCCTGCGATTGACCCTGACCAACATTAGAGCTATCACCGATCAGTACGTGGCCGAATTTGGGATCGACCAACCTTCCGTGCCATCGTCCAGGCCGGACTACTATCCCATGCTCCTAAAATATAGGTGTCACCCGGCAGTGGGCCTAGCTACCCCCAAATCTTGCACCCACCAGTACGACCTGGAAACTGCGGGGAAAAAAAACGGCCTGAGAAATCTCAGAAGGCGTGCAAAGGCCACCAATACCGAAGAGGCATGGGACCGCTGGAGAACTGAAAAAAAAGCCTACAAATCATGGATTAGGGCACGTCGTGCTGTTTTATACCAACAGGACGCAGAATCTATGATGAAAGTTCTACACGCAAAAAAAACGGCAGATTTCTGGGACTTGGTGAACGCCTCGCAAGGATCCACAACCTATAACATGAGTAATTCTGTCCCAGAACAAGTTTGGGTCACGTTCTACACTAATCTTTTCGCCAGCCTAGCGCCGGATACGAATTCGTCCTTTGTCACCACCGGAGCACCCTGGATCGATCTCTCTCTAACATCAACTATAAGTACTGCCATCCAAAAGTTAAAATCTTCCAGAGCCCCAGGCCCGGACGGCCTGTCGAACATAGATCTAAAAAAGCACCACGTGGAATGGGCCGCCTTTATGAGCATTCTGTTTGACCACTGCAGATCTACCAGACAGATCCCATCATCATGGTGCAAAGCAATCATCATACCTATCTTCAAACGTGGAACCAGAGAAGCACCGGAAAATTACCGTCCGATTGCCCTATTGGACATAATGGGAAAAATATTTGCCTCCCTCCTTTTAGATCATTTCCACCGCTGGGAGAAAACAGCTCCCTGCAGCGATCCTTACCAACTAGGCTTCAAGAAAAACGGTAGCACCACAGTGAACATCTTCATACTTTCAATTCTAAAAGCCAAAATAAAACAGGGAGCTCCTGCGGTGTACGTGGCTTTTATCGACCTTTCTCAGGCGTTCGACAAAGTGGACCGACCTAGACTATGGAGAAAGCTGGCAAATTGGAACTGTCCACCGGCCATATTACACCCTATAATAGCCCTGCACACCAACACCTCTCTTAACGTCCGTCTAAACAAACAGGGGGCCCTGTCCAGAAATATTCAGACGTTCAGAGGTGTCAAACAAGGCTGTCCTCTAGCTCCGGCACTTTTCGTGGCTTTTTTGGGGGACTTCAAAGATTCGGAAGCGCTGGTGCGCTGCTTCCCCCCAAAGTTTGGCAATCTCCCCCTGTCCCGTCTCTTATATGCCGATGATATGATCCTGTTTGACCAAACTCCGATCGGCCTCCAAAGGCAGCTGGACAATTTGGCAACCTACATGACCACCAACAATCTCCAAATAAACCAGACCAAAACCAAAATCATGATCTTGTCCTCTCTACGCCACCCGCCGAAAACCACCGGGTCTTGGTCAGTTTGCGAAACCAGAATCGAAGTGGTTCAACAATTTAAATATCTAGGTGTGCTCTTAGACGGGTCGCCACATGAAATCAAAATGCAGCAACACCTCTGGTCCAAAACAAGGCAACTGACTTCCCAATTACGAGCACTCGACAGGAAGTTTGGCAAATTTTTATTAATGCCGGCCATCAATTTCTACAAGGGTAAAATGGTACCCTCTCTGACCTACGGCATGGATGCCATGTTCACCATACCGCCCCAACTATGGCGTAAACTAGAGGCCTACATATGGAAGTCCCTTTTAGGTCTGCCGAACGCTATTCCCATAGAAGCAATCAGACGAGATCTGGGCCTTTTGTCTCTAGGCGCTACTGTCAGTGGGGCTGCTCTTGCCCTATTCAGGAAAACCTTAATTAAAGACAGTCTGCCAATCTTCAAAACAATTGGGCAGGAACTTGAATCAACCACCACCAAGTCGGTCCAAAAGTGGGTGGATCTTCAAAAAACCAAATTGGAAGGCCTGCAATGTTCACTCAATGACCTGATAACGAACCCACAAAGAGTAAATGAAAAACTAAAACTGCAGGACTGGATCACCACCGTGGACAAAGCAGCTTCCATCAAGTGCTTAAACCATCTTCCTCCAACCTACAATAAACTGAAATCTCCCATGACGTACTGTCTGCGATTTCCAGATAAAAAACTGCGCTCAACTTTTCTAAGGGCTCGTTTAAATCTGCTCCACACCCGCGAAACCTTGGGAAGAAGACTACAGACCAGTTCAACTACATGCAGATTGTGTGAAGACCCTGGCTCTGTGGAGAACATCCGCCATCTGCTCCTAATCTGCCCGGCTTTGAACGTCATTCGCGCCCCATTTCTGTCTCCGCTTTGGTTAGACTCGGTTTTGATCGAGGAGCACACGTGGTGGTGCCGCTTAATATCTGGCGAGAAGTCTCGTTGGGCGGTTGTCACGGCCAAAATATTGGAAGCAGCCTTCACAAAAATTGGCGGCATAGCTAGTGGCCTGCCGACCATGGCTGTTTAACTGATGGTTTTCTGCTACTTTTGAAAACTACTGTGCAGCTGAGTCGCTGGGTCTTAACTTGGTGAACCTTTCTTTTGATTTTCTTTTGATTTTCATCTACTGTAACCATCAACTTCTTGTAAAAATCATTTTCTTTTTCTTTGATTATACACAAGTAAAATAAAAAAAAAATAAAAAAAAAAAAATAGCCAAGGAATACCAACAGTTCTTATCAAACAAAGACTGAGTAGGAAAAAAGGGGGGGGGAAAGGCAAGAGAAAATAATAAATAAAATAAGCTCTAGGAAGGAAACGTAGAACGCAAAGACAAGCAACAAAAAAGAAAGAAGAAAGAGAAGAGGGAAGGGACATTGTCAAGACCATTTAGACCCCCAGAAATGTGTACAATTCTTTGTCAATATTGTGACCCATTGGGTATTTACTTTCAAAGTCAATTATATATTTTGTTTCTTCTTGTCGTAGAATTTTTTCACTGTCGCCTCCTCTTAGGCCAGTTATAACTTTGTAAACACCAAAGAATGTAAGGCTCTTAGGGTCGCCATTATGGAACTCTGAGAAGTGTTTGGTAACGGGATATGAGTAGTCCTTATTAACAATTGCCCTTATATGTTGCAGAATACGCACTTTTAGTTTGCATTTTGTGCTGCCCACATACCATTTGAGGCATGGGCACATCAGGACGTAAACAACCAGCTCAGACTCACACAAGATTTTGCCCTTAATTTGTATCGATATCTTGAGGATGGGATGGATATAACTGCTACAATTAAAAGCATATTTACAAATTTTGCATTTACTGCATTTAAAAAAACCATCCGATCCCCCAGAGAGCCAATTTCTGCCTTTGTGTATATTGTCTGAAGCCATATAACTTTGCACTACTAAGTCTTAAATGGACACGCTCTTACGAAAGGTTATATCTGGGCATTCTGGCAATAAATTGCCTAAATCTTTGTCCACTTTTAAAATTTTCCAATATTTGTTGATAATGTTCTTTATATTGGGTGCATGGCTTCCAAAGGTTAAAATCAGTCTAGTGGTATTTTCTTCTGTTGTGTTGTTCACATCTGATTTTGACATTGTCAGCAGGTCTTGTCTGTTCATATCGCGAACTTTAAGATAGGATCTCTCGATGACTTTCTTTGGGTACCGTTGTTGTAAGAAATTATGGGCTGTAGTTTGGCATGCTAGGTCGAAATCATTAATGTCACTACAATTTCGCCTAATGCGAATAAACTCGCCATATGAGATACTCCGCAGGAGACTTTTTGGATGGGCACTGTTTGCATGTAGAGGGATATTAGCACCCGTAGTTTTCCTGTGAAGCTCACACCAATTTTCTGTCCCACAATTTTGACGTTTACATCTAGAAATACAATTGAGTTTGTGCTATGTTGTTCTGTGAATCGTAGATTTAAGTTGTTAATGTTCAGAAGTTTCACAAATTCGCACCAGGATTGTGCTGTACCATTCCAGATGATAAATAGGTCATCTATGTAGCGTAGCCATAATACTATTTTTTCTGTAAGAGTGTCATTTTTCTCTGCCCATATCACTGTCTTTTCCCAGCTGCCTATCATAAGATTAGCATAAGATGGCACAAATGTGATACCCATTGCGGTGCCTTGGGTTTGACGAAAGACCTCATTATTAAAGAGAAAAACATTATTTTCTAAACAGAGTCTCACAATCTCAAGAATCATGGTCGAATGTTCAAGATAATTCAAGGATCGAGTTTTTAGAAAGGTTTACAAGCCTTTATCCCATCCTCATGTTGGATTGATGTGTAGAGTGACACTACGTCCATGGTGGCCAATAAATATGTCCGTTCCCATGGAAGGTCATCAATTTTACATAAAAAGTCTGTAGTGTCTCTTATATAGGATGGTAGCGTGGAGACGAAAGTGCAAAGTATTTTGTCCACAAATCTGGACATATTTTCAAGTAATGAACCGCATAATGTAACAATGGGTCTACCTGGTGGTTTAGTTGGATTCTTGTGGACTTTTGGGAGGAAATATATTATGGGAATAACTGAGTTTTTTGTGAATAGGTATTGCACCATTTCTTCCTCCAAGATACCTGGCTTTGCCACTTGGTTAGGAAATCCTAAAATTTACTCTCAGTTTGTTTAATGGGATTTTTTGTGAGTTTTTCATAGCACCTCACATCGTTCAGCTGACAATATATATATATATATATGCAGTGCTGCAACAGGTTTGTGTGTATTATTTATGGATATGTGTTTGTGTGAGAAGTGCTCTGGTCAGTGTGCACACAGGTGCATTTGTATGCAGTGGTGGGGCAGTCTGTTTGTGAGATGGCGTGTGTGTATAAGTGTAGGTGTGTATATGTGTTTGCCTTTTGATGGCGGCTATATTCAGTGTTGTGGTGTATGTGTGCAGTGCAATGGTGGGGGTGGGTTGTGTGCAGTGCAGATCTCTGTGTCGTGTAGGGGATCTAGTGGTGGTGTTAGTGTGTAGTGTAGTGTAGTGATGGGGTGGTGAGTGATTGCAGTGATTGGGTAGCACATGCAGGTCAGTGCTAGGGGTGGGGCGTAAATTTGTATGACAGTTATGTGGCAGTTTATCTCTGCACAGTGCATTGATGGGACTGTGTGTCTGGGTTTAGGGCTATGTGTGCATGCAGTACAGTGATAGGGCATTGCGTGGGTGAGAGTGGCATGTGTATGTGTGTCTGTGTACTGTGCTCTGTCAGTGTGCAAGTGTGTAGTGCAGTGCTAGGGGAGGTGTCGATATGCAATTCTGTGCTTGAGCTAGTGTGTGTGTGTGTGTGTGTGTGTGTGTGTGTGTGTGCAGTGCTGGGACTGTGCATGTAATGCCGTGTGCACACGTGCACAGTAACAGGGATTGGATGTAAATGCAACCATCAGGTGGTATGTGCAGTATTGTGTTGGGGGAGTGGGCATGTGTTCATGTGTGTGTGTGTGTGTGTGTGCGTGTGGGCACATGTTCAGTAAAGGGGGCTGGGATGTAATGATTCTTAGGGGATATGAAGGGTATAGTTGGCAAATGGTGACTGTCTAACACATGCCTATATATGGATTAATTTAAAGCTAACATTGTTGTCTGTATCCGTGTTTTTGTTTACCTTCTCTTTCTCCTACCTGCTGAAGGTTTTCTGATCATCTCTGGCTTTCTATATATATATATTTTGGTAAACCTGTATTGTTTCCGAACATTCGAGAAGTTCTCCAGTGACTCCCTACTGCAATTCTTTATCTCTTTCTAAGCCACAAAGCTGACATTCCCAGCCCAATTTCCTAGTCTAAAAGAAGAAGCAGCCATGCACATAGATTTGAAGCTTTTATATGGGTATTGCAGGCTGCCATTTATCATGTGTCTATTACAGTGGCAGCTCTTCCATAATGTGTGAACGGGTGCCGCCCCCTTTGGACTAGCCAAGCCAGTCCAGTGAAAGCACAGAGCACTCCCCCAGCTACAGCTACACTTAGCAGGTGAGGGGGTGCTCCTGGGCTGACTTTAACTGTCAAATGGCAATGTGGTTTCCCTTTGACCACTTCTGTTCCCCAGCACACATGCCCAATGAAACATGCAAGGGTGGGGGTGTTTTGCTTCCCCACCCTTGCATAGCCCATTGGGGATGCAGGTTGGGGAATTGCAGGTCTAATTGTGCATAGGGGTCTCTCCTACGCCTTTCCGCACATTTAGATTGATTGAGGTGTTAAGCTTGGAACACTCTGGCTTCCCAGTACATGTGCTGGAACCAGGAACCTTTCCTTGCTTGTAAGTTCCTGTTTCTAGCTACGTGGGAGGTGGAGGGGCTCCCTGGCACGTGGTGCAGGGACTGAAGAGCAGAGTCTGTACCAGGGCTGAACGTGGGAAAAAAGGAAGTATGAATGTATGTGTGTATGTGTGGTTTTGGTTCTGTAAGTGTGTGTGAGAATGAAAAAAGCATTTGGTGTATGAGTGGATGCGCAAGCCAGAGAGCGAGTAGATGCTGTATGTGTATGAGTAAGGTAATGTATATATGAGCTAGTGAATGCTGCTATGACTGTGTGTGTGCTGAGGTGTGTGCCAGCGCCAGGAGCCACTGATTTGGGGCAAGCTTATTTGATTTTCTTAATGTAGTTTGGCATTTTTCCTAGGCATCAAGGGTAAAGCAAACATAAGTACATGGCAGAACGTGCCTACTTAGATGCATGTACTTAGGCTATGTGTTAACACTGTGGCATGCAATTTTGTACTGGGCATGAGCGGTAATGCAAACAGGATACGTGTTTTTTTAATGATGTGCTTTTGCCTAATACAAACCTTGCAAAACTATGTAATACAGTTACAACATCTCATGAAACATACAGTTAATACATTGATATTTCCTAAAATACTTTACAAAACTGTGGCATGACATCTTTTACTGGGCATCAATGGTAAAGCAAACATGAAAAGTGTTAATATGTGGTTGGACTGGCCTACTTTAGTAGAGCTAATCTTGCTATATTTTATCATTGTGGCATGGCGTTTTCTACTGGACATTAATGGTGAAGACAACGTTATGAGTGTTCATACTTGGCCATACTGGCCTACATTGGTGCAGCCAGTCTGGACATGTTTTCTTATTGTGGCATTGCATTCTTACTGGCAAAGCCAGCAGGAGTATTTTCTTTCATGGCCAGAGTGGCCATGTTTTGTTGTAGTATAATTACTGGCAGTTTGCGTAAAGGAAACATGGTTATGGTCTTATATTCGAATACTAGCATATATTGGTGCAGCCAGCATGGAAATGTATCAGTATCGCCAGCATGAAAATGTTTTTTATAATGGCATATATTGTGGGACAAGGTACAAGAAAATGCATTGGAAAATACTCCCCGCCAACCACCTCCTGCTTGTTTCAAGCTCTCACATTGATGGGTTGCGCCCGTATATTTGTGTGAAGCATGTCCGTCCATGGTCTATTATGTTACTTTTAATATTATAATATAATTAGTCTCATGTACTTCTGTGGACAATTGTATGCACACGACCAATGTTCTTCCATTTGTTCCAAGATGTGGAAACTGTCAAGTAAGTAGATTTCTAAATTTCTAGCACTGCTAAGCCATTCGCAGTACTGTATTTAGGATTCCGTGTTCGTAAATGTAATATTTCTCTTTATTTTTGTGTGTCTGCAGCCTATAACTTGGGCAATAGCATATTGTTTATAGTGGATTTTTGCAGCATTTGATGAGAGCACCCACCCACCATCACTGTATTTGTGCACTAATGGATTTGAACAATATTCCTTTGTTTTGCAGGTTTAATTTCCGCAGTTTACGCTGGGCCAGGGCCATGATGCATGCGATCAATGAAATAAACAACAGGACAGACATCCTTCCCGATATAACTCTGGGATATCAGATTTTCGACACATGCTTCACAATATCCAAAGCTGTTGAAGGCACCTTGACCTACCTAACTGGACAAAATGAAACCATGCCCAACTTCCGGTGCAGCGCGGGCGCTCCCCTGGCAGCAGTCATTGGAGCGGGCGGATCAGCCTTGTCTATTGCCACTGCAAGAATTCTCGGACTATATTACTTCCCACAGGTATGTTTTTTTGATTTTACATTAGTGTCATGGAAACAAAGTATGCACCGTTTTGGCAAATGTATGCAATGCGTGGGGTACGGAGCGTTAGGTGGGCTCAAAGTACTGGCTATTAAAATGCTGTATGCATAGTAAACCTGAAACAAGACTTTAAGTGATCTGGGTCCAACTGGTCCAAAACCTGGTAAACTTGCCAACAGGTCCACCAGACGGGTCCCTCATTTCAGCTGAGATTGGCCCTGTCAGTGGGAGCTCAGAGTGGGGCGACCGGACGTCCCCGTTTTGCTGGGACTGTCCTGGTATTTGCCCCTTGGCCCCGCGTCCCCACTGTTTTTCAAGTTTTAAAACCCCGTCCCGGGATTGGAGGGACGGGCGACTATGGTCTCGGTTTTAGCCAGAAACCGATAGACACAAATCCCGAAATCAGGCCCTGCGCCGCTCTCTGTGCTTGCTTTTCATGTGCCCATTCCCCCAAGCAGTCCAGACCTGGATTACCCTGGACAATTTAGGGTCAAAACCCCAAATCCTTACACATTTATGACCGTGTCTGAGCGCCTCATCTGAAACGATTTCAGCCAAACAGCCTGTTCTGTGGGTAGGTTCGCATTCCCTACCCATAGAACAGGATTGGGAACCTACCCATAGAACAGGTTATTTGGCCATTTTCGTTCTCACTTGATGGGCTCCCAGATGGGCTCCCACGTCATTATAAATATAATGGGAAGGGAGGATAGCTCAGGAGCAATGTGCTTGCCTTGGATGCAAGGCGACACGAGCACCAAAGGTTCGATCTCCGGGTCCGCGTGTAGAAACCTCTGGGTTTTAAACACTGTTGCCAGCCTCCATGGGGTTAACCACAAGCCCTGCCCACAGGAGGTCAGACCGACGTGACGTTGGGTGAGGGAGTTGGAGGGATTGTGGGAAAGGCGCGGTTGGCAGTTACAGTTTGGCAGTGAGAATAAAGGGAGGTTCTGAAACCCTTCTCCGTGTGTGTGCGCACTTTATTTTGTGCCCGGATCCCGGGCAACACTGGCGACGAGGACGGTCCCAGTACGCCAGACACCCCTCACTGCCTCCTCCTCCTCCACACGGGCAGTCCGCCCGACGCTTGAAAACCAAGCCCTCCTCCACACGGGCATTTCCGCCCCAAAGCTTGTGAAGCTGAGCTTTTCTTCTCTTCAACACGCGTGACCCGCTCGATCCACCTCCTCCTGCCACCTGTCACAGCAACCCAGACTGTGCATCACACGGGTGGCCCGCCCGCCCGTCCAGCACCTGTTCCAATAAACCAGCGATCCCGCTGACCACGCGTTTTGGCCCAGAGCAGCCCGTCCCACCTTTTCTTCCCGCACCAGCCCCCCCCCCGCGGAGTGCCGCAAGACCCAACACGTAGCCCGCACCAGGCGGCCCAGGCAGCAGTTTGTAGTGAAGTTTTCGTCCTCCACTCCCTGGGAAACGTACACCCAGCAGCCCACAGCATCTGCAGGGCCCATGGAGTCTGCCAACAAGCAACACGTAGGACACGCGAGCCCCGTGGGCTGAAAACTGTGAGTAGAGGCACCCTCTGGCACACAGACTATTTGAAGTCCAAGAAGTGCAACCTGGCCAACATACCCATAGCTAATACACACATGCCACAAGCCACCAGTTTGCCACAACCACCATTCTGCAGACATCCTCACTGAAGCAGTGTCTCCCAACCATAAGCAATGGCCACGCTAGCCAGTCCGCCCTACAAAATGACCAACCTTGGATCACCGCAGCCACCAAGGGGCCGAGATGGACCGAGTGGATGGATGATTTCCACCATTTTGTCAGACGATCAGGGGATGGAGACTCTCCGTACTTAAAGGACATTTTTTTTAACCTGGTGGGGGGAGGGGAAATCAAAACCATTGTCAAGACTGTACCTGCAACAGAACAAAGTGACTTTGCAAAACTGATCAGCGCCCTGGACAAGCTACTCATAATCGAGACTAACCGCAATTATGAAAGATACCTGTTCAATCAGTGCTCCCGAAAGCCACAAGAAACTGTAGAGGAGTTCATAACCAGTCTAAGAGTAAAGGGAATGCACTGCAAATTCGATGAGTTCTCCCTGGAAGAAGCAATCCACCTGAGAGTCATAGAAGTGTGTCTAGCGCCCGCACTAAAGAAGCAGCTGTTAAAGAAGCCTCTCACCATCCCTGAAGTAAGCGAGCTCACCCGCATATTCGAAAGAGTCGATGCGCAAGCTGCATCCATGACTGGTATCAATAATCCAAAACAAGACTCATCGGAACTCATAGCTGAGGTTCAGCCACCTCGCCAATATGATAAGGGTCCACAGTTTCACAGGCCACAAACAGCACAAATTCCACGGCAACAGAGACAATGCTACAGGTGCGGCATGGCATACCCGTACTCAGGTTCCTGCGCAGCGCTATCACAAAGATGCACAAACTGTGGGAGGGAAGGACACTTTTATTCAGGATATCGAGAAGGGAGACCCTTCCCTACGATGCCACCTCAGTTCCCGACCAGAACGCCGTTCCGCCTGACGCCCCCACAGGCCGGTACGCAAAGATACTACCAACAGAATCAGCAGAGACACGTAAGAGCGGTTGACGAATATCAAGGTCACGAATACGCCCAGGCTCAAGAATACTATGACCGGCCACAACAGCTGATAGACGAATATGACAATCCCCCGGAAGAGCATGGTGAGGACACACAATATTATGATCCACCAGCAACTGCATACTAGATGCAATATGACCCACAACACCAGGATGAGTATGTCAACCTTGTACTCGACAACGAGGAAGCCAGAGAAGCACCAACAATACTGATTAAAATGGAAAACTGCATTTTTCACTTCATGGTGGATTCAGGTGCCACTGTAAACATAATGGGTGAACAAGAATACATGAAAATCCCACGGCCACCAGCGCTTGAGCCCTCACACTCCAGAATCTTCCAATGGGGCGCAGCCACACTGCTACAAACAATTGGACATTTCACACGCCATTTTCTCCTAAACAGACGCCAAGTGGACACCGCTATCCACGTGATCAGATCCCTCAGAAAAGGCAGGTGCCTACTCAGCTATCACACAGCTTCTTGTCTAGGACTAATCGAGATTCACGTGGGGGCGGGAGACACAATCACGTCCGCCACGATCCACCAAGAGCCAAAAGAACAGATTAGAGCAGTACGACAAGAACAGTCACAAAACATGATCTCAAGGGCGGACATTGAACAGAAGTTCCCAAACATATGCTCAGGTCTAGGAAAACTGAAGGGTCCCCCAATCAAATTACACATTGACCACAATGTGCGTCCGATACCACAACACCCGAGAAGAGTCAGTTTTCACCTTCAAGAGGCAGTATCACATGAGCTGGGACAACTACTCGCTGATGGCATTATTGAACCTGCGACAGGTCCTACACCGTGGGTGTCCCCACTTGTCATAGTACCCAAAGAAGGGGGCAAACTGCAATTATGTGTCGATATGAGGGTAGCCAACACTGCCATCCAACGCGAGAGACATCCAGGCCCGTGCATTGAAGACATGGTCGTACAGTTAGATAAGGCTCGCATCTTCTCCAAACTCGAACTAAGACAAGGCTACCACCAACTGGCGCTACACCCAGACTCCAGAGCAATCACAACGTTTGCAATGCATGATGGCCTATTCAGATACCGTAGACTCAATTTCGGCATTTCTTCAACCGCTGAAATTTTCCAAGAGACAATACGACAAATCATCAGCCCAATACGAGGAGCGCTGAACTACAGCAACTACATTCTCATTTTCGGGTCGTCAAGAGAGACACATGATGCAGCACTGTTCGCCACAAATGCGAAGCCATACAAGCCGCCGGCCTTACACTTAACATCGAGAAATGCAAATTCAGCAAGGGAAAGTTGAAATTCTTTGGACACATTTTCTCCAGCGAAGGAATGATGCCCGACCCTGAGAAAGTTGACACCATCTCCAACAAGGAACCAAAACAGGCAGCCGATGTCCGCTCCTTCCTAGGGATGGCCGGGTACTGTTCCAGGTACATACCACACTACGCATCTCTCACGGAACCGCTGAGAAAGCTCTTACAGAAAGTGGCCATTTTTGCATGGACTACAGAGTGCCAAAGGGCGTTCGACAACATCAAGAAAGCCCTCGCTGAGGCACACCGCCTGGCATACTTTAACCCAGACTGGCACACGGAAGTGTTTGTGGATGCCAGCCCCATAGACCTAGGAGCGATACTAGCACAGACCAGCGGAGCAGATGTCAACCCCAGGCACGTAGTAGCCTATGCCAGCAGGGCACTGTCGACTCCGGAAGCGGCGTACTCCCAGGCAGAAAAAGAAAGCCTTGCCGCAGTCTGGGCATGCAAACATTTCCATAACTTCTTAATCTGGAAAAGATTTACCCTGATAACAGACCATCAGGTGCTATTATCACTGTTTGGGAACCCTCACACCAAAATGTCTCAGCGGATAGAAAGGTGGGGCATCCGACTTCAAGAGTACGACTATGATATTATCCATAGACCCGGGGGTGACCTAAACCCTGCCGACTACCTTTCACGACATCCAGTCGGGCCCCCACTAACATTGAAAGGAGATGTTGCGTACGTTGACTACATAGCTGCACACTCTCTGCCTCTGACGCTCTCAATGGACACAGTTGCCACAGCATCAGCAGCGGACCCCACCACCGTGCTTGCCATCGGACTGACATCAGCAAACAAGTGGAAAGACCATCAACGTGAAATGCTGGCTCATCCGGGGGTGTGCAGGGAAGAAATTGAGAGACTAGCGAGGGTGCACAATGAACTAAGGGTGAAAGATCACAACATTTTACTCAGAAGTTTGCGCATCGTAATCCCAGCCGCTCTGAGGAAAGAAGTGGTCAGAATTGCACATGAAGGACACAGAGGAGCCGAGAACACTAAGAAACAACTGCGGCGCCATGTCTGGTTCCCCTTCCTAGACACGGAAGTAGACAAATGGGTAAAGAACTGTCACGAATGTCAGTGCACAGCGCCAGCCGAAAGGCCGCCTCTGCTACAATACACACAAATACCAGAACACCCATGGGAAAGGATAGCCATAGACTTCTAAGGACCAACGGAATCTGGCAAATACCTCCTACTCTTGATTGACGAACACTCGCGATTTCCCATAGTAAAGAAGGTAGCTACCACAGCCTTCCCACAAGTCACAGTAGTAATAGAAGAAGTTCTCATTGAATGGGGAATCCCCAGAGCGATAAAGTCAGACAATGGGCCCCCATTCTGCGGGCACGAGTTTGCAGCCCCGGCAGACCACTTAGGATTCAAACACATGAAGAGTACTCCCCGACACCCTCAAGCAAATGGGATGGCAGAACGGTTTATGGCATCCATAAAGAAAACAATCCAGAGAGCACGAATTGAAGCTACCAACCCACTTCAGGCGTTGTGCCGACTTCTTAGAGACTACAGAAACACTCTGCATGATGCCACTAACAAGACCCCGGCCGAACTCATGTTTCGATATGAGGTACACACTTGCATCCCAAGGACCTCGGCGGAAACAGAAAGCCCAGATGAAGAAATACTGCAGCGTGATGCCAAACAGAAACAAATAGCGAGGCAAGATGCCAGACACAAAGCAACACCCAAAGACTTTCAAATTGGAGACGAGGTGTTAGTACAACAACCTATGGCACGCAAGTCAGGCCCTCGGTATGCCCCAAGCCCCATGAGGATCACGGCAGTGAAAGGAACTATGGTGACAGCTCAAGGGCAGGATAAGGTCATCACAAGGAACTGCAACAGTTTAAACATTACGTCAAGAGAGAAGACCACGAGTCTCCTCCGAGACCTAGCACTCCAGAGCCTCGGGTCCCACGAGACGACCTGTGGAGCCCGCCGGAAGAAGATGCCTGTGAGACAGTCCCAAGTGGAGGAGTGTAAAATGACAATAGAGTAGAAGTCCGCCTGGAGAGACCGCAACGGGTCATTAAGAGGCCGATGAGACTAGTCGAAGAATGTTAAAGCGACGGTTGGACACTTCATCCTTGGGTGGTGTTGCCAGCCTCCATGGGGTTAACCACAAACCCCGCCCACAGGAGGTCAGACCGACTTGACGTTGGGCGAAGGAGTTGGGGGATTGTGGGAAAGGCACGGTTGGCGCCAGTTACAGTTTGGCAGTGAGAATAAAGGAAGGTCTGAAACCCTTCACCGTGTGTTTGCGTACTTTCTTTTGTGCCCGGATCCTGGGCAACAAACGCGTTATAAATAACCTATCATCATAATAAAATAGAATACTCGCCCCTTCTGGACGTCTGAACGTGTTTAACGGCGGGACAGCTCGCAGTGTTCAGTAACGCAAGTCTCAGCACTTATGTTTCGGATCGATCACTAATAAAATAATTAGGACACTGGGGCCACTAAATGCGTATGAACAAGGCTTCCCATCCTTTAAGCAGGGCACCCCCTCATATCATAAGCCACACCTCTTTCATGACGCTTTAGGGCCCCTCCACCATTTTAGACCATACTTCCAGCACCACCTAGAATGTTTCACAAATGACATTCGACCTGGTCTAAGTCAGTGAAATAGTTATTTTCAGTATAATTAACAAAAAAAAACAGTTCCACGTGGAGCTGACTCGCAGTTACTCTTGCCCTGGTCCAAGGTACTGACTGTTCAAAATGAACCTATCGAAGATTTCACCAACGGCACCAAGGCACTCACATGAAGCCATGCACATTCATGGATGGATGATGTGGTTTGTGACCCTCCCAGGAGTATTGCCCCTTTATGGGGATGTATCCCTCCCTTTGTGCATTGCCCTTTTAACACTAGCTAATAAAAGGACCCACTGCAGACACGCCAGAAAGAACGGCTGCAGACTCCAGAAGAGGTACTCCTGAGTCCGTGTCTCATTTATGTAGGCCTGCAGGCCTACACGTGGAGGCACAGGTCTGCATGCGCTGATGCCATGGAAAGCCATGGGACCCTCGTACCAGCACAGTGGCAGAGGCCCGCGCAGTCAGGGGCATGGCTAGCTGTGCCCCCACCACCGATGGTGCTGATGCCATATAGCACTCGGGGGCCTGCCGGATGTCAATGGCACGCCACCCACTATAGATGACATTCTCGACATGCACATTGATACACAAGTAGCCTCCCTGTAGGGGTTGAACATTTCAGTGGCAGTGCTTCTCTGTCTTACAATATGCTACTGTCATGCACACTGGGGTGTGTTCAGTTCTCGAATGTACGAAAAGAAGCAGAAAGAAGCAGTGGGACTATGCCCACTGCTCGCCTGCCCCCTCTTCCCACAAACCCCATCGCCACGCCCCCCTCCCACACGCAAGCCAAACCTCCAAACAAACACACCTGCTGTTTAAGGGAATGTTCAGTGCAGTGCGCTGAAGTGCAAGTTTCAACTTCCTCCTACACTTTAATTTTAAAACGAAACCATTCCAGAACGGTTTCTTTTTAAAATAAAAGTATAGGAACAGTAAAACTTAAAATAAAAAATAAAAAATAGAGGCGCACTCCTCCTAACCACCCCTAACCACCCCCAACCACTTCGACCACTGGATGTTTTCACATGCACCAAGGAACACCAAGGAACACGTGGAGTTTGAGATAAAAAAAAAACACAGAATATAAAGTCAATTGGGAGGCTGTGATCCCAGAGCACAGGACAGCAGTACTCATGCCCTTCATCTGTTGGGCTAGTAATTACTCATGCTCTGGATTGCCTTGCTGCAGGCAAGGGAACGGGTGTCATCAGCGGACTGTTGGACCTGCACGCATCTGTGGCCGGACAGACACCATCCATATGTTAGTGTCTGGTAAGCACCATGCTTTGAAAAATGCCTGAATGGGCGGTGCTGGATTTCCAGACCGGCCCTTCCACAATGCTATGTTATGTTATGCCTATTTGTAAAGCGCACAGCCACCCTAGACACATGTCTTCTGTATATCAATGCACACTCTAAACTTTCTATGTCGAGTCCTACGCTTCAATCCCATGGTCAGGGATGGAATCAAATTGTTATCGGGAAAGTGCACACTTCATTAACGAACAAGGAGGATATTCCATACATTTAAAAAAAATGTAATTGATTTATTTTAATCTTCGATAGTTGTGACATGGATTTATAAATCTAAATTTTGTACATCTTTAATCATATGCACAGGATCTTCTCCTCTTTTCAAGTGCTAAAAGTAAACATATAATGTATTTTTTAGAATATATTAGCTGTCAGGTAATCCCCAAACATCTCACTCAAAACGTACAACCCATGGAATACCTGATTTGAAAAACAATGCAGCCATAAAATGAAATCCTTTCAAGATTCTCCCTCGTGGAACAATGACAACCGTTTCTGTCAGCTGACTTAATAGACATAAAAACGTATAATTTCTGTCTAGATCAGTTCCTGTATAAGCATACAAGAAATACTTTGTAGATACACATCAAGATATTCAAAACAAATGAAAGACTGTGCTTTTGAATGAAAAATGATGTTAAACATCTGAATGAATAAAGACTAGTAATGTTAATGATAAAAAGAACTCCAAGAAATGTTATCATTCATACCATGCACAAAAAGGGACAGTAAATACAAAACCTAAAATGTATCACATTACAACAATCTTCCTTTGTTGCACGTTCGTTCTCTGAGGGTGTTAAGGTATTTATTTGTTCTAATACTAAACACATACGTTAAATATTATGACCATTATGTTTGAAATTATAAGATACTGATGTTTTTTTATTTTGTCTTCTCATATAGCTTTTGGGTTCAATTAATATAAAACAGTGGCTTACAACCTTTTAATCTCCAAATATTTCGGACTACAATTCCCAGGATATCTGGCTATTGACTATGCTAGTTAGGGATGCTGGGAGTTTATTCCAAAACATCTGGAGAGCCAAAGTTTGTAGGCCCCTGATCTAAGACAAAGTAAAGAACAGGGGGTCCATAAAAAGGATTTGAGGAGAACAACAGGGCACACTTTTGTCTGATGGTAATCAGCAAAGATATCAGATGGAAATTAATAACATTTCAGGAGTACAATCGAAAGAATAGTTTAATCTAAAGAATTGACGATTCAGAACAAACCTTAATGAGAAATACAAAAACCATAGGTGTCAAACGCATTCATGAGATGTTAATAAAGTTCCTAAGTACAAAATGTATATTTACAAGTTTAACATCAAAATCACAATTCGCAAGGTGAAATTAACAATTGTTCAAAAGAAGATCAATATTTCCAAGGTATCAAAATATATATGATCTCATTTAGGGAACACAAACAACGTCATGGGGATGTGAGATGCAGTGCTGTTCCTTGTGCGTACGACGCATTTTGGGCATAGCCCTTTATCAGGTACAGGACATAAAGACATTTCTGAAATGAATGAATAGATAACGTGTGTTTTAGAATTTATATCCGGTGGGATATGAATAGCAAACTCAATTTTATGAATAGGCAAATTTTAAATGACTGACCGGTGTTATACAATTGTTGCCCAATTGTCGAGGTAAGTAATCAGTTTAATGTAGGCCAACCGTGGAATTCTACCAAGGTTCTGGAAAAGAGATGGAACAGAGAACATTGACATAACTGTAAGTTTAAGATGCTCATTGAAATACATATGCAGGCTAATTCTATTGCGCTCTGCTTCCTCGCAGACGACGCAAACTAGTTTTGCTCGAGTTCAGAGGCAAGCCTGAAGGGCGAGTACCTCCATGCACGGATCCGTTCACGAGGCTGTCTCACCCGAGGGTGAGTGTAGATACTTTTTAACTTTTTTACCAACTATATATGACCGTGGTGTGGGACCCATCGATTTTCATAGAGTGACTGGTCCCACACGCGGTCAGATAAATCCTGGCTACACATTCTCTTTTCCATCTCTTTTCCAGAACCTTGGTAGAATTCCATGGTTGGCCTACATTAAACTGATTACTTACCTCGACAATTGGGCAACAATTGCGGAACACAGGTCAGTCATTTAATTAGCCTATTCATAAGATTGAGCTTGCTATTCATATCCCACCGGATATAAATTCTAAAACACACGTAATGTATTCATTCATTTCAGAAATTTCTTTATGTCCTGTACCTGATGAAGGGCAACACCCGAAATGCGTCGTACGCACAAGGAACAACACTACATCTCACATCCCTGTGACGTTGTTTGTGTTCCTTCCATGAGATCATATATATTTTGATACCTTGGAAATATTGATTTTCTTTTGAACAATTGTTAATTTCACCTTGCGAATTGTGATTTTGATGTTAACCTTGTAAATATACATTTTGTATGTATGAATTTATGCACTGCTTTATTAACATCTCATGAATGTGTATGACACCTATGTTTTTTATTTTTGTCTAAATCGTCAATTCTTTAGATTGAACTTTTCTTTTGATTGTACTCCAGAAACTTTATTAATTCCCATCTAATATCTTTGATGATTAGCATCAGACAAAAGTGTGTCCTGTTGTTGTCCCCCAATCTTTTTCGTGGGCCCCCTGTTCTTTACTTTATCACTTGTCTTGTAGCCGAGACACACAAAGGAGTACCTAAAATTTAAGTAACTACTTCATTTATTGCTCTTGGAATTTTTTCTCTGGAAAAGAGTGCACCTCTACAACCTTTGTTTTCCTGTGATTCCCTGATCTAGGACATGCATGAATTCCTTGACAACATGGACCAACACTTACTAACACATCTATTAATTCACTAGTAAGTAGTAGACCAATGAGAAAATGTTTTCCACATATAGAGTATTGAAACTTAAAAACACTAACAAAGATATTATTTATTTAGGCATCTCATGAAGTAATGAAGATAATAGAGAAGAATATTCCTAACACATGAGTGCAGTCTCAGATGAAAGGATAGGACTCTGTCCCTCGCGTATTTATAATAAAGACAGGTTAGCACTTAATAAATATTTGAATATCTTTATCTTCTCTTTGCGAAAGTTGTTGAAAAATGTATTTCTTTCTTTTGTACTTGTATGAGATTGAAGTATGACAAATACCACGATCTACAGGAGTAGGTACTATTAACAGACTCAAAGTTACTTCGAAGACTGATTTGAATTGTACAAATTAGAGGTGATTACCCATGCCATTAACGCAATATATACTCATATATATGAGTAATTTCACTCATTCTGATTTTTTCTGGTAATTCAGTTTCACTTTCCATTCACTGTATCTATTCTTTGATTCTAATTTGATTGAACAATATTTTGACTAACAACAATTACAACCTAAACAAGTTCAAGGTAACCTTGAAAATGGAATTGATTTATGAAACTTAGAAAGTAGATTTCTCTTAAGGTCCACTATGGACATCTAGACATAGGGGTTTACCCTTTTTTTGTAACTGTGATTCATCTAAAAATGCAGGAGTATTATTTAGAAATTGTACAAATATCTTGAAGTTTTTTGAAGAAATCACTAATTGCATTATTCTCAAATATATTATTTGTAAAAAGAATAGCCCCTGAAGAAGAGATAGACAGTCTTGAAATGTGTTGGGCAATAAAAAGACTTGAATTGAAGACAAGCGACTTGGAAGTTAATTCTTTGTGAACTATTACAGATTGAACATTATAGAATAGACTGGTGATCAAAAACCTATTGAATTACTTATTAGCAACCTCATACTGAGGTAAACATTTCCTAGAAAGTTGGGCCTATTAAGTGAGCCAATGACAGTGTGCAGGGGACGCGAGTTTCCAAATTAGGGAACTGTTTCCTTCGAAGGTTTCCCATAATTAACCCATATGCCATGGCTGTAGTCTCTCCTCTGCACCTTAAAAATCTACAATATACATGTTCATACGTTAATTGATAAAGATATCATGAACTCAATATAATTCCTTGAGAAACAAGAGCGCACCGTACACTTGGAACATCATTTCTTTTATAACTGCCCTATGTATGCACAATCCAGAAGTGATGCTCATGTCTTTTGCAACTGTGAGATTAAAGAAATACATTACACATGGATATATGGTCTGGATGCCTTATAAAATGCTTCATGTAAAATGTATTGTATGTGAGTTAAATGTCATTTCTTGCAGATTTGTACATGCAGCTGGGCATTTCTACTGAAATGAAACTTTAACCTCAAAGACCTTTCCTCTGCTTGAGGGAGGTCTGGTTGTCAACAATCAATCAGGTCCATTGCTTAAAAATACAAAAAATACACTGCCATTGATGGAAACCATGGTGGAAATATATAAAGCCCTGCCTGTTTTTTTAGAAGAGGTGACCTTGAGGTCATAAAATGTGCATTGAGCTATGGCTAGGACCATTGGGAGGCCAAGGAGGGATAGGCTAAAATAAACATGAGCTGGTCACATGTTTAAAGGTAAATGAAACTTAGAAAAACAAAGTTGGGGGCTAGAGTGAGCGAGGCCTGTGAAGCTGGGGTTTAATTAATAGAAAAATACATTTTATTGCATAAAAAGGGCAGCATATATGCCACACCGCTCATTCCAGACTTTTATTAAGGGTGCCAGTAATCCCCTTAGATCCATGCCAAAACGATTTTTGTGTGATAAACATAACAGAAGCTATTAAGGAAAATTTGATTTGGGCCTACCCCATGACTCTGCGAGATTAGAAAGTGGGTGTGAGGGTGAAGGACACAATTAACATGATCATTAAAAACCTCCATCAAGACTAATCTGGACTTGAACTTTACTACTAAGCAGTTGACCAATGAGAACATGTTTTCCACATATAGAGTACTGAAACTTAAAAACACTAAAAAAGATATTATTTATTTAGGCATCTCATGAAGTAATGAAGATAATAGAGAAAAATATTCCTAACACATGAGCGCGGTCTCAGATGAAAGGATAGGACTCTGTCCCTCACGTCTTTATAATAAAGACAGGTTAGCACTTTATTAATATTTGAATGTCTTTATCTTTATTCCCCATAGCAAAATACCCTGTTTGTCTGTGTATATCCTTAGCATATTTAATTAAAGTAAATCAATTAATTCCCCTATAGAAATCATGGGAGGTGTTTAGTTAGCATTCAAAACTAACAAGCTCTTCCCAGTGTGTTTCGAGCCGGTGTAGACATAAAGATTTGATTGACTATTTGAAAACCCCTGACTTCGATACAGAAAGGGGGGTCCTGAATCCCCAAAACCCTGTTTCCAAATGAGTGTGCAGGTTGCAAACAACATTCCCCATGGATCCCCTTCATTTTAAATCAGAAGGTGAAGCCTTATATTTCTTTTGCATGTGTGGTGGAAAAAACTGAAGCAAACCACAAAGCCCTGCTTGTTCTCAATATGTGTGACAAAACAATTTTTCCAACAGTTTTTCTTTCCCTCATATTGCATCTGTAGTAATAAGTGCAAAACGATTTTTCCCCTTGAATCCCTTTTCCAAAGAGTGCATTTTTATCAGAAACCCAAAACGATTTTCCCATTGTGTTCCCACTCTCTGCCACTTGGCTTCAATTCAGAGGGGTCAAGTCTAATTGATGTTTGGATGGGGGGGGGGGGGGTTGCTTGGAGAAAAAGTATTATAACCAAATCAGCAATCATTGTGTGCTTTGAATTGTTCTTTTTCTGTGTTGGTGAGTGATTTGAAAAGACAGCTGCAGGAAATTATGACTGCATATCTTAGTATTATCTCTGTGTTGGTGCCATTGCGGAAGTCATTTTTGTACTTGTGTTGCCACAGCATTGATGGCTGATGTTAGTCTGTTTGTAAAATTTGGTTTAAATAAATATATATTCTTACTACACACCGGCCTGGATCCTATTCCATTGTGGCACTGGGTATTGGCTGAGGTTGGGTGCGAGACGGGTTAGAGGCCTTACCAAACCGAATCAAAATAATAGTGCTTTGTTGTGCGCCACCTTGATTGGGGGGAGGAACTCCCCGATTTGACTGTGACTGTGTAATAAACCACAACAGTGGTCTGTATTTGTGGGGCGCTGGGTTCCTGTAAGGGTATGCTGCCATCTTAAATGGTTATAGTGGGTGTACAGTGGTATGGGTTCTCATGTGGCTGATGAGGCTAAACGTACCATGCCGGTTGGGTTGTCATTTTGGCATATATATGATTTTGCTTGCCTGAGTATGGTTGGTGACGTTGTTTGGGGAATATGCAGCTCTTTTTGGCGCATGAAATTAGGTTGTTGTAGGGTTGGGCATGGCTATGGGTATGGGTGCCATGTGGTGGTATTCAGGTATGCGTGGCTATGGGTACGATTGCAATGTGTCCTGGAGCATCTTGTGATAAGTGTTTTGTTTGGGATGAAATCTACTTTTTTTGGTTAAGATCTTGAGGCGCTGGTCACATCATTGTACAGTTCTCTTTGTGTTAGGAGTAGTATGTCCCCATACTGGCCCTCATTACGACCCTGGCGGAGGACCATGGTGCAATTTGCACCATGGTCCATGGCGCAGAGCTGCCAACTCCGCCATGGGGGTTGGCGGACTTACCACCCCATTCCGACCTTGGCGGGGCGGTAAGTCCCCAATCCCCATTTACCCTTCCCCATTCCCATTTTTGCCCCATAGGGTATAATGGGAGTGGGGAAGGCGTTAATTACGCCACCGTAAATTACGGTGGCGTAATTAACAACAGGTCCCGTAGCGCCATGGATTTTTCCGCCCGGAAAAACCAGGCGAAAAAACCACCATGGCGCTACGGGAACTCGTAGTAAGGCGGAAAGGTACGCCATGCATTACGCTGGCGTAAAACCCTTTCCGCCAGGGTCGTAATGAGGGCCACTGTTGGGAAGTTTTTAGATGGTCACATTAGTTTTTGTGATTTTGTCTTTTGTTGCACCTGCAGGTGCGTGTGCAATTCACTATGTGGACTGTACGGGTCCTTTTGCCTTTTATTTTGTTGTAGTTGGTTTCACTGCATTATCCCTTTGCTTTATTGTGACTAGATATTGTACGGGGGATGCATGGTGTATGGGCTCTCTGTTAAAGGATTGTAATCTGAGCATTTTGGGAAGTGTTTTGGTTGAATGGTTGTGGAAGGTGTGGAGGGAGTGGTGTTTTAATCTGCCTGTCTCAATGCTTGGATCTATGCATGGAATATCAGGATGGAATATCAGTGGAGTGAGTGTTCTTCGAGTGGCAGTTGGAACGAGAGCTTGGTTGGGTGTGGATGGTCCAATGTTTTAGTCTGCTGATACTATCTTCCTAACATGGTACTGGACGTACCAGCTGAAACAAGAATAAAGTAACTTAGTTAATGACCTTGGATCTGACATGTTATTCATTAGCTGGAACCAGGTCACTTTAAACAGGAATAGGGCTGAAACATTTTTAACACAACTAAGGTATCCAAAACGTTAAATGTCTTAGTTTCTTTATTTCAGGTAAATGTAATAGTTGGATGATTTACTTGCACAGATGGAGAAAAGTGTTTAATGAAAAAGTATACCTTCCCAACATAATGAATACATCAAAGCCAGTGACTTCCACATGTTTTCCAAATTTGTGTAGATAAGATTTACTCCTGTTCGAATATAAACATGAAAATGTTGGCAAAATTAGGGGCAAATTTCACACCCACGCCTGTTCCAGTGTAATATTGTCAAATCCAAAACAATACAAGTGAAGAATTAACTCTAACAAATCTAACAAAAAAGCATGAGATTCATAGTTTGTAATTTGTCAGACACAGCTTTCAAGCCTTCTTCAATTGGAATATGGGTATGTACACCTACTACATGTGCACCCATGTAATAGCAGGATTCTACATTTTAACTCCAAATGAAATCAGTGATATTACATACATAAACATGGTTTAGCAACAACTGAATATTTTGAAATATGCTTCCACATTGGGAAACTACCAGTTCCCCTGTTAAACTATTTAAATTTGTATGCATTTTCAGCAGGAAATACAATTCTGTCATATAAGGATGTTAAATGAGTGAACATTCTTATGTGAGTTTACTAATATAATGGAATGTCAATGCTTCATCCACAACATTTAAAGTGACTTGGGTAATTTGTAGACTCTCTTTCACAATTTAAAATGCATTTTGGACATGCAGAAACCCATTTTACACATGAACAAACGTCATTAACTACAACGCAAATACACCGGAACCATATATATGTGCCGTTTGTACATGTGCAAAGGTTTTCGTAATATTGCAACTGATCTTGTACATGACTAAGTAATCTAAACATTGTAAGCCATGTGTGTGCTTCCACACTGCACACGTTCAGCAGCTCAAGTGTGCACACATGACTTTGCATAACAGGCCCAATTGGATTCATGGATCACGGAAGGCCAATTTAGCCTTGCTTCCTAGTAAAGTATTGTTGAGAAACAGATGAAAACGCCATTCATGGCAACTGTCTCTTCCCTGCCCCAATATCGTAAATGCTATAAACTTTACTGGCTGAGGCAGCCATATCAGACAGACCCCAAGGATGTGCAAAACCAATGTGAGCTGAAGATTGTGAGAAGGCCTAGACTTACCATAGAAACGTACACGCATCCATTAGCCATGAAGCACACATGCGCACAACATGTAGAAAATGCACTAGGTCAATTACGCATTTATGCACAAAGAATATTACTTGCAACCATATTGATACAAAGAACATAACATAAGCAATGTATATGCTGAAATGCAACACAAACAATATATGTATATAGCTCACTAACATAGAAATGCGACAGTATTGGGCAGCTATCTTTTCTAAAATGGAAGTCGCAGCACGTATTGAAATTAACGGAAGACCTCTAAGCTTAATAAAACTCAACTGCTGAATTCACTGAAAAACAGATTTGTGCAGAAGGTTACTACAGGACTAGGGAGGACTTGGACGGTCCAGAAGAAGAACATGAGATAACAATTCCCAAAGCAAGACATATTTCTCTTAGATTAATTGAAGAACAACCAGCCTTTGAATGCCAGGTGCTGACTAATTATAAGCGAAAACTATACAAGGAGCGGATCAAACAAGTCCCTAGCGGGTAGAAAAGTTATAACACCTGTGTTCATATTGGTTCATTCCAATAAATACAATGTGAAATAATTACGAACAAGGTCCTCTCACACGTGAACCATGATTCAAGAACAGTGCCTATTCATTAGCCCCAGACATAAACACTTGCACTCACTCCACACATATTCCCAGACGTATGGCACCGTGCAAGGCCATCTACAAAGGGGTTACTCTGGCTCATGGCCGAGGAATAAGGTATGGTATCTTCTTTTATTGAATAAAAGCAGTCTGCAGACCTTCCTCCCCCTATTCCTATTTTGGCTCATGTGTTGATGACCTGTCAATTGCTCAAGGTAGGTAAATAAGGTGCCAACCAATTACAACTCTTAATGCTATGCTGCCCAGTACATTTTGCATTAACCTATAGATTATGTTATAGATTACAGATATTCTGTATTATCAATTTAGAGGTGGTCTCAGGTGGAACCACTGGATAAGAGCATAACCAATGAAAAGACTAACCCCCTTTAGCTTCCATATGTGTACAATTCCCTTAACCAATCCCAGTACCCGTAGGTTTTTGCAACCAAGATTGTGATGCAATGCCAATGGTGACATATTTTCTGTTTTTAAACTACTGTTATGCCGAAGAAGAGTTGAGAGCGCTAAGACTATTTTGCTTAAATGCTGTCCCTGCATTATGTGTATTGTTAATAAAGTGGGTTTTGCCATTTACCTTAACTATTTCCATTATTGATTCTGGGATTTCCCGACCTACCATTTCTGCTTAAACCGGGGTTTTCCAGACCATTATTACAGCATATACAACAAGAAAATGTGGAAGTCGGTAAACCTCATACACCTTTTCTACCAGCTCTGTGGTTGAAGGTAAAGTTCTATCAGTTTACTTGAAGACTTAAAATAGGTATAGAGAGTTATCAGTAGTAGGAAGGTTCTGATGCCTCGGTGGACACAGGGCTCCTCATAGGGCACTAGTCAATACCATTTCACTACTTTGTGGAAAGGCGGCGGGTGTAGTGGGGTCTAGAAGGAGTGCCAGGCATGACAGCCACCCATTGCAGGTTATTCCCTAGAGGGGTGTGAATAAAATAAAGCACTACAGTTGTGGCCACTTATTGCTTGAACATAATTACAAAGGACTTTGCATATCAGTCTGGTCCCACCTACAAGGGCGATATCTCTCATCTGTGGAAGGTACAGCCATTAAACTGTGATTGTAGATCCTCCCCAGTACACAACATTCCATAGAAAAGGTTATTTGATCCATGTTTGTTCTCTGTAGAGGGGGTACCCTCATTTTTTAAAAATGTTTATTTGTTTGGTATGTTATACAATTAATGTTTTTTCTATTTGGCTGTGCTATATTAATACCCAGTCCTATCCTACACTATCATTTGTATGTTCGGCCTTGCTTTGCAATGCTAGGCTCTCTTAGGTTTCTATGCCACACTGTTATGTTATCCTGCAACATGGCTACTTGTTCTATTACATTAGTTGGTTACGTTGTGTTTTGTTACCTTATATAATGTGACGAATCTGAGGATGTCGTGCTTTGTTCCCAAGGGAGAGACCTTTCCAATGGGGCCAGTGCAGTACATCCTAAGAATAATAGGGCCTCTGGGGTTGGTACACCAACGGAAATTCACCTGCCGTGGGAGATGCCTTATGGGATTGGGGACAATCATCACCCATGAACACAGCATCACCCCCATCCAACCCCTTTTACAACTCCAAGTCCTTCTGCCTCTTCCCTGTATGCAGCTAATATATTCTGTTATCAAGTTAGCCAAACTAGCTTACATGACAATACTGAGGGATATGATAATGCAACATTTCGTGCATGTAGCCAAATCAACCTACATGACAATATTGAAAACCCAGATATTTTAAAGTATTTACGAGTATGGCAGTGCAGGAAAAAAGCAGTGTTAACAGAACTACCGCCACTTCTCCGGTACTGCCATACTGCGAGTTTGAACCTGGAATGGGTGATGTACCTCCAGTATGATGCTGAAAAATCTGCAAAATCAGCAGAATTACCACAGTGGTACTTCTGCTGAAATCCCCAAGGGAGTCCTATGGACTCCAAATTAATGGGGACTAACACCGCCACCACCACCTGTATTCTGGCAGATTTACCACCGGAATACCACCCAACTTGTAATTGGGCCCTATGCATGTAGCCAAACTAATCTACATAATAACAGGGAAAAACAGATAATACAAAGTATTATGCATGTGGCCAAACTGACCTACTTAACACCATTGAAAAACCAAATAATATAAAATATTGTGCATGTAGGTTGAGAGGTGGTACTGTAACGAAGAAGATGGGCAGGAGTACAAAGATCACTCATGAGAAACTGAACGAGCGGTCTAGGTTCCAAAGACCAGCGTTGGCTCTAAGAAATACATCAGTCCAACGCGGGAGTTCCAACAGAGTTGAAGCTCGGGCTCAAACGAAAGCATCAGAGAGACGCGAGAGAGGGAGAGGTGCCCCGAAGAGGAAAAGTGGGAGCCAGAACCAGAAGAGAGATGAAGCGCGGAAGGAACAGATGCCTTAGTATGCAGGGACTCTGAGGCAGAGCTGGATGCCCGAATGCTCACGGCAATTCCTGGAAGAAGATAACTGCCTGGGAAATGCAGAGACCACCAAGAAGGTGTCAAACAGGTACACAGGTCCCCTGTGAGCTGTAAGAGGTCTGGGGAAGCAGAGGGGGGAGCTAAAGAACTGGAGAAAGAGGGTCTGGGACCATACATCAAACAAGAGACAGTTGTATACTTGGCAGGAGAGTAAACCACACAGATATAATGCATCTGTTCATATTTACACCAATTCAAGATACATCTTTGGCATAGACCATGACTTTGGTCAAATCTGGAAACATAGAGGATTCATGACAGGTCTGTGAAGGTTGTGTTTGAATTCTACCGTAGCTCAGTGTTATCTTTCAAAGAGTTTAGAGAATCACACCTGCACGATGATTCAGCACATACAATCACTGTAAGTAGAAATAGATTTAATAAAATACACTCAAGTATATAATCAAAGGTTATGATACACTGCAGGATCACACCCAGATAAAACGGTTTATAGATGCATGTTATTGAATGCAACAATAGCAATGGTTTTGTTTACGGTTCCTTTGTCTGCCTTTACGGGTGACCGACTATTATCGGAAGAATTGTGCTCAGGTTGATGGTATCCGATTAGTGCAGCAACAAGAGGAAATGTTGGAAGGACAGCAGAAAGGGGAAGTATTGGACAAAATGTGGAGTGGGGCTAATACTGCACTTGCAAGATGGGGGATATGCAAGGGTAACATTTAGAGGCTCGATTAGATCGACTGGAGAAGCCCACCGGGCTCATATCTGGGGCAGAGCCTACAGGCAGCGAGGCAGGAATCAGTGAGCTTTATGTCCTTTGGACCTCCAGTCAGTTTACTCAGGGGGGCCTATAAAAACTGATGGATTGCATGCTAGAAGCTAGACGGAATCTGGAATTGGACATGGCATGTGAAGAGGTTCAAGACTATCTGAACGATAAATTGATATTGATTCGGGAAGATGTGCGACATAACAGTTGGCCCAGACGTTGAAGAACAATTCCGGCATACCAGGGTGCTTGTGGGAGTGGAAGAACTTCTGGAAATGCAGAGCTGGTTTTGCAGGGCCAAAGAATGCTCGTTCATAATGCATGGTCCAATACAGGGACTATGGGCACTGGACAGCACAATCACACAGGACCGTGGCCAGGATGCACTTGGAAATGGGTGACACACCATGAAGTATGAGAAATAAAGCTATCCAACAATGCCTCTTGAAATCTTATCTGTGCCCCGGGACTGGCTCCTGATCTGTGGTTTTAGCGTTGGTACAAATTGGAAGTTATGGCCTCTATAGCCCCCACCGCTGCAATGCTTAAGTAAATTAGCTGAAGGACAGATATTGTTGGTCGGGGACTGGGTGTATTGGGAAGGTGAGGGTGTTGGGTATAGTTTATTGGCAAGAAGATTGTTTTGAGGAAAGGATCGATGTGTAGAGTTAGTGGCACCACCACAGTTTTATTTGCATTTCACCATTCATACTAGAAGTAAGCAATTCACTGTTTTTGGCCAGCTACAGAAAGAAGGAAGATAAAGTATATGTTCAATTCTTGAGGGGTGGCCAAAGTTAGTGCCAAAAAGGTTTCAGGATGTGGAAGGAGTAGAAGAAGCAGTATGACATTGACAGACAAGACAAAGAACTTGCAGGTGTTGGAGACAGTGCATAGAAAGGAAAAGAAGGTGTTTCAAGTTGTTCATCTCACAGCCACAATTTGTATGTTGGGAGATATTTTGTGCGCTATGAGAAGTAACCTTACATTACCACCTTATTATGTCTCACAGCATGTGTTCTTCTATTGACAGGGACCATTTGGTGCTGTATGCAATGTTGTTGCCAAATAGGGGGAGTAGTCATTCAGAACCAAGCCTCCAGCTCACCTTCTCATCGGTCTGTCCCCCATTCCAAAGCCTCTTTCATTCTGATAGAAATGAGGCACGAACGTAGGATGCTGCAACAAAACAAAAACATGATGATGACTGGATGTACTGTAGTCCGAGTCTGAAAAAAGTAGATGGCTCACCTGCACAAAAGTAAAGCAGGAATGGGCCGGCCACAGTAATGGTGGGTTTAGAATAGAATTCCCTGTGCAAACAAAACATAGGTGAATTGGGGATAGCATAGGGGTATTAGATCAGCTAGGTTAGTTGCACAGTAAGCGCACAAGGGGGGGGTCTGTTAACGCAGATAGCCCTTCGAGGGAGGAGGAATCTGATTTGTACAGTCAAATGTGGCCATTAAGGCTATCGGATGACTATGATCATAATGGGTAAATAAACCATGATATGGCAGAAGCCGGGGAACAGTATTCTATACCTACATCATTATAATTATGTTTGCGCCCTAAACGGTTGTCATTTTTCTTCTTTTGCATGGATATTGGTTAGGGATAGCCCCGCATTTGGCTGTTGGTTATGCCTGCACCTGACAGCTTCTGCTAAAACGGACATGCTCTAAAGGACTGTTGAGGCAGTGCTTTTGGAAGCTCTCAGGGTCTCTGGGTGAAGGTCACCTATACCTCCATCTTGGATTGCACTTGTCTAAGCCTGCTTGGAAAATGGGGCACTATTCTCGACTGAATGTGCATCAGTGTGTATCAGCCCCACACCCCACACCTGAGGAGACCGACACAGGATATCGTCTGAATTGAGCGACTGATCCGGAAGTGAAGAGCAGCATGGTCCCAGGAGGATAGACAGAAACCAAAGACGGACTACGGTGGTTTACAATGGGCCTCATTCCGAGTACGGCGCTAACCAATGGCGCTATTAACGCCTTGGTTGACGCCGTACCCGGACCGGCAGCGCCTTGGTGGGTGGCGGAATCACCGCCCCATTCCAAGGTTGGCGGAGCGGTCATTCCCCATTCACCAAGGCTCTTCCCCATTCCCAAATGAGACCCCATAGGGCTCAGTGGGAATGGGGAAGATGCAAATAACGGTGACCGTTCATTACGGTCACCGTTATTGGCTTGCAGGCCCCTTTGCGCCCTCGACTTTAACACCTGCTCAAAGCAGGCGTTAAGTGCGAGGGGGTTGGGTTATTAGTTTGGGCGGTAGGTTGATAGGATGCTATTTGTTTATCCTGGTTGCAACCTGTCATTAAACATAGTCTTGCTTTGTCCATTTCTGATACGACTCCTGAGTCCTTCTGTCATACCAGGCCTGCCCGCCTCTGGGCAAGGTGCAAGTCTGCCGTTAGGAATCTGTGCACTTCACTCCTCAAGTTGATGCTGTGGACCTGACACTCAGCTCAGCGCTGTCCCACTTCGACTCTTTGCCTACACTGTAGCAAGACAAAGCCTAGTAGAGGGCCAGGAGCTGTCTTTCCTTTCAAATCAACTTGCTTGCTGATGCTCTCTGGCCCACATGCACAATTTCTCTAACCAACACATCAGGGGAGAGTGAGAACGCCTTTGCCCACTACCAGAAATAATGCAGTTTTAGGGACATTGCAGGGGTCAGCACATCCAAAGTGCAATGGATGAGCACCACCCTGGGAGATCTGATGTTCTGATCACAGATTCTCTCCTGCCGGGTAGGCATGAGTTGGGAGTATGTGGGCAGGTGCTGGGCCTGTTCTGGAAGCACTGCTGAGTGAGGGAGGAAAGGCATGTAGGCAGGTATTGGCCCCAGCCTTACCGGACGCCCAGAACCTATGCAGCCTACGGCTAGTGCACTCCCTTCCCCATGTATGATTACGCCACTTGCTCCGTGGCAGCCTGGCCATCGGTGCACCCTCCCTCCTCACATTAGATGTCTGGCAGATTCATGCATTGAGGGTGCACCAATCGCAATGCCGTCGGGGAACGAAGTCCCTCAGCAACCTCATCATGTGTGGAGGAGGGGGGCATACTCACAGAGTCACCATAGGCTGCAAAGGCTCGAGGCTTCCGGAAGGGCTGGGGCCCACACCTGTCTGCTTTTTCATCCTTGCAGCAGTGCTTCTAGAACAGGTCCAACACCTGCCCTTATGCTCTCAAAGCCATTGCCCAGCTCAGACACAGGGATTGTGCATCGTGGCCCCCAGTAGTGTGACCTCCATCCGATGGGGGCTTTTGCACCTACTGTGGCCGGATGGAGGCCACAATATTGGGACCACGATGCACAATGCCCTTCCTTCGTACTCTGACAACCATGTGGGGCCACCGGGGACTGTGCTACGCGACGGCTTCGCCACACATGAAGAGGCTGCATAAGGGCTTTGTTCCTTGGCCCTCTTACCATCAATGCACACTGCAATGCATGATGAGCCTGTTGGGAGCAAACCCCCCCATGCCCTCATGTGTGGAGGGTGGGTGCACCCTAACGTCATTGTTTGTGAGGGGGAAGCTATCGCGAGGCTGCCCGTGAGCAAAGCCCCCATGCGGCCTGATCTGGTGACCTGGTGACCGAGGAGGAAGGAAGATGGTAGTCACTGGCAGTAAGTGCAGCAGCCCACATAAGTTTGAAGGCCACAATATTGGGGGGAAGTCCCTCGGCAGCCTCATCTTGTGTGGAGGGGCGCATCTAAGGCACGACAGAGGAACAGCAGGCCTCTGGGGTGCAAAGTCCCCCAGCGGCCTCATTGTGTGTGGGGAGGATATTTAAGTCAAGGTCAATTGGGGGGCACCTATGGTACATCAGCGAGGCTGCCCGGGAGCATAGTCCCCGAGCGGCCTCATCCTGTGTGTGCTAGGGTGGGGTGAGAGAGGACGGGCGGTGGGGGTGAGCTGGCTCCTCCCCTTTGGACCATGCTGCTGGCATAGGAAGTGAGGGAAGGGAACATTGGTTCCCGACCCTCACGTCCTATTTCAAGCATACCCGGGCTTCTTCGTTTAGCCAGGATGCAGTAGCCAATAAGAAAACAGCTCACATGGCTTCTGCAGTTTACAGCCTCTGCTGCTGTGCCTCACTTTCTATGATTGGCTGTAATCTTCCAAATAGGGAGAAGACAGCTAATCATGGCAAGTGGACTTTGACTTTGAGTCACTATTGCAAGAAGTATTCGGCCAAAGCTGAATTGCAGTTATAAAGCCGAACTTCTGCCGATTAGTGACTCGAAGCTGAAATTTGGCACACCCCTAATAATAAGTCCACACTCTGTAACAGATTACATGTATGCTGTCACCAAACCAGAGTAGAATTATGTTGACCATTTTAATGAGCTTCCTGATACTCACTTTCAGCAATCCCTAAATGCCTCTTATGGCAGAGAGGCTACCTAATGCAGTATGAGTTTCCGAAATGCCAAATCGTTCATTTGGTGCCGAGGTGGTCTTTGTATCTCATAGCCTGCCAGTTGCTCTCCTTGTTGCGTCGTTGGTCGTACACACTTCTACATAATTGAAAAACAGGGAAATATTTTGTGCATAATTTTTACTAGGGTTTTCATCATTGTAGTCACTATATCCCTTTAGTGATATATGAGAGTGAAAAGAGCTAGAATATTACCAATGTCTTCTTCCAAGATAACTGAATTTTTTTTAAAGCACTAGTCCAAATTTGCATGATCTACTACAGCATGGCCTTTCTTCTGTGAACACGAATGGGTTAATTTGGAATATATAACAGCTTCTGCTCTTGCTGAGTTGGTCAATTCAAGGTATTCCTTATGGTGCCATACAGTACTACATGCAAAATAACATTGCCTAAATAGTGCTCTAGATTGAGCTTATTTTAAGCCTTAGGAGTTTTCCTCACTCACCAAGTCTGTACTAACAACATTAATTTCTAGCAGGTACTATCATGAGATTATTGACTTCGCACTTCCCTGACAGCCATTTACCTCACAATAATGCCAAGCTGAATGGTTATTCATTTTGTTTTAGGGTGGAGTACTTAATTTATTTTATTGTCTTTTTTATAACGCCCTAATATCGTACCTGAGTTTGGTTTCTAAGCATGGATCCGGGATTTGAACCTCTGTTGCTCTGCGTGGTCTTGCTTCCAAGCTTGCAAGCATAGCAACCAATGCCAGGAGTGAATGCCATAGAAGTCTACCTTTCTTAAACTTGATCTCAATTTGACTGATCTTATTTTGTTTTTCAGGTTGGATATTTCTCTTCCTGCTCTGTTCTCAGCGACAAATTCCAGTTCCCCTCTTTTCTCCGCACCATACCAAGTGACGCATATCAGTCTAAAGCAATGGCACAGCTGGTGATTTATTTTGGATGGACCTGGGTCGGAACCATAGCAGCGGACGACGACTATGGCAAATATGGCATAAAGCTCTTCAAAGAAGAAGTGGAGAAAGTTGGAATCTGTATCTCTTTCTCAGAAACGCTGCCAAGAATATATAACAAGGAGGCAATAGAGAAAATTGTGGAAGCTGTGAGGATATCTACAGCCAATGTGATTGTGGTATTTTCCACTGACATCGATCTAAGTGATTTAATGGAGGCAATGGCAAACACCAACATAACTGGCAAGACGTGGATAGCGAGCGAGGCCTGGATCACATCGGCTCTGATCGCTAAACCAAGTTTCTTCAACTTCCTGGGGGGAACCATCGGTTTTGGAGTTCGGAAGGCCCAAATACCAAATTTGGAAAAGTTTCTCTATGACGTTCACCCGGAGAATAGCGAAGATGACCTGTTGTATGAGTTTTGGGAGAATGCCTTCAACTGCACCTACCATGCTGATAGAAAGGCCTTATACACAGACAGAGTCAATGACACCATTGAGCGCGCGAAACACATATCTGAAAGACCTTGCCTCGGAAACGAGAAGCTAAGAGACATTAACAACACCTACACTGATGTCTCAGAGCTCAGAATCACATACAGTGTTTACAAGGCCGTGTACACCATAGCCCATGCACTCCACGATTTAAACACGTGTGTCAATGGAGCTGGACCATTTCCATCAGGCACCTGCGCTTATATTCTTGACTTCGAGCCATGGCAGGTTCGTATCCCTTTTTCAATAATACTAAAATGTAATGCCAAAAAAAATCTATATTCTTGACCAGTGACTTTTATCTAACCTTTTTAAAGTTATTTAGTGAAGGGATGTATCAATTTCCAAGTGAATAAATTACCCCTATGGATTACTTTTAGTCAACATTAATCAGTGTATGTGGCATATCGGCTATAATTAATTAATTAATTAATTAATTAATAATGTGTTACAGTTTATGTTTAAACTTTACACATATTGATAAGTTACAAAATAAAAAGAAAGAAAACCACAATACTAAGTATAAAAAAATATAAAATGAACTGAAAAGTCAAACTCATGATTATACATACTATCCTAATTAAATTATCATTTAAACTTAATATTCACAGCAAATTAGTATAACTTTCTACTAACACAAATCACCATCATCATCATATAGTCAATCATAATCCAGGTAGATTCAGGTGAGAAATGTTCAAAAGTCTTCAGATGCAAATGTTCAAAAGTCTTTCTATTTCCAACCATACATTAAAGGTAGCAATTTGCATCTGCAAACTTTGAGTGTTGATAAGGCGTTCCTAAAATATCGATTCCCGTATGAATACAATGTCATACACAAGTTTACTGTAACATTTTAGGTAGACATCAATCATGTTAGCACACTTGGTTAGTAAATGGTTAGCAGTTTCTTTATATCCGCCATCCTTACAAAGACGACAAGTTCTCTCCATAGGCGACAAAAGGTTATGGACGCTTCTGTTGGTCAATAGCGGCAGATTGTCCATCCTCAACAGGAGTACAAAATGCCTGAGTCTGCTTGAGGGGCATAGATTTAGATAGGTCTGCATATATCGGCTATAGAGATTCAAACTGCCGCCGCCCTTTATTAAGCATTCATCTGAAGAGGCATGGCATCTCTGAAGGCTACTGGATTCCCTATTTTGTTTAAACTTTAGGACATGAAAATCATCCACATTGGAATCCTGGACAGATTTCGCTTTTCTTTCACCCTTTATTTTCTTTCCATCCAGTGTCCGTGTCCCAGAAGGCCACGCATGCTCTGCTATTCTTCCACCGCCTCCTTTCTTTTCCCCACCCTTATCTTTGGTTTATTTATTACTCTATGGTTTTTTAATATATTTTCCTGCACTGATTTATGATATTTATCAGGGGCGCATTCACGAAAAATATATTAACTGTATTTTGATATCATAGCAGTTAATATACATTGAATATAGTCATCTGAAAAACTCCTTTAAGATCTTACAGCCGCAGACAATACAGTCAGCAATGTAGAATGTAATACTACTAACAGTCATAGAGAAACCCTAAATAATAAACAAAATAAACCCAGAATAATTTTAGGGGTTATCATACAGACGCCTAAAGTATTATTTAAAAGGTTTTTCCTCTTCTTGCCACTTGCCCTTCCACAGCTGAGCTGTTATCCTGCAATGAAATACTCCTTTTTGGCACAGGGCCTCCATTTGCTTTAGTTGTTAAGAATGTGTCACCATTTGAAGACCCTGCTGAGTGCCTGTGAGTCGGGGCAGCTGTTCCCTTGTTCTGAGTCAAAGCGCTTTACACTGGTGAAGAGAAGAAGCTCTAGGTCCTTAGCTTCTCTGCTTACAAGGCTTGCCACACGCTGAAATGATCCACTTTGAAGTAGCTCAGGATCCAGCATAATTCTGGAGCTGGCTGTTTCATTATCTCCAGATTCCAGACAGCAGCCACGGGTATGTACGGGTTTTACTTCTTTCAATTTGTTCTGATGGAATCTTATCCAAGTAGGCCAATTCTTCTTTCCTAACTCAAAAGTCTTCAACTCTTGCTGGCTGGATCTTCCTTGGTGTCTTCACCAAAGCATGCTTGCATTCAGTGATTCTGAACAATGCCAATTGCACAACTGTGTCTAACAATGTTCTACTCCTGGCTGATTTTAAATCATCTTCTGAACTCTGCTTAGCCTTCATTGCTTGTGACAGCATCCTTAAAGCCCCATTTGTCTGAAAGGATGTATTCTCTTCCAGTCTTGAACATTTTCTCATGATTAGGACTTGAATAGTACCTACCTGGCCAAGTTCTGCTCTCTCAACTGCTTCTAAATTCTTTTCTTTCATGTATGACAATTGCCCTTGCCTGTAAAACATCATCATACTGACATGCTGGATGCGGATGCCAACGTATGACATGTTGGCAGGAGCTAATATTGGATTCTTTGACCGGTGCTGCTGGTTTGGGCGCAATAATGTTTTCACATGAAAGGGAGAAGCATCCAGAGCGAGCCATTGCTTTTCCGGGGCAACTTCATCATATGTAAGATGTTCCAAATGTACTTCTTTAAAGACTTTCTCAAGTCCATCAAATGTGATAGCATCAGGCGCAGCTGACAGCTTTTTCTCCAAATGAAAACCCTTCCTAAATGCTTGAATGTGCGTGGAAGCTTTTTATCTACACTCTGAAGCATCAAGACATGATCGCTTTTCTTTCTTCCAATCATCAGTGGTTGGCCTCCGGAGACAGAACTTCCTCCATGCTGTTTGAATGGCAGCAGCTGCCTCACGAAGTGAAGTGCAATGAAATTCTGTATATATCTATGGACAGCATATCCTCTCCAGTTACTTTGTGTTACTGTAGCTGCAGTGTTTTCTGTGTTTCTTTGGGCATGAGGGGTTTCTGTTCCTGAGCATCATTGCAAAAACAACTCGAGTCCATCTCATTGTGACTTTTAGTGGAGTTTTCCTAAAGTCTACCAACAGGTGAGACTCTACAAAACTATCCCTTGGTATATAGGCCCCAACTCTTAGTATAGGTCTGTACTACTCAAAGGTTTGGTAGAATGGCAGAGCAGCCAGGCTTATCTTAGGAGGAGGATGTGAGCTGTAGCTAAGTACAATTAACTCAGTAAATATATAGGCCCAAAGAAACTCTTACACACTTGTAGTTATAGTAAAATCGACATTTATATTATACACACAAGGCAAAGTTATATTCGGGTAAGTAAGTACTATTTTAACTAAACAACACAATAGAAAACATAAGCAATACATTAGGTGAGTACACCAATAGTAGGGAGTTATACAGATAATGAACACAGTTCAATAGTAAATAAAATCACTTTTTATGGCAACTCAGAACATTTTGTGTTGTAGGAATAAAAACAGTTATTCAGCACCAGCAATAGCAGTTCAACAATACTTTTCAATGGTCTTAAGACTTTAGTAGTCCATCCCTAACTAGGTGTGAGCTCTTCAAAGTCGGTTTGGAAGGGAAGCAGCAGAAAAGGCAAAGTTCCAGAGAATTATTTGATTACAAGTAAGTATGATGCTTTTGACGGTCAAAAAAGGTTTTGGGGACCTTGGGAAAGGCTCCCTATAGATGCACACGCATTAGGCCTGAGCGAACGGTATGGGTGAACACCCAAACAGTGGAATGAGCACCGCAGCAACAAAGGAGCAACAAAATGGCTTGAGGTAAGTTCTGCCCTGATTTACACAGTACCTGAGGAGTAATGAAGATGATGCAGCTGGACCATTTCACGATGCAAAAGCACCTGTTCCTTGGTCATGGGGAAGAACGAAGGGACTCTGGAAGGGATGTCAGAGCAGCCGTCAAGAGAAAGGACTCTTACAAAAGAATCTTCATACTCCCCCATTGGTCTGCAGTTTGGACTCCTTTTCACAGGCTCCAAAGATGAACGTTTACTGCCTGGGCAATCTGAATCAATTCTTCGGTCCTTCCAAAGGGAAGGAGTCATCCTCTTTGGAGCTCCTCTGTTCATTTGAAAACGAGGTCTGGACAGCAGTGGTCTCTTCATTGTTGCTGGAAGAGGCTGCAGGCATCTCTGGTCATCTTCTTCTTTGGATCTTCTGTTCCAGTGGTCGACTTGCCTTCTGCTTCAAATCCTTGGAGAGAGGGAACTTCCTGAACCTGGAGGCATCGGGTGAAGAGGACCGTGAAAGGTAAGATGAGTCAAGAGACACATTTTAATTTCATACTCATGCTGCATCTCCTTTTCTCTGAGTTGAAGGTATTTTTAAAGTTCTTTTTCCCTCCTTTTGGATTGCATCGGCAGATTTTTTAATTCTATTTGGAGTTTTATCTTTTTAATTTCCAGAACAACTTCTGGTGTCATGTTGGGAGAAGGTAGGGCTGAGGATGGAAGAGTTGGGGGAGGACTGATAGGCCTTCCTATGTCCTCCTCCTCCTCAGACTCTTTACCTCTTGGGAGATGAGGACTAAGGGTTATACTCCGTCTCATATCTTCTTCAGACATATTGATATCAGGAGTAGGGGTTTCAGGCCTACTCATAATTGTTTGATGATCCAACAAATGGTGGATCAATTCACTTTTCTTTCCTTTACAACTGAGGCCTCTGTCTCTACACATATCTTTAAGGTTCTCTGCTGTAAGATTGATCAGAGCCTCTGCTTTAATGTTTTTCATGTTACACTTATTTAGTAGTTACAGATTGGGTAGAACCAGCCTTGTGGATGGATTCTCTGGACACAGGTACAACCAAGAGTCAATGTAATCCAACACTATCAATCCCACTGTTGCCACCAGAGTTGGGGGAGTTTTCCTAAAGTCTACCAACAGGTGAGCTCTACAAAACTATTCCTTGGTATACAGGCCCCTACTCTTATTATAAGTTTGTACTACCCAAAGGTTTGGTAGAATGTCAGAGCAGCCAGGCTTATTTTAGGAGGAGGAGGTGAGCTGCGAGTAAGTCAATGAACTCAGTAAATACCTAGGCCCAAAGAAACTCTTATACACTTGTAGTTATAGTAAAACAGACATTTATATTATATACACAAAGCAAAGTTATATTCAGGTAAGTAAGTACTAATTTAAATAATCAACACAATATAAAACATAAGCAATACTTTACGTGATTAAACCAATAGTAGGGGATTATATAGATCATGAATACAGTTCAATAGTAAGTAAGATCACTTGTTATGGCAACTCAGAAAATGATGTGTTGTAGGAATAAAAATGGTTATTTAGCACCAGCAATAGCAGTTCAACACTTTCATAGACTTGTAATACTTTTCAATGGCCTTAAGAAGCAGTCCATCCCTAACTTGTTTTGGGTTCTTCAAAGTCCGTTTTGAAGGGAAGAAGGTAAGGCTCAGCAGCAGAAAAGGAAACATTCCAGAGGATTATTTGATTACAAGTAAGTATGATGGTTATGGGGGTTAAAAAGGAGGTTTCAGTGCCCGTGGGAAAATAAAAGAACATCAAAAGGAGAGGCCAAAGGGCTTCCAGCAAAACTCCACATAGAGTGCTGTG
Organism: Ambystoma mexicanum; assembly: GCF_040938575.1. Classification (NCBI taxonomy): domain Eukaryota; kingdom Metazoa; phylum Chordata; class Amphibia; order Caudata; family Ambystomatidae; genus Ambystoma; species Ambystoma mexicanum. The sequence goes on from NC_090932.1 coordinate 774,197,123, forward strand.
TGAAACTAAGATGCCTTTTAAAGGTATGGAGGAAAGCATCCCTCCATAAAATAAACTAAAAACGCAATGGACAGGGTTGCCAGGGTCAGAGTAAAAAGAATGAATGAGGGGAACTCCCCTCATTCAGGAGAACTAGAAAAGGGTCCAGAAGTCCAGCAAAATGTGCTACAGGTCTCACAAGGAGAGGGGATCTGCCATAAAATAGATACATCTCCCTAACAGTGACTGCAGTTCCTATTGTATTTTCCTTTTTGTCCCTCCTTTGTTGGGAATGAATAGCAGACCTTTCAAGCATTGACCTTTTCAGGCTTTGGAAGCACCCCGCCTTGAAAAGCATGCAGCTATCTTACTCTGAGCTAGTTATGGAGGTGTGCTCTTGAAGATAGTCATGCCAAATTGCTTAAAAGGACTTGCTTTCATTTTTGACTCAAGTATTGTATGGTATGGTATGGTAATGTTTATTTGTAAAGCGGCTATACACAAAGCAAGTGTTTTGAAGCGCTCAAGGAGAAAGGGAACAAGGGGAAAAAACAACAGTCCTTCAGTGCCCCTGAATTTCTGAACAATACAAATCTGCACAGGCAGAGTAAGTGCATATAATACAATTAACAGTGTAGATAACAGCAAAAAGGTCGGACGACGATTCTGCAGTTTTTCCAAGTGCATTTGAGGTGCCACCATGCGAGGAAGGGAGGACAAGGGAAGACAGATAGACGATCTTCAAGACATGGTACGTTCAGATCGTGCAAGTGCAGATCGTACTGGCAAACTGGTAATGAGGGCCAATTGTTACATAGACTATAAAGCAGCATTCGGCCGTGTATCCTGAGTAAGACTCTGGGACAAACTGGAGGGACAGACTGGAGCACTGGGAGATTGATCCCTTGCTACTGTATTTCATAAAGCTCTTCTCCACTCTGACACTTCAGTGATGGTAAGGATGTTGCAGGAGGGTAACACATCTGCTTCTTTTGCTACCAATGATGCCCTATAGCAAGGCTTCGTAGTAGCACCCCTACTCTTCAATCTTTATGCCGCCAACATGGATGAGGCCTTGCATATAGCCCAACATTTTCCATCCAAATTCGGCGGTGAGAGCATAAATTGCACTTGAACACCGACGATATGGTTCTGCTTAACCTAACACCCATTGGCTTGCATCACACATTGGATGCTGTACAGCGGTACGCAACATCTAATAACCTAATAATTAACATGAGAAAAACCAAAGTTATGATTAACGGCAGGAGGGCACAGTCTAAATGTGCATGGCATATGGGTGGGTTGCTTTAGAGACTGTGATTACTTATAACTATCTGGGTCTGCCTGTGAGGAACTCACTCTCTTTGGCCTTCTATGCAGAGACCTTATCGCCAAAATCCATCCACAAACGGCAGGCAATTAAGTGCACCATTTACAAGTGCAGGGGTTACTCCATTGAAGGAATGCTGGAGGTGTACCATAAATGCATCATACCTGGGATTTTATACAGCCTTGAGGTATTGCCTGCATGCTATGTGAGTTGGCTTGAGAAAGTCGATGGAAAGGTTTTGCGAGCCCTATTGGGACTGCCCGCCGCCTCCCCAGTGGAAGCAATGAGGCTGGAACTAGGGCTGGCTTTGTCCTTGTTTTATGCAAAATGGCCAGGTGCAAATTAATGTTGAAATTTACTCTGGCAGCTATAAGGAAGGCATGCTATCAACAGTAAGACAGATACAAGTGACCACAGTTCAAGGCTGTTTATTGAACTTCAACAAGGGTATGATAAACGCCTCTCTAAGCCTAAATCTACAAATGGGAGCAAGCTAAAACCATGAAATAATAACACAGTCCTAGTGGTGCCTTGTCAAAATAAAAGAGCCCATGCAAAAAAAAACTATTGCCAGTCCATACCTCTGAATACAAACAGTGTGGGGGAAAATGTTACAAAACAAAATTAAGAAGTGTTCAAAATGATATGTCGGGATGTTCAGGCTGTTGACCACCCTTCCCCAATTTTTAGCGTTGGACAAGGCAGTTCACTCGAGCAGAGCACAGTCTCTGGCTTTTTAGCACAAGGATACAGTTCAATCATAACATCAGGACCTTCTGTATGCAAGTCTCTTTACTCCTCAAAGTGTCTTCATTCAGAGGGCCTGAAGCAACCAATCAAAAACGGAAAGTTATTTTCCTCTTTGGATTTCTACAAGTATTCACTTTAGGTGATTCACTATTCACCCGGACCCCCCTCAGTCAGGCTCAGATCTCTTTAGTACAATGTTCATTCACTTTTGATCCCCCTCAGTCAGGCACAGATCTCTTTAGCACAATGTTTGCATGATATTCTTTTGGTGAATCATGGTTCACCCAAGGTTCCCCCTCACCCGGGCTCAGATCCCCATTTAAACACAATTAGTCTCCTTCAGCCTGATTTGGAAAATTTCAATCAAGTATCGAAGACTTTCGAATGTGCACAGGGTTTAGCTTGACCAGTTGCAGGACCACTCCGATTTTACAATTCCTTCTCTTTACATTTGTCCCTTTTGGGTTTGGATGCCTAACAGAGACTTTCAAATAAGCATGCACGTGGTGCCGGACCACTCTGTTTACGGTATCTATTTTCGCTTCAAAGTTCAGTCACTCATTTAGTGCATTAATTATGTTCGTATCACTTGTCACATACATTTCATGCACTGTCCTCTTCAAATTCCTTCCTACAATGTTGCTGCTTGCAACCTTGGGTTCCAGAAAGCCCGAGTTGGTATCAGTCTCCCCAGCTCACCGGCTGTGTTTCCTTCCCTGGCTTTTCTTTGTTGTAGGAGCCAAGGACAGTACCATGGCGGCAACCGCTTCCCCCGCCTTGACCATCGACACGGGAGAGCCCAGGGAACCTCTGACACACAATGCAGGAGTCTTCAGCTTTGATTCCTGGTCTTACGTTTTGTATTCTAGAAGGCTCATAAAAGTTAGTTTTTCAGTGAAAAGGTCAATGACCCCTCCTTTGTATTCCTTTTTCGGTCCTGCTGTTTTTGCCTTGTATTAAACTGCCATCTTGTAACTGCTACTACCTTGTGCGCTTTGCCTCACTCAGAGTGTGCTCTCGTGCTCCGCCCTCTATCCGTGTGGGGAAGTGTGATGGGAGTCAGGTGTGTGTGTAATTATCAGTAATTGCCTGCCCATTGTGTTGGGACATGACAGGTATACGGCTCGGGTGTTAGTCCGTTTTCCCTCACAGTGAGTTGTCCATGAGAAAGTGTTTGTGTTGGAAAGGTGTTATAGGAAAGGGGATACGGCATCTCGCCGTCCAGTGTCCCAATTCCACTCCCCGAAGAACCCCCCATCCAGATGATCCTCCCACACTGGTCCACCCCCAGGAACTTGATTCAAAAGTGATGGCTGTGTTCTGGCCACCTTGATGATAGATCTTTGGGGACTAGTGGGTGAGACACCTTCAGGTTTCTCACACAACCAACACTAAATAATTATTGGGCCTGGCTGTTTAGCGTGCGAAAGTTAAGTCCAGTAATACTGCATACAGGGAGTTGACACTTATCGTGAACAGCCATTTAAAGGTTATCGGACTGGAGTTGCCCAATGTTAGTGAAATTGTACCTTTTTTGAGAAAGTTGAAAGAGGAGACACTGGAGTGGGACCATTCTCAGTTCATACTTAAGCTCTTGGAGAAGAAGAGATTCACACAATATGTATCCCAGTGTTCATTTTTGGAGTTACCATTATTATTCATTATTATTTATTGAAAATATGAAATCCTTCTCTGACACGTTTTATAGTATGTCTGAGATTAAAAATGTTCCCTGTAATGCAGTATGTTAGAGCCTGAAAGGGCATACTGCTGTTGTATTTATGGTCACAGCATTGCAACTGCCAGACATATTTTGTTGGGATGACCTTCATTGACAGTAGAACATAGCATGGCATATGAAAAGTTCTCAGACCCTGGCTCTGATCAATTATGGTCTGCGATGTATGGTGCAGAGTAATTGGTTATTACAGCTGCGGCATATCATGTTTGGGAAAGGTTCTTCAAACAGATTAATGTGTAGCTATTGATGTGACATTATCTGCTTATGTTTTACTTATGTAATGTTTGATATGGATTTTAAATGTGCCACTTTTACACTTTAAGTAATTGTATGTTGTTTGAATACTTTTTTGTTTGTTTTATATAGAGTAAAAGGCTTGCATGTCAAGCCACAAACACTTAAAGCATATTAGCAAGTGGTACGACAATATTGCTTTTGATTTTTTTCCAGCTGGAAAGAGTGTCATTTAGTTTCATCTTTGCTGATGAGCTGTCTGTCTACAGCTTCCTGAATTTTCCAAGTTTCCTTGGTTTGGGGGAGAACTTTATTTAAAGACATTGCGAGTTTGTTGCCTGTTATTCCATTATCCTTAATGTTGGGATCAGTTTCCACATCTTGGTCCTGTGTTTCTGCTGAATTCTGTAGCAACTTTTACTCTGCCTTTTGTTTGAACAGAGTTTTCCTTCCTTTTGCTGTTTTTCGTGATGCAATTAGTTACTCTTGATTTCATTCACTATATTCATCTCTCGGCTCACTTTTTTTGGCAGTAGCTCATTTTGTCTTACTCTCCATTCTGAAGGTCTTTTGCTAGTCCCCTTTCATAAACTGGATCTTTTCAACACACTTCATGCTCTTTGTCAAACTTCTTTTCTCTATTAGTTTCTGAGACTGTTTTCTATGCATTTCTATGCATTTTACTTTTCTTTTCTTCTAAAATGTTACTGCTTGTTTTCTCTCTTTACTTTTTCTGTTCAATTTGCTTTTGTATTTCAGTTTGAAGTTTCTGCTTTTCTGCTTCTTTGTGTAGTACTAGCGATGCAGTTTGAGCTCAATAAATTCTTGCCTTTTTGTTTCTTGCAGGGGTTTTTGTCGTTTTCCTCTTTTCATTTGCTCTTTAACTCTTTCCACTTTTTCTCCTCAAGCGGTTGTTTAATTTTTGCTTTTGCTGTCTTCACTTCCTCATGAATTTGTGATGTGCAGTTCTTTTTTCTATTTTATTTTTTGAGTTCCTTCATTTTTTAAATACATTTTCTGCCTGAAAATCTCAAAAACATTGGGCTTCATTATAAGTATGGCAGCCCACCAAACTATGAGTCTGCTGCTAGGGGCACAGTACTCCCGGCATTCCTGACCTGCCAGGAGTTCAGGCCCCTACCTGAAGTGTTTTCACTGATGCACTGGCACCGTTAACAACAGTGCCGGTGCTTCAGTGTCCCCATTCCCAACAGGAATAGGGATTTACTGTTCCGTTGCCTCTTATGATATCCTGGTTGAACTGGGCTATCGGGCGGTGGAAACAGTGTTACAGGGTCGGTGGTAGCCCGCTCCCTACCGTTGGGTTTTTACTGCCGGCATCGTACCGAGACCCATTGCTTGGATTTTTGTTGCGGCTTTGTACTGCCATACATCTTTGATTTTTCTTTCTTTCACCTTCTGCTTGTTAAAGGTCTTCTTTTCTTCCTGCATTATTCTTTGCAATTGATTTATCAGTTGCTCATGTCATTTTAATTCTTCCACCCAGGACTTCTTTTCTTTCTCTTCATTTTAACTTAGTTTTACTTGCTGTTGTTATTGGATGATTTGAAGCTTCTTCTTTTCATTCTCAATTTCTGCCTGCCAAAGCACCCTCCTTTCCTTTTTCTCATGTTTTTCCTCCCACATGAGAAAAAAAAGAGAAACACCCAGCTTATCTCTACTATCTTGTTATTCCACCTAGCCCAACTACTTAACTTCAGCGTCTCTCTGTCTTCATTGTATTCCGGTGCTAATTCAGCCAAGAAGTCAGAGACATGGCCAGGAACCACTTCATATCTGCAACTAATCACAAATCCATGGCACAGACGTTTGTGATTCTCCAGAGATTTTAGACATGCCCTACAGATTTTGAAATGTTTGGACAGTTCAATCAGATTTACCACCTGGCTGTAACTATGGAGTTTCCAACTCCACAGAAGTATGACAGATATTTCTGCAGATTTTCTCAGTTATCTGTAAATTTGCACTGCCTCAGAATACATTTTTCAGCATGTTCTGCTCAATTCTTTCTTCAATGTAAACAGTGTAGTATGGAGTCTGGGAGCTCAGCTGAAAGACCGCCAATCCTCTTAGCGGCTTGTCTCCCTCCTGGGCGGACTCTTCAAGGTGTGGCAGGCTAGCGCTCTGTAGTTCCTATTCTACTCCTCTCTCCATGTCCAAAGGTTTTTACTGACCGGCATAAGTTGTTGGAAGGTTGGCGAGGTGGTGGAGATTCATCAAGATCTTTTATGCAATCTATCTTATGCAGTCCATGCGATGATCAAGCAATGATTGTGTTTTTATTCTCCCCCTTTCCTTCACCTATATTTTTTGTCTTTTTATTTCTTCGATAGGGCCTACTTGCCCCTTGATTTATTTATCTCTTTTGCATAGCGCTTTGTTTCCTCACCCAGAATAAGGAGCACTTTGTCACAATTGTAATAATAATAAAACCATTCATACTAATTTTCCCCAATGAGGGGACACATCTTATATTTTTTATTTCCTTGTAGGATTCTCATTGTTTCTTTTATGCTGGCATCGAAGTCCATGGGTCCAACTAAGCCAGAATATAAATCATGGTTGATGTGGTTCATAATTGTTAGAATAAGCATCCTCAAAAGAAAGTTTTGAAAAAAGTGACAACTGCAAACCAGAAACTGAGGACTGACAATCAACACTAAATCACAGTGCATATCAAATTTAAGCAGAAAATAAATACCATAATAAAGACCATAAATAAAGACCACAGCGTTCGAGCGTGAGAATTATTGTCAACAATTGTTCACGAAGATTGGGCGAACATCGTATCCAGACACTATTTTGACAAGACACGCACAAATACATCCGCGGCTTGCCGAAGTTAACAAAAGCACATTTGGCTTTTGCTGGAAAGTTCTAATTATTGTGAAGATTCGCAGTACCGACAACTAAATCTCGTCCAGACTTACACCAAATTTGAAGCCACACACGTCCATCAGGCAATTGAAAGATTGCCATTCGTGAAGGGCATCAACCAATGAACTACCTTTGACATTTCACTCTGGGTATTTTTATACAAAGTCCTGAAGACGGGTCCAGCACACATCCGATAGCATCTCAAAAATCGGCTACAGAGTGTTTTCTCTTGTTTAATAAATGCTGCTAGGACCTAGAAACACACTTCTCGGTGTCGACAGACAGACTCATGGACAAGCTAATTGTAACTTGAGGTTATATGAAATATGATGTTTACCTCACACCTTTACTAACCCTACAATATCGTCACTATATGTGTTAAGTTCAAAGAAATAGTTTCTGGTTGAAAACATTGACTTTCACTGTCTGTTTTTTACGTGATGTTATGTAAAATGCATTTTTTGTCTTTTTTAACATAAATTCTATTGAGTGTTTTGTATCTACAAATAAAAAATGTATATCTCTATTGTTTCTGTCGCTACTAATTAACCGACATGAAGGGTAGCACTTTGTGCAACTAAACACACCTAGCACGTGTGTAGGCGGGTTGCTGTTCCTGTGGCACTTTTCTCTATATATGTTCACAGTAGTCCTCTGCCACACAGCCCCCTAAAAAAGAGGACTTTTCAGCTCTAATTCCTTTGTTTCATAATTTGAAGACCCTACAGCTTGGTCCTCTGGTCACGTAAAAGGAGCAAGCGAAGTGAGAGCCAAATGTGAGCAGTCTGGCTGGGGAGGATAGCTCAGGGGCAACGTCCTAGCCTTGGAAGCAAGATGACACAGAGCAACATAGGTTAGATCCCGGGGTCCACGCATAGAAACATCTGGGTATTAAGCACATTATAAATAACCTATCATATCATATCACAGATAAATACTGGTTTTTCATGGTGGGGTGTGTTGCCTGTTGACCCACCTTCACTTGTGGATTTGCTTTAAAATCCGGCACAGCATGAAGCACGCACGTGAGCGAAGTGAGATCCAAGCTTGAGCAGTCTGGCTGAAACCGCTCATGGAGTAATGCTGGTTTTCCTTGTTGGGCTACGTTACCTGTTGACCATGGTTTCACTTGTGGAGCTGCTTTGAAATCACTGTCGCTTTGCGAAGCACACTTGTGAGGGAAGAAAGGGAAAAGTGTGAGCAGTATCGCAGGAACTGCCCATGGGGAAATGCTGTTTTTCCTTGTTGGGCTATGTTACCTTTTGACCTCACCTTCACTTGTGGAGTTGCTATAAAATCAGTGGTGGGGCACGAAGTGCCTGCGTAAGCAAAGTGAGAGCCAAGTGGTTCACTTTATAAAAATAAAGAAAATGCCTCACATAGACCTATTGCTATGATAAAGGCTCCCTATTCTAGAAATTAAAACGCCAGCATGTCTTAAATAAAAACCTGCCCTCTGTCCAGACCTATGGTATTGTACTAAACGGCCCTACCACTAATAAAGTCAAACAAAACTCAACCTAAAGAAGTGCTCTTTACTCCATTTCTTTGGTTTTTGCTGGCTGGTCAACGACCTCTTCCTAAAAGTGCCTCTTGAAATATTCCCTGAGAGTTCTCATGCTAGTCCTCTTGGTACAGTTGCAACCCACAAGTTTGTTCGTTTTCAATAGTATGGATTAACTGCAACAGTTCAAAAACAAACTTCTTAGGTCAGTTATTTGGATTTGTAAGCTATTCAAGAGTCCATATGATGTCTCTTCTTCACCCCTCCAGGGTGTTTCGGCTTCTCGTAGGTGAGAGGTTTTTGGGGTCCAGCATGGACCGGCAGACTCTAATTGAGGGTCTGGTTTACTCTGGTTCTCCACCCTCTCTGTGTGGTTTTGGTACGCAACCTTGTTTGGGCACTTGGATTTTTTTCCCCTTCTTTCGGAACACTCTCAGGGCTTTTCACTTCCTTCGGATTACTAATAACCACTCTCAGGGTGGCAGTTTCAGATTCTCCCTGTTTGTGTGTATTTTTGGCTTCTGGTTTCTGGTAATCCCTTCTATAGTATCGGACATTATTTCTCCTCCTTCAGTTATTTCCCTTAAATTCAGCTTTCTCTTAATCCCTCCCAGGGCAGTGCATTCTTGTTCACCCCCTTTGGGTCTTTCTGCTTGCCTCAGGTCTGTTATCCGCTCAAGACGTTTTGGTTACTTTCTTCTCCGGTGCTCAGCCGCCCTACCCCATCTTCTCGATGTGAACCGCATACGTATGTCTCTGCTGTGTTTGCTGGGGGAGGCGGCTGCTCGCATCATGTCAGAATCATTCTTACAGAGTCATTGGTTTGATGATGTTCCTTCTTCAGCTGGGAATCGTGATTCATATGCTCCCAGGTGTTGAGTGTGCGGCACTTCAGTGCCCCTCCACCAGAGAACTCAGAGCTTGGGATTCGCAGGCCTCTTGGGCTTTGTGGCATTTCAGGAGCTATCTACCCCCACGTATGGGACGTTGTCCTGCCTCCCGGATCCACTGGTTCAGCTTTGCAGCCTAGGCTCTGGCTGTGCGCAGAGTTGATTGCGCTTTCTCTCTCCCAGCAATGGCTTGATTTTCCAGTGGCTCCTCTTCCCAGATAGGGGTCTGAGCCGTTTTTGGCCTCTTTCTACAACAAGAGACACAACACCATTGGTCCTGTGAAGGGTCATCAGCAAAGACGTGCACAGTTAAAGGTCCCAATACATTATCATTATTATCAGTGCTCATATACGCTGTGCGATGATCTTCCAGATAGCGTTACTTTTTCCCCAGGGGGGAGCCCCTTTCCATGAGGCTAGGGAGGTGAGGCTGCTAACATGAGTAAGGATCTCCAGGAGAGGGACTCCCCTCCTGGGGATAAGGATGCAATTGGAAAACATGGCCACTTTAAACCCCAACCCTGCAGGCTTATGTTATTGCCTGAACCTTCTACACATAAGCTCACGTCCAAAACTATGGGCCTTATTACAAGGTTGGCGGTCCGGAAACAACGTGCCAGTAATTCCGATTACCGGCACTATTTCTGGACCCCTGCACTACGAGAGACAATGCTGGTAGCAACGGTACCGGTAACAGCGGATACTGTATTACCGTTGCAGGTAGCACAGGGAACTGAAACAGCGGGGCACTGCGGAATCAGTCCCGGAAATACCGGCACCATGGAAACAAGGTAGCATTACATCAACGGTTTCCCCAGAAACACTGGCACAAAAATGCCCACTTTAGGCTCCCCACCTGCTCTTTCTTCTGAAGCCAGAAACCTTGGAGTCATCTTTGGCTCGTCTTTAGCCTTCCTCCCTGATACGCAGGACATTGCCAAGAAGTCCCCCTTCCAACTCTTCATTCTCAAAGGAATTCTCAAATTCTTCACTTTCCCCCAGAAACTCAATGTTTCCTGAGCCTTGGTTCTCTCTAGGCTTCACTATTGCAACAGCCTCATTCTCAATCTACCTTCTTCCATTCTGCGATCCCTTCAGCTAATCCAGAATAGAGCAGCAAGACTTATCCTTGGCCTTAAGCCCTAGGACTGCATCTCTCCTGCCATAAAAAGCCTCCACTGGCTCCTGGTTGCAGCACGAATCGCATTAAAATCCCTCTGCGTCATCCACAAGGCTGTCTTGGGCCGGGGACCACACTATCTGCAACTCTCTCTTACCAAATACTCTCCTTCTAGACCTCAACTCTCTGTGTGTAAAGTGTTTCACTAAACAGAGAGCAGGAGGCCGCTCGCTTTCCTCAGCTGGTTCCCTCCTCTGGAACAGCCTCTCCCTCCCTCTGCGTCTTGAGCAGGACCATCTGAAGTTCCAAAAGCACCCCAAGACTCTCCTCTTTTCCACCTCCTTCCCGTCTTCCTTCCTCTGCTTATCCCGCAGTTGCTGTGATTGGTGTATTGGGCCCGTATGCATCCTCTGGGCCTCTGACCATTCTCCCCAGCATCTGTCTTCCTCAGCACTTGCCTCGGCACACCCTGCGCACTGGAGATTCACACTTTCCTCCCAAGGCGGCTCCTGGCCGCATAGCACTTACCACACCTTGCACTTCATCTGTGGCTCACCCTTGAGCAATACCACAGCACCTACCCCACTGCCCTCTTCCTTCCTGCACTCGCACGTTCTGAAAACGCACAAGGCATAGTAGGTTCAGCCGTCCCGTCCCCCTCTGTATTTTTTGTATTTAATTGTACTGCTATCCCATGTTTCCTCCCTTCTGCCCTGTGGGTGCTTTGAAACAAATGTATTTCCTGTATAAATGCCTAACAAGCAAACAGCAAGGAGCTGGCCAAACCTACTGCAGCCAGATCCTCTACTGCACCCACTCAGGCCCTTTGCTCGGCCCTGGCCGCACATTTCAGCAAAAAAACACAGGTAATCCTGTTCTCTCTCTCTTCTGCTCCCCCTCCTGCATCAACATCTCTTGGGCCTCCTTCTGCCACCCCCACCCCTTCACTCTTCTCTCTACCCTGTCACACCTGATGAAGTCTCTAGACTAGTCCGGTCTATGAAAGCCTTTTCCAAACTGGTGGACCGCTGGCCCTCCCAAACCATCAAGGGCATCATTGACACTGTTGCTCCAGCCTTGGCCAACCTCTGCAATCTCTCTTTCGCCACTGGAGTTTTCCCCTCTCCTCTCAAGCACTCTCTTGTGCACCCTCTGCTCAAAAAACCCTCCACCGACCCATCTATTCAGTCAAACTATCGCCCGATCTTCATCACCCCTTTCCTGGGAAAACTCCTGTAGAAGCTGACTTTCACCCAACTTACCCTCCACACTGAACTGTTGGTTGTCTCCATGACCATCAGTTTGGCTTTAGAGCATCCAAAGGCACGGAAACTGCTCTTCTGAACTCCTGTGAAGGCCTGCTCTAAAATCCTGACTCTAACTCTCCCTCTGCCCTCATTCTTCTTGACCTCTCTTCTGCTTTCAATATGATAAACCACAACATACTGCTCACTTGTCTCTGTGATACCTTGGCCATCACAGATCAGGCCCTGGCGTGGCTCGCCTCCCTTCTCTCTGAAGAGCCCTCGCAGGCTGAACTTGGGTCCTTTCTCTCCTCTACAACTCTCGCTACTTGTGGTGTGCCCCAAGGATCTAACCTGTCCCCCTGGTTCGTCAATATCTACATGGCCCCCTGGCCCACAGGATCTCTACCTTAACCTGTAACTTTACATCTAACTCGTGCCTTGAAAAACCTGTGTATAGGCGCGTTATAAATGCCATATCATATCATATCATATATCATATCATATCATATCAGTGTTATGCGGATGACACGCAGCTCTTTTTCACGCTACCCTCAGCCTCCTCCTTCTCCTCGATCAACCCTGACTGTCTATCCGCAATTCACTCCTGGTGTGCTGCCAATGATCTCTGCCTGAATGCCAGTAAGACAGAGATCATCCTCATTGGGACCCCTGCTCCCGCTTTCCCACTTTCACATTGGTCGGAATCGCTTGGCCCTGCACCCTCACTTACCAATGAGGCAAAAATCTTGGGGTCATTTACAATTCCACTCTCTCCTTCTCTTCTCACATTTCAGATGTCTCCAAACAGTCCCTTTACCAAATGCACCTCCTCAGAGGTATTTTACCCTTTCTCACTTCCCCCCAGAAGTTCACCACCTCGAGAGCCCTGGTTCTCTCTAGGCTGTACTATTGGAACAGCCTCATTCTCAATCTTCCTACTTCTACTCTCCGTCCTCTACAACTTATCCAGAACAGTACCGCAAGACTTATCCTTGGCCTCAAGCCCTGGGACCGAATCTCTCTGGTGCTGCAATCCCTCCACTGGGTCCCTGTGGCTGCAAGGATCAAGTTCAAGACCCTCTGCATAATCCACAAGACTTTCTGGGGCTGGGGGCCACACTATCTACAACGCTCTCTTCCTAAATACTCTCCCTCTAGATTTCTCCGCTCGTCCTCCTCCAACTCTCTGCGGGTGAGCCGCTTTCACAAACAGAGATTTGGTAGTAGATATTCATCCGCTGCAGGTGCTTTCCTCTGGAACAGCCTCCCTGCCCCTCTCCATCTTGAGCCGGAGCACCTTAAGTTCCGGAAACTCCTCAATACCTTCCTTTTCTCTTCCTCCTTCTCTCTCCCTCTCCCCTGCTAACCTCCTTTCATTTCTCTCCACCCTCCTTCTCCTCCCTAACTCTGTTCAGTTTTTGCTGACTGGTTGTCTGGTTCACCACCAGAGCCCACAATCCCATGCTCCCCTGCCAGTCTTTTGCACTTGCCTCCGGGCCGCTGCACTTTGTTCAACATTACTGCACTTTCACCTTACGCTTCTTGAGAGGGACAACCTCTGTGCACTTAACCCAGGGCCTTGCTTGACCGGACACTTTGTTCCCCCCACACCCTTGTCTCTGCACCTCCGTCTGTATGTATGAACTAAATGTACTAGGACCAATTAGTTTTCCTGTCCTATCCCCCCCACCTTTTACCGCCCGCCCCTCCCAAGTTTGGTCTCAACTGTACCACTTCATGCACTTGCACTAGGGGACATGTCGTCAGTACTAGTATACTAGTTTTTCTGTTTAGATCATTCGGAATCTTCAAGGCATAAGCATGATTGCTGTATTCCCTTGTTACCTTCCCGCCTTGAAGCGCTTTGAAGCACTTCACCTGTGTATAATCGCTATATAAATAAACAAAAATAAATAAATACTTAGGCTTACTTACTTGCAAAGGATGCAACCAATACAAAATCTGTTACCAAGGTCTAAATGGTGTAATGACTAATGTTATCTCAGTGTGCCTAATGCTTGATAATGGCTAACAGGCTTACTTACTCTAGAGTAACTCCACAACAACCAGACATAGAAAAAACAACCCACCAGGGAAAAAGGCTAGGTGCACCCTTTTTCAAGAAGAACAAGAGCTTTATTTTGTATATAAAAAGGAAAGGCAACCGGGTATTATAAGTCTGCTTTCGCAGAGCTCTCTCTTGTCCTCAAAATGGAGTCCATCTTATAAGCGTACAAATCGTCATTCATGACACACTCAATATACAGTATTCATCCGCCACCCTCATTGAATGCCGCCTATTTACATGCTAATAGTTACAAATAGCCCCTCTTCCAATTGGCCAAGTTGTCTTCTCCTCCATCTTCACCACATGTAGTTAATGCTTCACCACATGTAGGTAATGGCCTCTTCCACCTGGAAGCGCTGCAAGGTAATTCGTTAAACTTAATAAACAGTACCCTGTCTTTCCGTCCTAATCACGTGATGTGCACCTGGCCATCAGCATGAACTTGACAGATATCTTCGAGGTTAGCCTGGTCCTTGCAAACAAAGCAACCTTTTTCTCATCCCAGACATGCAGGCGCCCCCATCAGGCCTCCCCACTGTATGGGCATCAAGCTGGGCTCTGCCTGGTACAAATTATGAGTGGTGTTGTTCCCCTGCTCCCCCCGTATCAGTTCCCCCTCAGGCATGATGTCCTACTAATCCATCTAATTCATGAAGTATTTAAGACTTGTATTCCTGCACATCTGGTAGTTCAAATAGAGTGAACATTATTCTGTGGGGCGCTCGTGTCCTAAATCTTAGTCTGTGTTTTGGCAACCGATGACCTCTGCCCCGGCTCCCAGGAGTATGGCCTTCATACTGGCCCGCAGCCCTTAGCCGTTTTGGCTTCGTGCATTCCTGCCTAATTATTCAAAGGCCTGACTAGATACATTTATATGTAGGTGTACACGCATGTTCCTTGCTGCGCCTGAGAATCAGAATGTGATAATTCAGCAAAATATGAGGCCTTGTTGTTCTGTGTCTGTCACATCCCAAGCATGACAGTGGTCCATTTGGGGTAGGTGGAGGCATTTGGGCTTACTAGTTTGAGCCTCTCCCAAGATGGTGCACAAAGTTCCACTCAGCGCGCCAGTTCTAAGATACTCTCCAAGCCACTTGTGTGCCCCCCTCTCTCAGTTTCCAGCATTGTTTATAAGCGGTTCCAGGCTGGTATTCGGCGCGTAGCTACTCCGTTAGCAAGGCACTCAGTGAATTATTTGCATTTCCTATTCTCCTATCTGAGTTCCCTGTCCGCTCATTATCTGCTAATCATTCTCTCTTCCTGCGTTCTAGTGGCAAGTAGGACGATGGGCTCCCGGCATAACACTTTCCTTCATTCATCTGTCGCAAATGCTCCAGACCGCGACATTATGTTCAGGTCTCCCTTCATGTTTCTGGGTATCCATTTACTTGCCACATATTCAAATTTTACAGACTTTCAGCTGCTCTCATGATGGCCAGACCGTGCAAGTAAATCCAACACACTGAATTCCTTGGTAGGTCCACCACCCCTTTTTCTCCTTTCTTTCTTCTTTCATCTGTGATTCACACACACACGTCTTACCTGTCTCTCTGTCCATTTATAGTTACCACTTGCTCCGGTCCTCCTGGGCCGCTCCGTACACCTTCAGAGCTGCAGATCCTCTGGCATCTTCAGAGACGGAAGACCAACTGGATTGAAAGGCTTTCTGGACCGGCAGGGTTTCCCCTCCCAGAGGGATTCCCTGGAGTCCTTGTACCTCCTGGTGCATTACGCTCAGAGATCGGGGGGACAAGGGCTCTTGGGAAATTCTTATGTTCACCATGTTTTTGCATCTGAAACAGGTCAGTGTTGGGCATTCCATTGTTTACTTGAGTGTACAATTAGAGGCCTCATGAAAGCAACACTGCTAAAAACGAGATTGCCAACGCTGTCATGGATCAGATGCAACAGCGAGTGGCTGCTGAACAGTCATTCAATTTAGAAATCCAGGGTTTGAAACAAGGAAATGCCTTTCTTCGCCAGCGGGTTACACAAATTCCATAGAGTTCAGAAGGTCCTTTACCAGGAGGCAAGTTTGATGGCTCTCCTCATAAGCTGAAAGAGTTCTGGGAAGCTTGCATAGTTCAATTAGCCTTTAAGGCCGCTTATTTTCCAACAGATAGAGATAAAATTGGGCACATGACTTCTCACTTAACAGGGGCAGCTTTGGCCTGGGCTACCCCACTGGTTACCACCAACAATCCGGTATTGGATGCTTACCCGGCCTTCGTGAATAGCCTCAAAGGGATGTTTGGAAGGCAGGAGATCACAATAGCATCGCAGGAGCACCTATTGGATTTTAAGACCTCACAAGACCCCCTGACCTATACCACCAGATTTAAGCAGATGTCAGCAGACACTGCATGGCCTGATGATGACCTCATTACGATTTTTCACAGGGGTCTCACAGAAGAGCTCAAAGCTGAAATCTCTCGAGTTCCCCGTTCAGTCAACCTGGCAGAGATGATTACATTGATCATGCAGCTAGATTATCGTCTGCAGGAAAGACATGGGGAAAGAAGAAAGAGAAAGACGGGTAGGAACTTTCCAGACTTCCCGTCCTTATCATCTAAATCTGTAGTTTCGGAAGAACCCATACAGTTAGGAGTAGCTAGAGGTCCCCTCTCCACAGAAGAATGCAACCATAGACGTTCCTTAGGTTTATGCATGTGCTGTGGCTCCAAAGAACTCCTGGTTAGGGAATGTCCACTGGCCCCACCCCAAAGGTCGGTAAATGCTGAATCCTGATCGTGGGGGGAACCACGACCCTGGAAAACACATTAGGTTCCCCAAGACAAAAAGGCTCAATTTACATGGTATTGACCCTGTTAATACACCCATGGTAGTTCTGAGAGTAAACCTCTTGTTAACTAACATAGAATTCCAGAATGTACCCGCTCTGGTTGATTACGGGGCAAACAGCAATTTTATTGATGATCAATGGGCTAAAAGTAAGAGTATTCCCTGTGCTACCAAGGAAGTATCTATTCCCGTCGAGAGTGTCAATGGTAGCCCTCTCACTTTAGGGCCAATTAAAGAACACACACTTCCTCTTAGAATGAATACATCTTCTCATTACGAAGAGATTGCATTCGACATCATTAAGGCTGCGCATTATCCTGTTATTCTCGGTCTCCCCTGGTTATGCCTAGACAGCCCCTTTGTGAATTGGACTGCTGGTTCATTGTTTCTTGGGTCTGAACACTGTGTATCTCATTGTCTTACTCAGGGGTCAGTAGGCTTTCAAACCGCTATTTCCATGAATGATGCATCTACTAGTACCACTATTCTCAGTCATGTTAGAGGAATCCCTGCACCATATGTGCAGTATCAAGAAGTCTTCTCCTCGCCTAAATATTCAGAACTACCCCCTCATCGGAGAGATGATTGTACGATGAATTTACAACCAGATAAACCCATTCCATTTGGGAGAATGTATATTTTGTCTAAAATGAAAAGGAAGTCCTGAAAGAATATCTTCATTCCAACCTACAGAATGAGCTGATAAGAGTCTACTTCCCCAGCAGGAGCATCTCTCTTTTTCATTTCAAAGAAGAACACTGATGAGCTCCACCCCTGAATCAAGTTTAGGGCATTAATTAAGATCACGATCCTTAACCGAAACCCCATGCCTCTCATTCCTGACATTCTAGAGGCAGTAAAGGGAGCCAAGATTTATACCAAATTAAACCTGAGGGGTGCATATCATTTGATTCGTGTTAAAGCAGGGGACGAGTGGAAGATGGCCTTTCGCACGCCCTTTGGACACTATGAATATCGAGTTATGCCGTTTGGGTCATCCAATCCCCCAGCAATCTTCCAAAGGTTCATGGATCATGTTTTTGCAGACATTTTGTTACACTTCGTCATCGTCTACCTTGATGATGTCTTGGAATTCTCTCGCAATACAACAGACCAAATCCAACATGTACAAACCGTTTTGAGCAAACTAAAGGAGAACCATTTGAACTAAAAATTGGAGAAATGTGAATTCGATCAGAAGCAAGTCACTTACCTTGGGCATGTGTTATCAGCCCAAGACATTCGTGTGGATCGACTAAGGTTTCGGCCATCCTGGGATAGCCCCAGCCATCCCCTGTAAGGGACATTCAGCGTTTTTTGGGGTTCACTCATTTTTATAGGAAGTTCATATCTCATTTTTCCCAAATCATTATAGACCGCGACGATACGTTCAGGTCTCCCTTCCCGTATCTGGGTTCCCATTTACTTGCCATATATTCTAATATTCACATCTTACAGACTTTCAGTTGCTCTCATGAACACCAGACTGTGCAAGTAAATCCAACACACCTAATTCTCACCGAATTCCTCGGAATTGCTTTGAGCAGCTAGATAAATCTTCTGATGGATAATGCGACCTCTTCCTTCTCAGTTTCACCAACCGCTTCTTCTTCCTCATTTTGTGGGGTTGGATGGAGGCTGGGATGGATTGCGACACCCCATGTCTAGTGACTAGGCCCATCAGGGCCGCTGTTCCTTTTGCAAGATCTGGGATGAACATTGTCTTGTTGCACTTAGTGTTAGTGCCTACAGGAACAGTCCCATGCCCTCGAAAACAGAATTGATCTTCTTCTGCTGGTTGCACTTTTAATGGAGTTTCACGTGCTTACATCCATGTCAGTTTTGATTTATAGGCAGTCAATATTGTGAAACAGTTCTTATTTATATTCCAAATAACTTCTTCTCCAAACCCTGGCAACTACCCTGCTTTACAGCTCACTGCCTTCTCCCATCTGTTTGACACAAACAATACTCCATCCAGTTTCAACGTGGGTCGTGGCTTACATTGGGGTGCACTGTCATCTTTGGCACACTTCTCTCCATCGTTTTCCATTAGTACAACTTGTACTTTGTACCCCTGAAACAGAATACAAACCCAACATAGCGCTAAATGCACCAAACACTGAGCCTCTAAGGGCAATATCTCCTGGGGTGCTAACATTTTTGGTTCCCCAGATGCATGGGGGATGAGGAAGCAGACATAACAACTCCAGTTGTCCTTTAGGACTCCATGGAAATGAGAACCAACATTTTCTGCTGCCTGATATCCAGGGCCGCCAGGACGTGTAATGTCTCAGGCGGTGGAAACAGTGTTAAAGTCTGGTGGAAACCGGCCTGTAGCACTGGCGGGTTACCGCCAAACTTTTAATGAGGCCCATTGTATCAAATACTATACCTTTATAGTGATTATACTCATTTTCTTCATCTAAACCCCTTTTAACTCGCATCTTAAAGTTCCATATTACAATATCTTGTATTTTCATTTGTTTAAAGTTCACTATCGTAGTTATATACCTGGTGTTGTGGCATTAAATAATTTGCCAAAAAATTGATACTTTTTACATCCCCTTTTCCTACGCCCCTACGCCCCCTTTAAATGACCTAACCATATAAACTCACTAGAAAGATATACAAATAAACCAAAAACAAATCCACTCATAAGCAGAAAAAGTATCCTTCTACAAAACTTTCTAAAATACAGACCGTTAATACCACTGAAAAATGCAGAACTTTGCAAATACATGGTAGAAATTGTATTTTCAAAAAATCGCACAAACCAAATATCAACAAACAAAATGTTCAGATAAAAAACATACATACTGATAAAAAATAATAAAGTGCAGTGAATATTATTTCCACATATAAATAGATCACCAGATGAAATCACAAGATTAAAAACACTCTGATAAAATGCTTGTTGTTGGCAGCAATGTTTGTCGTACTTTCCTAACATCAGACAAAGGCACCCAATATTGTAATTCTTTTACTTTGACCGCAACTGGGTTAGCATACACCATGGGATAAGGGTCGTTGTAATGAGGCACACTCCATCTGCGGACAAAATTCTTAACATATACCCTGTCAACAGGGAGCAGTTGTAATGGAGCTCACAAATTCTGGTACAGCACTAACAGCGCTGTTTTCACCTTCCGTTCAGCGTTGTGCAATCTATTGAGAAAGGTATTTAATACACTTTGTTAACAGAGTCAAATATGAATGAAACTAATCCCCCAAAATTGATGCAGCCCTGTGAGGTTCTGATGCACTATGAACCGGAGATAATAGTGAGTGTATATGTTTCCCCATCACTATTTCATGTAGGAAGAGATGATGGTCCTTACAAAGCTGAGTCCTCAAACTAAACAGGGCCAGAGGAAGGCAGTGCACTCCGTTCTTTTTCAGGGAAGAACAAAGCTTAGACAACTTATTTTTCAGTAAACCATTCATCCTTTCTACAATACTGTGGGCCTAGGTGTGATAAATCAACACATTTCGTGTTTGATTCCCAAAAGAGCTGCAATTTCCATAAAGAGCTTAT
The DNA here is from genome assembly GCF_040938575.1 of Ambystoma mexicanum. Classification (NCBI taxonomy): domain Eukaryota; kingdom Metazoa; phylum Chordata; class Amphibia; order Caudata; family Ambystomatidae; genus Ambystoma; species Ambystoma mexicanum. The sequence continues at coordinate 774,217,227 of NC_090932.1, forward strand.
TGAAGAAGTGGGTGCCACTCTTAAGAGTTTTGCACACTCCCCATTGGGGGAACACTTCTTTCACTAAAAACGTAGCAGCCGACTTGGCATAAGAATGTGCACGTGGACCAGCCTCAATCCAACGGGAGAAAGGACACACCACAACTATGAGGTAACGAAAAGTTTTACACCTCTCACCCATATCTGCAAAGTCTATAAGGAGGTCTCGAAAGGAGGCAATTGGGTGAGGCAGTGTTCCTTTCAAAGTTTTTTAATGTCTGCCCACTACTATATGTCTGACGAACTACAAAATTGGACGTAAACATGGACAACAATTCCTGGATATTGGGCACATACCAATCTTCTTGTATGTCTGTGGCAATATTCTGCTTGGACATGTGGGCGGGGTAATGAAGTTGATCGAACAGCACCAGGGCCACATTTTGGGGCTTCACCACCTTCCTAGTGCTAATCTGTCTCCACACTAAATCATTTGGGGATTGTATACACCCCCTTCTTTGCCACAACAACTTCCCACTTTGCGGGCGCCTGCCCTTGTATCTCAATTATTTCAGTGACAGGATTTGCACTATATGGAACCTGCAACTGCAACTGGATTTTCGCTAGCGCTGGATGCTCAGGGAGATCTTTTACTGGTAAATACATGGCCAAATTTGCTGCCATGCCTGTTGCTTTGTTCCCAAGGAACACAAAGTCTACACCACTTGTGTGGGAGGCACCCTTGACGACTGCAGCAAGTGTGAGCTGCGACAAAGCATGGATCAGTTGATACAACAGGGCAGCATGCTGCACTGGAGACTCATCTGCTCTACAAAATCCTTTTCTCATTCATCTCCACAAGCCTGAATGAACAGTGGTAGTAACATAGGCGAGTATGAATCAATCGTAACTCTGCACCCTTGTGCTGCCTCAATTGCTTCAATAAGAGCAATACATTCTGCTACCAGTGCTGAATAACTGCCTAGTAACATTCACCTCACAAAAACCTCATACTCCCTGCTGCCCCAGTGTGTTGTTGACCTGTTTCCTGGTCGATAGTTGAGGAACCATCAATGGACAACACCTCTCTGTCATCTAATGCATAATCACTGGCAAATGTAAACACTGTGAGATATTTAGAGTCTGGATGTAAGGGCACTAAGAAAAAGTCATTCTTCAAATCCACCACAGTGAAATGGGTTGCCTGAACAGTTATGTTGCATAGATTTGTAGCAGGATTTGGAACCACTGGAAACCCTGCCTGTACAGCATCATTAAGGGGGCGTAAATCCTGGATCATCCTCCGACTAGCCCCCTTCAATTTCTTTGCAGGATAAATTGCTGTGTTACAGGGTGAGTTAGATGGTACTATAATACCCTGATGCAAAAGGGAATTCCTTCCTCTGCTGCCTTTGATAAGGTATACTGTTTTACAGCGCTAGGTTTCAGTGTTATACATATTGACGCAACACTCTGTAGAAGCCCTACATCATTTAGATTACTTGTTCACAACTTGTCAGGTACCTGAGACAAATGTTCTGAAGCAAACGAGGGGCATTCCCCACGATTAGCATGGAACAATCTACATGTCTATATTGTATAATTACCTCATGAGGGACAGATACTTTGAATATTATCTCACCTTCATTTTCTTTGTTTTCAAAAAGGTCCTAATCTGAAACATCTTTCATTGGTATTGTAGGATCAATGCAGAAGACGGTGCGCCCCTCACCATTATCAGAATCTACTGCCATTATCAGAATCTACTGCCATCAACACACTCCTGTCCTTTGACACTAGAACTGCTTCTATGTTGAGCATGATAATTGTTCCTGCAACTACTACTTCAAATTTGGCCGGCCTAAACAGAAATTCTGAGGGTACTCGCCAATATTTATAGGCCATCTGCGGTACTGCACTGAGTAATATTGTTATGCCGTACATGAACAAGTCAGGGGTCACTGGTGTAAAGTCAACATTACCCTCACGGCACACATGCTGGACTTTGACCATATCACGCCCCTTTCAGTGAACAAGATGGTCATGTTGAGCTTAATCAAATTGTCAGTTCGCTACAAATGAATCTGAGTCATAGAAGGGGGGCACACACCAGGGAGCACACACATCTCTGCACCCTACCTAATGGGTACCCTACCTAATGGGTAATTTCTTCATAAAAGGAACTGACTGAATTGCCCCAGAGAAGCCCTGTGTATCCATGACCTAACCCGATAAAGGGAATCATCCCTCGCTGATGCATGATTTAGTTGCACCTGTGTCCACCATGACCAAGGTTCCTCTTCTGGGTCAGTAGTGACCAATAGGACTGGGCATACTGAGACTCTGGGCTGTCCTAGTCTGGATAGGTTTTTGACCCTGGAAACACAAATGGGTTTCCTGCAACCACTGTGGCCCCCTGATAATGCATCACTGTGCTGTGTTGCTGTTTGGTATTTAAGGACCGTGCTGTTGTCCTTGAAGCACTACATACAGTGGGATGTTACTGGAGCCTGGAGCTGGCAACTGTGCGAAAGATGGTGGCGGAGCAGGCTGGGCAGTGGGTAATGGCGCACCATAAGAACCTGCTAGGGATGGCTGTCCCTACGATTTGGGATATGGAGCTGGACCTCCGTGGGGATAAAGATACACCTGTACTGGGGTAGGCAAACAATTGCCTACTTGCCTACTTCAACATTCTCTTGAAAAATTACCAAATGGCCCACATGTTCAACACTGAGCCCCTCCTCCTCCCCGAGATCCCATTCCTCCAAAACCTCCTTTCCCTCCTCGGGCCCCTGGAACCCCCCCTCTGCCTTGTTGAAATCCCCCTGTGAACCCTCCTTGATACTGGTGCTGATAACCACCTGCCCAATCGTTTTCACATGCCCACACAGGTGCCGCGTGCACATTGGCCTGAACCACCCTGAACTCTGTCAATCCTTCTGTATGCACAGTTGCTACAGCCCCTTCCAATGCAACCCTTGCTAGCTTCTTTTGAACCAGTTTTGCTTCCTCCGTTGGTGCACGCTGTGTGGCTTCTTTCACCTTTTCTTTCAACTGTTTACAATGATGTATAATAATAGAGTGAATGTTCGCTCAACCCTTTGCCTCAATCCCCACTATCTTGTCAAGCACCTTCTGTACTTCCTTCAGAAGACCTCTCTGTACTATGAAATAGAAAAATGGAATTGCTCGATCCCAGGAATCTCCCATTTCTGCCCTTCACATCTGGTGTACATGCAATATATACTGGGCAGGATCCTCATCATCTCTCATCGTGCTCTGCATGATCGACTGGAGATCAGGCATATCTGGATATGTGTACCGAAGCGCTGCCCACACTTGGGCCAAATACCATTGAAATGCAGCCCATCGTGACTATTGTCTCCCAATTTCATACCCGGGTACCCAGCTTTAACCCATATGTCATCAGCCTAATCTGCCAGCATTCACTCAAACAGGCTTTTCAAATCCCCTACAGCTAAAGTTGCGCCAGCTATTTGCTTCTCAAAAGCATACATCCACTCACCCGCTCCAGCGGTGAGAGATTGTTTTTATCTATATGGGCCCATGATATATACTGTGATCTCCCTGGTCCCTTGTGTAATAATGGAATCTGTGCTCCTATTGTCTTTACCACTTTCTTTTTTCGCCATCGCCAACCTCTTAGCCACTGCAATACACCTATATCTATTTCGTAATCTAGGTCCCCACAACCGTTCTACTCATGGAAAAATCACAGGTGGCTGCTCCTCCTCTTCCAACTCATCTTGTGTATAGCCATATTCATCATCCAACTGTACCATACCATAGTCCATACTTTCCTCTTGCCTCCTCTTTTTCTCTCTTTCCTTCTCTATGTGCACATCCTTAATGGCTGTACTATCTATCCGAAACAAAATATCCCCCACTCTCCATTCATCTGTTCCTACGGATGAACGCTGTCCATCTCTCCCTTCCTATTTTAATCATGCCAGTTCGTCTTCCACTTTCCTTTGTGCATCTACCAATTTCTTCTGTTTTTGTATCAGTTCCCTCTGCTGCCTTGCCCCTCGCAGTGACAGATGCTGTGGGTTTATGAGATTGTGATAATGGGCCGGCGTGGGTGGCGGGGAAACTGTGGTAGGCAAGGGAACATACGTGGAGTTTGTATATCCTGACGCAGCACACATAGGATAACATCCTAATGGGGGACAACAAACTATCTCAGAAGGGGCCGCTGGGGCACTCAGAACAACAGCCATAGCAGTGATTGGGGCGCAAGAGGTAACAAACTCGGTTGTTTTTTTAAGAGAATGCGTAGACCCATCTTCCAAATATTCTACCATTTTCCATAATTATAATACCTACTTTCTATTTTTCTATTTTTCCCCTTATATTTGGCTGCCAAAAGTGTCTACATATGACTTAATATGTCTCTTTTATTTGTCCCCAGCTCTGGTCATGGCTTAAACATCCCTCCCTTTGTTTCATCTAGCCATTCCTTATGATACTTGAGCATTTTGTCTCGATACAAAGGAAGGGCCTTGCACATATATTCCAACAGGGTTGCCGGCTCCATCACAGCTGTCCCTGTATCACTGTTTTACAATGATACCAACAACCTCATTCTTACCCACCAACCTGTACCACCCTCCACTACCCTGTTATGCTCCCACTATCAACACCCACGCCTCCCCTCAATACTCACTCCCTTTCACACTTCCCTTACACACACACCCACACACTTCCCACAATCTTATTAATACACAACACAACAGGCCCTCCCTCGGCCTCTGCTAATCACTACAAAAATCACCAACAACAAACACCACAAATGAAATCTATTTTACTTTCCATCGCCCCCTTTACATTCGGTGAGGAGTTCCCAGGCCCAGAAGGGCCTCTACCACAACTACTTCACATTCTCGCCCCCCACCCCCTTATAGTGGGCGGAGAGATCCCAGAACCACTAAATATACAGGGTCTCTATCCATGTCCTTTTTTCTTCATTACACAGCGCCGTCGTCTTCCATACTACCATAGGAAAGGGTCCTGTTACACCAAAATCCTCTATATAAGAAAACACTTAGTGTATATACAACACCACGTGGGTTTACAACCTGTCCATTCAATCCTCTCACACCACACACACACATACACACTCTTCATTGGACCCTCAAGCACTCACACACCCTTCCCATACCACACTTGTTTTTCTGCGAAGAAGGTGCACTTACGTCTACGTGCTCACCCGAAGTCCTCCGTCATGATGTGCCGTTAATAGATGGCACAATTGGGGACAGCGCCCGGCTCCAAAGCACAGACAAGAATTCTGATAACACGGCTCCTGTAAACCTCTCGATGGTGCACACCAAGGGGACTGGTCACTGCAGGTGGGCATGGTCCCACTGGATCTGCGGCCAGGAATCCTCTGTCTTCCCGGGGGCGTCTGGGATCATGTTGGGGTCACCAATAATGTAGTAAGTGCTGGGGAGTCCGAGCTTATGGGTGAGCCACAGATGAAGTGCTAGGAATGTTGAGTGCTGCATGGACTGGGGCAGCAAGAGGTGTAAGTGCTGCAACCTTCTCCACCACGTGTTAACAAAATGGCGGGCGTCCGCGTTATGTTGGCTGACCCCGCAGCATGATGCTATCGAGCTGCGCTTGAAAAATCACTGCTGCACTGATCCTGCGGGTCCATTCAGCAGAGTGACCGCCTCGCCAATGTTGTGTTGTGCCGTGGTCATCGGGCGCCCTGTGAGCCCCCCCCTCAGCAAACAGAGCACACAAGACGCGCTTCTTCTTGTCCTCCGCGCCAATGTTGTGTTGTGCCATGGTCATCGGGCACCATGGCACCCTGTGAGCACCCCCCCTCAGCAAACGGAGCACACAAGACACGCTTCTTCTTGTCCGGGCTCTAGGGGCGCACTGGTGCTCACATGACACACCCACTTTATTAACCCACACATGGCAGTGTTATGTCACTCCACCGTGTGTGTCTCTTTAAAGGCACATACACAACCTTGCTGTGAAGGGGCGTACCCTGCAATCCCAGTAGGTAGGAGCACTGCTTGGTGCACAGTGACTCTACCTGCAGTGTCCAATGGTCATGCCACATCAGCACACCCTGTCACAAGAGATGAAGTCAGTAGGGAAATAGAGCTAGTTTATGAAATATTATTTAACCATACATACGTAAAGTTAACTAATGGTATCCGGATTATGCGTTGTTTGTTCAAAACGTTAATGCAAAATTGGGCACAAAGCGAGTTGGTGAAACATTTGCCCTTAATGACATTTCCAGAAAATCACATGTTCATTCTTTGAGGTGCCTTTTGCATATCGATAGCGCCATCCACCAGAGGGGAAGGGTTTGCATATACTCCTCAAATCAGCAAAAATATTGCCACTGAGAAGGCCCGAAAAAAATGGAGCGTGAAATAAAAGAAAAAACACAAACTTGCCTGCAACTTTTCTGCACAATGTTTAGGCCCTTCTTTGTTTTCAGCCACAAGAACCATAGATCAGATACCTGTCTGGCCACCCCATCAGTTTTTGTTGATCGTGGCAAAATGGACGGAAGGATTAAAGGCATGGTCTAGTAAAATTTTTTATTGTCCCTACGGGTCAGCCATGTTTTTTCAAGCCTAAGTGGCTCGATTTTAGAAAACCTTCCTATGGACCTTACCCGAGTTTTGTCCATTAAACGCACGCGAAAACAAGCACAAGGGAGCCGCCATTTTCTGATAATCCTATCTTTTCCCCGATCACCCTGGCTGACCTGCTTTTGCGGCACTAAATCAATTCCCCCGCCCCTGAGCCTGTCATCAGCAGACTCGTACCGCACATTTCCCAGCGCCAAAGCACGTCTCGTGTCAACATTCGCTGCGCTTCAGCTAATGACGTGTCGCCTTGGAAATGGCAGGACGCCTCTCTCCTCAATAAGTATAAACAGACCGTTTCACAACACACAGCAGCAGATTTTCGATTCCATTCCTCTCTCTGTGTTACTTTGAGTATTCTGTGACTCATTTCAGTGCTCTGGTCAGCTACCTTCGCCGCTTGTAGCCCGTGTGAACAGATACCAGTACCACCGCTATAAATTATTTTAGTTTGTTTAACACACAATGGCTACAATAATGCCCTACATGTACGAGCCTGAGTATACCGAGGAGGAACTACTGGAAAGGGAAGCACGCGAAAACGATGGGGATTCGGACGGCAGTTGGCAGGACGAATCAACAGATGAAGAGCCTGGGCCTAGTCGAATGGACAGCGTCTCCACCTGGTGCACATGCAATCGGTGCAAGCTAATGCCAACTGAGGACGAGAACTGCTGCTGCAGAGAAAACTCGGGATGCCTGGCCTACATTTCGGAAGGCGAGCCACAAACGCAATGAAGCTGCCAGACTTCAGGGCAGCCTGCCTCACACGGGCCGTGTTGAGAATAATGATGGTGCTTATGCACGAACTTCGAGCAACTGTTCGTCCTCGTAATCCGAGTAACGAGTAAGTATACTCTGCTTGTCATGCCACTCCTATTTCATGTTCTTCTACTATATCCAAAATTACATCTACATATCATTGTAACACATGTAAGTCGTTCAATAGTGTGCATTGTCTAGATAGCATTTGTCCATGTAAAATGCCATTAGTTACAAGAATTGTCATTGACAACAAACGTTTATTAAACTTATCTTGGTCATTTAAAAACAGTTTGTTTCATTCCTTTTCACAGGTGGTACAGGCTGGTGGCCTATCGTTCCTTTACATGGTGGCTTCACGGGAGGCTTGGACACCGCGTTCGAAGAGTGATACCCGCCTGTGCCGTTCGTGCCATTAGAGAAACGTTCCCGAGTGACAGCGGTCAGTACAGGGGATTTTCTCTCGCTGTGCTGCAACCTGACCTGTGTAATCTTTAAAGTCTTGTATTTTTGTGTCATGAAAATAAGATACAAAATAAAACACCACATATATTTTAACAACGGTTGTCTCGATTTTCTAAATGAATCAAGTGTGTCTCCATTCAAGGATGGACGTCAGACATCTGTGCTCCGAATGGGTGAAGGTCTGGTCGCTGTGAAGCAGGGTGGTCACTATCTATCTAAGCTAACATAACATATTCTCGATAATGCATGCACTAAATAACACTTGTTCAAAGTCTTTCAGTAGGTTATGTCTCTATAAAAGTCACACATATATCTATACTAACAATTACCATTGGATTATACAGGCCTTAGGGTCTTGACCACTATAATACACTGGTTGAAGTGTGGGTCTGTGCTCACAAGAATCTCCGGTGTGTGGCATTTGTTATTGATAAGCAACGATATACTATCATTGATATAAAGGCAATATACTGTATATTGATATAAAGGCGGTTCGCGCCGGTGGATGCGCGCTGGCATGGGGGGCTGTCAGGGGCGCGAAAGGCCAAGGTGCCAAACTACATGTACACTTCAAAAGGTGTCCCACGCCAAGGGGCCATCGGTCACATGGCCTCCTCAGACCCCATGTCTCCAGCCAGGCCTCCCCTTGAAGCAGGCTGCCCCCCTGCTATCCACATAAGTGTGTCTCCATTCAGCATTCTTCCTGTGCCTTATCTGCATGCCCCAGGGCCATCCATCCCACCCCCCTGTATCAAAGGCGGTTCGCGCCGGTGGATGCCCGCTGGCATGGGGGGCTGTGAAGGGCGCAAACGGCCAAGGTGCCAAACTACATGTACACTTCAAAAGGTGTCCCACGCCAAGGGGACATTGTTCACATGGTCTCCTCAGACCCCGTGTCTCCAGCCAGGCCTCCCCTGAGGCAGGCCGCCCCCCTGCAATCCACATAAGTGTGTCTCCATTCAGCAGTCTTCCTGTGCCTTATCTGCACGCCCCAGGGCCATCCATCCCACCCCCCTGTATCAAAGGCGGTTCGCGCCGGTGGATGCCCGCTGGCATGGGGGGCTGTGACGGGCGCAAACGGCCAAAGTGCCAAACTACATGTACACGTCAAAAGGTGTCCCACGCCAAGAGGCCATTGTTCACATGGTCTCCTCAGACCCCGTGTCTCCAGGCTTGCCTCCCCTTCATGCAGGCCACCCCCCCCAATACCACAACATACATACGTCATTCATTCACAAACACACCCCAGTTTCTAATACTTTAAAAACCACTCGATATGTCTCATGAGAACATCTTTGTGCTTTGCAAGTCAACTCCTGAACGTGCTACCTGGGAACCACTGAGATCTATGCTAATCTGCTCGTCGTCGTGCTATCCGTGAACTTCTGTGACCGCTTCGAGCATACCCATCAGTGCGCTACCTGTGGCCATCCACCTATTCTCCCGCAACATACTGCTCTGCTTGCTGAATCCAACTGTTTGTTGGTCAAGGTAGGGCCATGTATCCTGGTCATATTTCGCAGATTTTTAAATTTCTATCTATTTGCGAGTAGAGTACCCAATAGTGCTATGTTCATTGGTCTCATTGCTATTGACTTGAATTTCCATTGCTATGCTATCAATAGATCTATTTATTTTCATCTTTGTCTATTGTCATTGAATTGCATCCTTCGGGGGTCCAGTCTATAATGTAAGCATGTTTCCTTCTCGTGCAAGACAGAACATCCAAGGGACGAGTCACATGTTCAGATTTCAATCACATCAATTATACATTTCTGCAACTTATGCAAATACTAAGCCGCACATAATGAACTGGTATAGTTCCTGCGACCAAAACAAACCTTGCATTGATCATTGTATGATTCATTTACTTTTGTATCAAATCTTTATTCTTGAAGATTGTATAATAATGTCGATATTTACTTTTCAGATTTATCAACAATGCCTGCCTGTTCGATTAGCGGTTGCCCTTCGAAGACCCATGCTAAATCTGAAGGCACTACAATGCATGTATTCCCGGAAACTGTTGATCGAGTAAGAGAATGGGTCAGACATTGCGGATATCCACTGGATGAGCTGGAAAGTAGAGTCCAACAAGTCTTACAGGACAAGAGGGGTGATCGATACCGCATCTGCAGCCGGCACTTTTCCTTGGACATGTACGCAACTTCTTGGGTAACAAAGAAGGATAAACGGCGAACGACACGGAAATTGCGCGAAAACGCTATTCCCACTCTATTCATCCACATTCTGCCACCGGTGAGTCAAGTGTCCGGATTTAGCTTTAGGCCTTGCGGTAGTGTGTAGTTATCCGAATGGATTAATTGATATTGTAGGTGTTCTATCCCTTGTAATAATTTCAATATTGATATGAATGTATAGTTTTTTGAATAATGACATTTATCAATATATTCTTTTTCGATTTCATAACCCACAAACGCAATGTATATATATATGGGGACAGGGAACTGTGCTGTATTGAGCATTTTTCAAGTATTCTGTCGGCTTACATGGCTACTTTTAATATTGGCATTTCATTATCAATCATTAATTGACCTTTACAACTTCTTGACTATCCCTTCAATCTGAAGCAAGAACATTCTACATCCTTGACGTGGTCGCAGTTATCAACCACTTCTAGCGCGTATCAGGTAATCTTACTAGGCTAATCCGCTACAGACTTGTTTTATGCATGTCAAGTAATAGTTTTATTCTATTGTGTAATTACTTTACCGAATGTTTGGTTACTGCTTTCCAATTGATATACACCTTAGTTATCGTCCACTGGTGTTTGTTTTCAGTTCTAATTAGTGTTATCCATACTAATGCAAGTACTGTCTTTCAGGGAGATGCTGAAGCGTCCGCCACATCTCCAACATTTCTAGATGTTCTTCAACAGCAGGAGGTATGGATACTGACAGCTCCATCGAGCGTCATCATCAGAGCTGGAATTCTTGTCGTTTGATTGTTCTACACAATGTTTCATTCGTGGTTAGACGTTGATATGTACCTGTGCTGTCGACCCCAGGTGTGTGTTATGTTTTCACTATTGTAATCCTCACTAATGCAAGTACTATGTTTCAGGCAGTTGATGGAGCGTCAACCCCTGCACTTGATGCAGAGCCTGAAATTCAAGTAATTCCAGGGGAAGTGGAAGCGGGACCATGTGTATACGAATCGGCGCAACAGCTTTCGGAAGTGCGCACTACATTTGCAACATCCATAGATATTCTTCAGCAGCACAAGGTATGGATAATGACAGCTCCATCATGCGTGATCATATAACGTGATTCCATTTGCTATACTTTCTTCCCTATTAACGCAGGTGCTGTGTTTCAGGGAGACGACGAAGCTTCCACTACAATCACAACATCCAATTTAGATGATGCAGATGTAAATAAATCGGAGAAATAAGTCGATGAAATGTGATCATATTTAGATTTTCCTTGATTCTTTTGGACAATGCTTCATTTGCGGTTATCTCTTTATATGTACCTGTGCGTTCGACCCCAAGTGTGTGTTATGTTTCCAATATTGAAAACCATACTAATCCAAGTACTGTGTTTCAGGGAGACGACTGAGCTTCCACCACAATCACAACATCTCATTTAGATGATGTAGATGTAAAGGAATCGTTGAAATAAGTCGATGAAATGTGATCATATTTGGATTTTCCTTGATTCTTTTGGACAATGCATCATTTGTGGTTATCTATTTATATGTACCTGTGCCGTCGACCCCAAGTGTGTGTTATGTTTCCAATATTGAAAAGCATACTAATGCAAGTACTGTGTTTCAGGGAGATGCGGATGCCTCCTCTCCAATACAACCATTCATGGCAGTCCATGCAGAGCCAGAGGTTTGGATACTGACAGTTCCATCGAAATAGATCATCACTGGTCGAATACTTGTCGTTTCATTGTTGCACACAATGTTTAAATTGTGTTTGGCTATTGAGATGTACCTGTGTGTTCGTCCTCACGTGTGTTTTATGCTAACAATATTTTGATACATAGTAATGAAAGTACTATGTTTCAGGGAGACGATGGAGCCTCATTCCGTGCTGTCTATGCGGATACAGAAAATATAGTCGTTGCAGCGCAAGAGGAAGGACATGCGGAAACGAATCGGAGCTACAGCGTGCAGATGTTGAAGGTCGAGTCAAAAAAGTTGCAAAGAAAAAAAAACAAAAAAAGGTTAGTTACAAACAGTTCATAACTTTAAAAAAATGTTTGTGCTAGGGACTATTTTATGTTTTTTTCCAGTCAATTCTACTACACTCCATCTTGTGTTTAAACTGAACCTCCCTTTTCCAATCTCTCCTCCAGTTACCCGTGGGTGTCAGAACTATACAAACTGTGTTTGGAGACTACAGCAAAGTTGCATTGGACCATAGCTACAGTGCGACCGCACCACCACAAGAAGATGTTATTGAAATGCATTGAAGATAGCTCTGAAGTAGTTGCAGATCAATTTACACAATCTACACCCGCCAAAAATTTGCCACCAAAAAACCTGTCAACATTGTTGTGTTCTCCCATCAATGTTGAAGTAATAGATGTTGAAATGACAGAGAATGAACCAGCCGCAGCATCCATAGACGCATCAGAACTTGATATTAGCGATATTACTTTCCAATGTGTTGAACTCTCCACAACTTCAAAGGCCGAAACAAGGTTGACGCAGGATGACAATCTAATGAAAGAGAGCAAATACATTGTATTCGACAGTTGTTTGATGGAAATTATAAGTATGCTGAAATATGTGCATTCCATTAGAGGGAAAGTATGTGGGAAGCCATTGATTAATGTGACTCGTCAAATAAAAGGCAGTAACGTCAAAATAAATGCCGCTTGTAGATTAAATCATAGGTTCTCATGGTCTGCACAACCGATGCTGGGGAAACTGCCAGCAGACAATCTACTGTGTGCAGCTGCATCACTTTTTAGTGGCTCCAGTTTTAGAAAGTTAGAGGCTTTCTTTCAGTTTGTGGGACTCCATTTCATTTCTAAAGCGCTGTACTACATATACCAACGTGATTATCTGTTTCCGGCCATTAGTGATGCTTGGAAAATTGAACAATTGTCTCTAGCAAGTTCATTCGAAGGCAAACGATTCAGGCTAGCCGGCGATGGACAGTGCGACAACGCTGGTTTTTCTGCCAAGTACTGCACCTACCACTTTCAGGACATGGATAGTAAGAAAATTGTGAGTTCGGTGGTCGTGCAGGTAACACAATGTACATCCTCAGTGGCCATGGAGAAACTAGGTTTTATAAAATCAGTGGAATATCTACAATCGAGGGGAATGCACATCGACCTCATAGCCACGGATAGACACGTTTCAATTGCCAAGACAATGAGAGAGCAGTTCCCACATATTAAACATCAATTCGACGTATGGCATCTTGCTAAATCAATCAATAAGAAAATCTCGGCTGCAGGGAAAAAAAAAGGTTTTGAAAGTATTTTGCAGTGGTCACATTCTATCACCAACCATCTTTGGTGGAGCTCAAAAACTTGTGAGGGGTCAGTGGAAATACTACTTGAAAAATGCGGTCACTGATGCACCACTGTACCAACGTTCACCGCTGGACAGCAAATGAACATTTCCAACAATGTGAACATGGCCCTTTGTCCCCAGAGGAGGCATGGAAGAAGAAGTGGTTGATTCCATCTTCACCGACACACAAAGCCATTGAGAAGATTGTTTTCGACAAAACTCTATCAAGAGATTTGAGAGGACTGACAGAATTCTGTCACACAGGAGATTTGGAGGTGTTCCACAATATGTGCCTAAAGTACAGGCCAAAGCGCTTGCATTTTAGCTTTCAGAGCATGAAACATCGCACTCTACTAGCGGTCTTGGCCCATAACAGCAATGTCGGACGTGAACAATCTAGGACTAGGGGTAAAGTAAGGATGCCTCGCTACACTAAGGTGTTTTCAAAACGAAGTAAGCAATGGGTGATCAAACCAGTCTATGATGAAATGCAGTTCGACTTTGTGAAAGGCCTTATTGTTGCTTTGTTAGAGAAGCACAGATATGGAATTTTGGACGTTTCTGTGCGGAGCAGTGATCCATTGCCACCGAACATTGCGACTGTGCCATGCCCACCCGAAGCACAGCTGATTGTGAAGTACAAATCCCGGTTTAAATAATTGCAATACGATTGTCTTTTTGTAAATAAATGTTATTGTACAGTGTACCTGTAAACCTAACCCCTACCTTCACCATCATGGGTGGCGAACAAGCTGGGTGTCATCTTTGAATTCTCTCTATTCACCTTACATATGTGTATGTATATATTTTTCTCATGTCTCATCTCATGTAAATGTAAATGCTGCGCACTGTTAACGGAGGGGAGGCCTGCGCATTGCAAATAATAAAACAAACAAACAAACAATAAATCTCACTTTTAACTCAACTCCTGTGGTACTTTATACTTTCCCTGACCTTCCGCCAAAAATTAAATGTCTCAATTTGGGCTGCAAAGCTCGCAGACAACGGGGACAAAATTGGGGCACTTAGAACGCGCCAGCCAAGCGGGCCGTGGCATTTGGGAGAGAAGCCAGTTCGCATTTGCACATTGAGGCGCACTACATAGACGGATTCTAAACTTCAAGTTCTCACAGATGCCTATACTATGTGATGTTGCAAATAAAGAATGTGAAGGACAGCGCCCAGATGAGGCCCACAAGTCGCACTGGAAGTATAAGGGTCTATTGTTTTTTGACCTTGAGACAGGGACCATGCCGAAAGAACTACATTTGAAGGGAGTGCGCAATAACGTAAGAGACGATAAGGCAGAAAATTCAGAAACTAGACAGAGTTTCAGTTTTAGGTCAGTATACGAAAAATCATTGTCAAGAGCACGGTCCGTTTTACAGACTGCATTACGAAGAGACACAATGGAAATTTCAAATATAATGTAAGTAAATTTTTACACGCTTTTATACCGGAATGAGGATTTAATGAATGGATGCATGAATAAATGAATGAATGAAGAGCTAGGAAAAGCAAGTAAAACTGTTCGTAGTGGGCACATGGGCATGCAGGTCCACTGGTCTCACCGATCTCGGTCCTTGGCCCAGCCACTGTTCCCTGCACTACGGGACTGTCTCTGTATCCTTCAGCCACTTCTCCCGGCTTTTACCTTGCACTTGCCACCAGCTGGCCCTATTATTTAATTTGTATTCAACTAACCATGTACAGCCCTTCCCCATGCGCGATCATTAAGACACCTGGCCTAGTAGAATTGTTGTCTGTCTGCCCTTGTTCCCCACCTGCCTCGTCACACCTAGAAACACTTGAGCATAGGCGCGTTACAAATGCCATATCATATATCGTATCATTCCTCACGCATGTAGACTGTCGTTTATCATTGTGTGTTGGCCTCGATTTATCTCGTTACTTTTCGCATTGATTTTAGAGACGAACATACTCCATTGAACTAGCCTTGCAAGCAAATAGTTTCTGATCGGCCGTAATAAATAAAATGAGTAATATTAATGAGGTTCGGCTAGCGAGACTAATTATCATTTTTTTGTTTTCATAACAGGTATTTGATCCCTTTCTGCCACTGCCATCTGTTTGAGACACCGGCGGATGGATTCTTCAGCAGACACCTGCAGCTTTGTGTCAACAACTGGAGCACGATCACCATATTATGGGACGATCGCCAAGGGCCCACATGCCCTTACGCTGTACTAGTGGCTAGAAGCAACATATCAACCTTTAGGCTGGACTAGTGCCTAGTTGATGGAACAGCCTTGTGGTTCACCGTGCTTCCAAAGTGATTCTTTTTACGAAAATGAACACCCTGTGTACCATAAAGGAACAGCGCGTGACTCAAGATGAAACGGAACAGTTATTGCGGATACAGATAAAAGAAAATAAATGGCTTCCGGAGTTCATATGGCAATTGCTGAATATTCTCTAAACATTTAATGTGAAATAAATGTACTTTACCAAATGTACCGTGTTGCTGTTTCATTTTAAAGTACAGTTTCATATTCCGAATTGTGGCACGCTGTGTTGTGAGTTGATCTGTGTTGGTTTCCGGGTTCTGTGTGGAGTCGCGCAGAAGACGACTGGGCGCGTTTGCCTACGCAGCACAGTAACGTCACGGGGAGAGGCGGGGAATATGAATGTTTTGATAATGTCAGGCTCAGGGGCGGGGGAATTGATTTAGTGCCGCAAAAGCAGGTCAGCCAGGGCGATCGGGGAAAAGATAGGATTATCAGAAAATGGCGGCTCCCTGGTGCTTGTTTTCGCGTGCGTTTAATGGACGAAAACTCGGGTAAGGTCCATAGGAAAGTTTTCTAAAATCGAGCCACTTAGGCTTAAAAAAACATGGCCGACCCGTAGGGACAATAAACATTTTTACTAGACCATGCGTTTAATGCTGGCCCGAACAAGGTGGCCACTCTAGCGCCCCTGGCGATTACAATAGGTAACGTTTTTAATAGTGAATGGGACCTTGGACCTGATGGCGCCCAGAATTAGCTTTTTGCTGCATGGAACCTGAAGTGTTCACATTTAGAAATGCCTCTCAGCAGCTTTCGAATTTAGGAGGCTATCATTTTAAGTTGTTGCATTATGTAAATGTTGCTTTCAGTAGTTGTTATTGTATGACTGCTGGCCATGGTTAATTTCTGGAATGACTTTAAATTGCTAACCTTTGCTTAATGAGTCTTGGGCGTTGCCCTCCATTTCACACGATGCATTTTGTCGGTCCATTTCCAGCTGATGTACTACCTTCGGCACGCTGAGTTCAAAACCTTTGCCGGGGAGTCCATGAAGTTCGATGAATCCGGAGACGTGGATGCTTACTACGACATCCTGAACTGGCAGATGCATTCCAACGGCACCGTCTCTTTTGTGAACATTGGAAAGTACACCGCCACAGCCAGTGGGTTTGACATGAAGATCAGCAACAGCTCCATATTTTGGAACACTGACAATTCACTGGTTTGTAAACACGCAGCAATGCTTCTCAATATAATGCAGGCAGTACACACTGGCGGGCACTGTAAATGGTATTGTGGTTTTGGCATCAGCAGCAGGGTTGGACTGGGGCATAAAATTGTCCCGGGCACCAATGAAAAAGTGGCCCACAGTTGCAAATGGCAATTCATTCCTTTTGTGACAGACGATTGAATTTTGTGGATAAAATGTGATGCAAATTGGGCAATTTAAAGAACATTCAGTAACAATGGTCGAAACTGCTAGCCGCATAGTGAAGTAAAAAAGTGGCCAACTTCGACCAAAAGCACTGGCCCACACTAGCATTTTGTGTTTTTGGTTCGGGCATTGCCCTATTGCTCTATAGACCAGTCTGAGCCTGCAATGATCACAGCTCAGGAACCGTTGAGCGGTCCCATAAAGGAAACCCTGCTTCCACTTCCTGCCTTCTGTGGCAAGCTCAAGTACCATGCAGAAGTACCTCCGGGCTAGTGGTCCTTTAGTTCTGTTGTATAGCCAACGTTTGCATGCGTACAAAGGCATTGGGGCTCATTCCAGAAGAAATGCAATCAGCTGTAAATTCCACTCCAATACCAATGCGCTCCACCAGGTAGGCCTGGTGGCGGCATTGGTGTTCTCTATTAACAGGTGTCAGGTCACCAGGTGGGTGTATTTTTCTCCCTATTTACATTAGTTGAAAGTCAAAATTTTGGGGGGGCGGGTGAAAAAAATGAATTGCCAATCCTATGGGATATCTTTTAGGTGAGCAAAAATATAGTTTCCCTGTAAAACACATTTCTTTTTTAGCCATACTTCATTGTGCCTAGTAATTCATGCAAATGAAAACACTTCTTTACCTTAAGTTCTGCTACAGGTCAGGCATCAACAATATTAGAACTCCTTGCCGTGGCACTGCACTGGTAATAATAGAGATGCCAACATAACCATGGTGTTTTGTGGGTGGAAGTAGGATGCAGGCTTCCACTGTATGTGCCAAATCATTATAATCTTTACTCGCTATTTGTTTTTTGGGGGTATTTGTCTGTTTTAGGGAGTAGAGGTAGGCAGTTGTGGAGCCCCCCCAGTGTTTCCCCTGGTTTCCAGTGTGCCCTCCAGCCTTCTGCTGGCACCCTATTATCCGCCCGCACAAAAAGCTGTGTCTGCTACTGAAAGTGGGTGGTACACCACTTATCTGTAGTGCTGGCCCCAGGGGTATGGATTTAGCACTGGTTGTAAATATCACTGGTAGAAATTATTACCAGTGGTAAAAATACTGTAAGTATACATACGTCTCAGCATTTTCAGTAACACCTCAGAAAGTGCCGGTGGGAGACAATTACAAGCAGTGATCTAAAGTACAGCCCCACCATTGCATTTTTACATTTCTGGATAATATAATACACTAGCAAGGTTTGAAATAGCTGGGAGCTATTTAGCTCCTGCCTCTACCCTAGGAGAGTTTGGTTAGCCTAAATCCATCAGTAAAGACGCGCTGCTTTTGGCTACCGAGGTAAAAAGCAGCTTTACAAAAATGCATATATGACATTACCTTTGAGTGTTTGCGAATGGAAATAAAAAAGAATTAGGACACATCTAGGACACATTTAAATATAATAGACCATAATGGGTCAAAAGATAAAGTGCGTATCTCATGTGGAAGTTAGATTTGCAGTGCGCTGTATACTCACTCCTGGTTCCCCAGCAGTAGCACCTGTCTACTGGGTGATGCCTGGCGCCCAAGAGCTGGTTTTAGCTCCTCTTCATTGAATCTTAATTTTGGAGCCTCCTGCACTAGGGACATGGAACTAAAACACGTTCCCGTGATTGCTCTAATATATATATATATATTGTAGGAACAAGAGGAGAAAGGGGAGAACGCACTCTCCGCGGATCCTGAGGCAAAAATCCACATAAAAATACATGAGCGCAACTCACACGAGGAAGGTCATAGAAAAGTATTTAATGGGATAAACACAAAATAGTGTTGCTGGGAAAGCAGCAGAAACAGAGACCAGACCGGACGCCCGTGAGCACGACCTATAATGTGTGAAAAAACCATAACTCATGCCACCAATGTGTACTACTAAGACTAACACCCAGGACATCAAAGATGACAGATGATTGTTCATTTATCAGGAAGTAGCAGGCTGTCTTCCTCTACCTCATCTTCCTCAACCAATACTGCCACCACACAGACTACTCCCGTGGGACAGAAGATCCCACCAGCTAGCTTGCATAAAAGAGGATGTTGATCCATATTGTAGGGTATTTTGTGGAGATTTGGGGCCTGACGGTATTTTCTTACCGCCGAAATATAACTTAGCAACAATCACTCCTTGTATTCAGATTGGGCCATGTACAACAATAATACAGTGAACATGCATTATTTCAGCACCCAGGCATGCATATTTGGTATGCGTGGGTGGTAGGCGTGGTTGGTGGTATTTTGGTGAGCATAATTCCCTTGTTTTATTTGTGGCCCCAATGTCCAGAATCCCTTATCTTTGCTTAGATTTTTCGTGTAATCACTAGAGAGACCTCAGACCTACATTTTAGGAATACCACATTTTTCAGTGTTAGTGTGCCACCATGGGCGATCTCACTGACTTATTTACGACAGAGAGCTATATATGGTAATCTTGTGGTAATTTTCACTACCTTATATACGGTAGGGAGCTATGTTCAGAGAGTCTCTCTTCCCGTTGGCTCATGTACCTCCAACGAGCTATGCTACAGTCACTCACAACTGTTCATACTGAATCTGACATGCACACATCTGTCTTAAAATGACCATTGCACTGTTTAAAATCTCCCCACATCATCAGCATTGTAATGGTAAATAGTAAATACACCACCCGTCTGTTTTCAAATATTTTTCTGTATTATAAAAGTTGCAATTAAACACGATCTCATTCTTTACAGAAATAAATAAAATGGTACAGTAAAAGCATTGTCTATGACACACTGCAAAGAGAGTGGCGGAGAACAGAACTCAACTTGCAACATTAGCATTTGATTAAGGCATGCACAGGAATCCTACACTGACTGCATATTATCGTACACACCCAGCTCCCACACTTCTGTAATTACCTTATCTTTTTAGTTGTTCTCTTTGGCTGTTCTCTTTCTGAATGTGGCTCCCTTGAAGATTAACTCCAGTAAAAAGGAACGCTTGCCTTCTCAAACCGGGGTCATTGCCTGGAATTCTCAGCTTTTGCAGATAGGAATGCCTCAGCCAGTGGAAAGGTCCTTCTTTCAGCTCTCCCCAATCTCGACTCACTTTCTCCTCCCTCAAACTTCCCCCAGCAAAAAGCCTGATCACTCCCTCTAGCATGATGCTTGCTATGACGCTGCTCCAATCAGAATTAATCACGCCATCTCCTCCTTCTCTACACAATGGCTCATTTTTATAGTAATACTTTGTAACCAACTGATTTCCTGTTCTTTCGAGCCCATTTGCTTCCTGTAGTTATGTGGACAGGGCAGCAGAGAGAACAGAAAAAAAAATGGATGTGCGTTTAAAAGTTCACTTTCAGAATAGGCCTAATTCTGTAGTGGAGACACATTTTTATTAGTGGATTATGTTTCATTAGTCAGGTTAGTTGTCAGTAAGGTTAGTTATTATTTTCAAATGTGTCTCTCGCACCATAGGCATTTCAGGTGAAAAATAGTGTGCATTTTTGAATGTGACGTGTACTTTTAACTGTAAAAATAGATTTGCATCTTATATGTTAAAATCGTTTTTGACTGAATGGCCTGTCTTTCCTTGTTAATCTGGTAACACATATAGCAATGCACTGCACCCTTGTGGTGGTGCTGCAAAAAAAAAATTGCTACATGTGTAGTAGTGCTGTACTCTGTGCTGTAACACGCCAAATATCCTTACAATATCTTTCCCCAAAACAGCAGTACTCTGTATATACTGCAACACATCACTCTGCAGGGAGGAGCAGTTTCGAAAGTGCTTTCGAGGCTGCAATTAAGAAGCATGCGCCTTACCTTAGATTTAAGGCACACACAACATCTTCCCCTGTCTACCTGCCCCTCTGTATCTGTCATTGGTACCCCTTCCCTCATTCCTCTTCCCACCTTACTTCCTGGCCTCTCCTGCAAAAAAACAAAAATACAAAATCAAAAACACCAAAAAAATGTTTCTTTTGGAGCCACCTCTCACAGTTAAAAAATAGAACAAAAACAATCTTGTAGATTCCATCTACTTTACATTTTTCAATAAAGTAGTTGGACTCAATAAGATTCTCCAACATTTCCATTACCATTTTGCACTATGCTAACGGAAATAATGGACAATTGTACAGTAGAGAGAAAGAAATAATCCATGCTCCTTCATAACTATCTGCGGTCTCCGCAGTCCCATTTCCAGGCCAGGCATCATTAAAAGACCTGTATGTCCGCACATCAACTGCCACTTAACAATATTCTAGGCATATTTTCCATCTACATTTCCCTTACTTATACGAACAAATTGTACACTGTGCTGCTATAAATGCACATATACTTTGTGCAGTGAGACAAGAGCATTAATAGAAGGGGAGTAGGGACGCACACAGGCTGAAGGGAGCATGGGAAGGAAGTCCCAAGGAGTACCAAAGTCAGAGACCACTGCCTAAAACCTGGGGCAGAGCAGTCCCAAGAGTGGGGTGCACAGCTGCCAGGCGGTGGGTCCGCAATCACAGTGCTAAAGAAAGGGTGGGGTTCTAATGTCGACTAGGTATAGGGCCTGAAACCTGCTAGGTTCATAAGGGACCAGACAACCAGTTTCAATGGCAGGAGCATGAGTTAATAGGGAAGGAAGGGAGGGAAAGAGGAAGAAAAAAGCAACGTTTTGAGAGGTTTCTGGGACTTAAGGAAGTTCGGCTCAAGTCTATGAGGGGCAGGGAGCCTCGTCCAATGAGAGGCACCACCTGAGCAGAGAAACCTGCCTCCCGCTCTTTGTTTCAACAAGCGTTTAAAAAGCAGAGAATTCAAGTTACTGGAGAGGAAGTCTCTAGCAGTGGAGTATTTAGGGAGACAAAGTTGTAAATAGTGTAGTACCAGTCCCCAAAAAGATTTATGGATAATGCACAGGGTCTTCAATTTCATCCTTGTGGCCACCAGGTGCCAGTGTACAGATTTTAGGGCTACACAGATATGACTCCTGGGCTTCAAGCCAAGAATAAGTCTTGCAGACCTATTCTGGATTAGCTGAAGGGGTGTAGGGAACAAAGGGGGAGGTTAAGGAAGTAGTCCTGTCCAGAACCCTGGGAAACACTGCAAGTAGGGAGTGAAGCAGTGGAGGAGAAACAGCTCAGTTGCAGTTGCGCATGGCGGTTAATGATATAAGACGTCAGCCAGTCCAGTCCAGTGCCCGGTCCCTAATGCCAAAGGTATCATGGAGCCGTTTAAAAATGATAGAATGGTTGAATGTGCCTATGGTCCTGCCTCCAATAATCTGGCCACTGGCCACAACCACCACAAAAGAATTAAACCATGTAACAAGTATGTACAATAGAACTTGACATAACAATGCTCACCCACCCCAAATCCCAATAATGTCCACAAACAGAAACATTCACAGAACACACCCCAGCAGCTACTGAACTTTTTTTACCTATTAAAAGAGTTCTGTATCAATTTTTTCCACTCTCTCACCATTTCCAGGCCCTCTTTCATCCAATAAATAACCCCAAATATATTTTCCATACTCCTTTTCCTCACTGCGCTGTCCACCGACAAAGGCCATGATCCGCCCATCCAATATGGCAACCGTTTCAAAAACTATGACGCACCGCACATTTTTAAACATCTAATTAGCGTGCACCTCTCTACAAAGTTTGGTGACCATTCGTGGAATGGCACTAAAGTAATAAGCTACCTAAAAAGTACATTTTGTATACGTTTAGCAACTTAACCAATGATATTATTAACATTCATTATATAAAGATCCCTCCCTTACCTGATCATCACTTTATGTAAATTCCAAATTCTCACATTTATGTTTCTCATTCTGATAACCCACTTTGATAAACACATTTATTTTGTATACTATTAATATCATCTATATTAATCTGGGATACATTTCTTTTTTTTAAACCCCAATGAATAGTCCATGGACTACACTACTATTCGAGGGTCCATTTATGAAATTGAGTGTCCACATACATTGTGCCGTGTCCGCACATGTCCGGTCTCACATAACTTTAAATCATTCCACGGACAGCGCACCCGGTTCTAGACATTCATGTGCATGCACCCAGCGTCTCCCACTCATCCCGAGACGTCATTGTGTAACCGCGCCCTTGCAGCATCACAGAGTGTCTGCAGACAGTGTCCATCACCGTGGACAGTTTGAAACTGCATTTTCAGCCAATCTATAATATTTCAAATTCAAAGTTTACCCCTCCACAGATCCTAGACCCATTCTTTCTTGATCTGTCAACTTTTTACAATTTTCCAAGACATAGATTTGTCTCGGTATTCCGTGGACAGTTCTTCTAAAGGGACCCACCCACTACTTTTAGTCATCTGGCACACCAGCAGACAGAATCTTCCAAGAGGGCTACTTTCAACAAACATCCAGAATTTTAACAATGGCATCTCTCATGGCCATCCCTCCTTCCCAAGGCCCACCACTACCACCACAACCACCAAGTGATAGGCCTGGACAGGGCAACAGGTGCAGTGATGTGGACGAGGATAATGAGGAATAGGAAGAGTAGGTAGAGGAAGTGCCTACCTCCAGCACCCGGAGAGAGTCATCGGTGTGGTGCTTTTTTACCACCGTTGGGGGAGTACCAAAGGCTCATGCTGCCCTGGTGAAATGCATTCAGTGCTGGGTCTTACTCATGAACAACCTCAGTAGTATTCCTTCGGCACCACCGCCATGCGCCGCCACACCAAATCCAACCACTCGGGTTCTCTGAGAAAGTCTGTTCCTTTGCCATGGAGAAGCAGTTAACTACCTCTACCCATCTTCCTCAACCACATCTAGCACCACACAAGGTACTCCTGTGTAGCAGAGGATCATGCCAGTTCCTTGCAGGCCATACAGGAGGCTGTCGATCCTTACCTTTCGAGGGTCACAGTTCCCTGTATATACTGCAACACACCGCTATTTAGGGGGGAGCAGTTTCAAAGTGCTTTCGAAGCTGCAGTCAAGGAACATGAGAAACACTGCCCCCTACCTTATATTTAAGGCCCACCCAATATCTTCCTCTGTCCCCCTACCCCTCCGTATCTTTGGTTGCTACCCTCCCTTCCCTCCCCCAATTTACCTCCTCACCTCTCTGGAATACATTTTATTAAAAAAAGAAACATACCAGCCCTAAAGACCAAAAAAAGGTTCCTTTTGGAGGAACCTTTCACAGATAAAAAATAGAACTAAAAAAGAAAATCAGAGGACCTTTTTCAGCCCGTAAGGTCCACAGACACTATTATAGTGCGCTGACACCTGGAAAGTTCCAGGTTCGGGGCAGGGAATTTAAATCAATAGTACCCCGCGAGAGGCTGAATGAGGCCGATAGTTCTCCGTTTACCTGTACTTTTGATGTGGGCGCCCTATACAGGGTCACTATCCACTGTCTCATATGTACCCCAAATCCCATCTTCGGGAGGAGTAGCATCATGTACCGCCATTCAACTTTATCAAAAGCTTTTTCTGAGTCTATGAAAAGCAAGCTCGTGTCGAGGTAAGATTGTTGTACATGGTGAATCAGGTCTATTGTCTTCTGGATGTTATCTGAGCCCTGACGTCCCCTTATGAACCCCACTTGATCCCCATGAACCAGGGATGGCATTATCCCCTCCATCCTTTTACCTATTACCATTGCCAGGATTTTGACATCCGTATAAAGTAACAACATCTGTCTGTAGGAGGAGCATTCGGTCGGGTCTTTTCCTTCCTTGGGTATGACCACTATAATTGCACCCATCATAGTCTCTGGCAGCATATCCCCTACGAGAACCGCCAGTGTAGAGCAAACTTTCTTATAAAATTCCACTGAAAACCCATCCTCCCCCGGTGACGTGTGTCCCTTCATTCCCTTGATTGCCTGTACTATCTCCTCTTCCGATATTGGGGCCTCTAAGTTGTCTGTCACCTCTCTCGCCAGAGCTGGAACCGGGATAGACTTGAGGAAGTCTTCGACTTGGGATTCGTCTCCCTCAAATTCTGACTCATATAGCTTTTCATAGTACTTCTGGAAGGCCTTACCCCATACTCGGTGTATCATAGCTCAGTGTCCCTGCCTCGGTCTTCGTGGCTCTCACTATTTTGCTTTTCTGAGCCTTCCTCAGTTTCCACGCCAGTATTCTGTGTGCTCTGTCCCCCTTTTTGTAGTATTTTTGTTTGAGTAACTGGAGGGTCCTCTCTGTTTTATTTAACAAGAGTTCCTTCAATTGGGACCTATATGTAACGCTCACCTGACTCCCACGGAGGCGCTGGCCTGGTTCGCGCTGCTGTGACCTCTTCTGAGGTGATGCGCAGGGTTCGGAAGACGGACTGGACCGGGCCCCCAAATCTGGCTTGTCTGGCTCGCAGAAGTATCCTTCTGTAGGCGAAAATAGGGGATTAACTGTCTGCGGGGTAATGCAATCAGCCTCCCACTTTCCCCTCTCACCCTCCTCGAAACCCTCCTGTGATTCTTCGTAGCGTCTCACCTTAGGGTCTGGAAGGACAAGCTCTCCATCCTGCTTCTGATGCAGGGGCGCGTTGGTATCCAGTTACTTCACTGGATTTTCGGATTGGTGAGAACCAAACTTGCTTGGCTTCCAGGTAAGTTTTTTGATAAGAGGTTCCCCTTGTGTCCATGCATTAATGTACTAATGCTAGTGTCTTTTTCCCCATAGGGGCCGGGGTACGGAATGCCGGGGAACAGGCACCGACACGAGATGAGAGGTGAAATCCTTGTAGAAATCAGGTAAGTCTTTAATGAGCGTTTTTTGGTAATGTCTTTTCATTCGCTCATTAACGCTGATGTCTCTTTTTCCCCTTAGGGGCCGGGGTCCGGAAATGCCAGGAAGCGGCGCGGACCCGAAATGAAGAGGGAATGAATCAACAGGTAAGTCTTAACATGGAGATTTAGCTTTCCTTATTCCCTTCTCTCTCTCTCACCTTTTGTTCTGGACTTTTTCTCCCTAGGCGCTGGGGCATGACTGCGAATCCGGATGATCGCTGCTGAACATGGAGGCGCCCAGTAAAGGTGAGTGGAATGCGGCACTGCAGCGATCGACGCGATGAGCTTTTAAATAAAAGTCTTCCTTTTCAGGATTGTCGGCGAGATGTCTCCGGGATGCGGATTTAGCAGGTAAGGACTTTTCCTTCTTCTGTTCTCTTCTTCTCTTCCTTTGCAGGTGATCCAGGATGCTGGCAGGCGTGGCAGAAGTCAGGATGCAGGAGCAGACACGGTGAGTGTCCAGCTGCTAGATGCAGAACAACGCGAAGCACGTGTGGCTGTTCGGGTGGGGTTTAAATAGCCTTGGAAGAAGTTCCAGGTATGTATCCTTCCTCCAATCAGGTATGTATCCTTCCTCGACCACGCCCAGATGGTAAATTAGTCCCACAGGTAAAGTAGTTCCTTTCAGACCTCAAGGAGGCCGGGATCCTGCAGCATGGTCTGCATCAGGTAAGTGCACCCAAGCACTTCCATAATGAGCCTGGAGCCTACGGCGCCAGGACTGATGTCTTTTATGAGCCTGGCGCCATAGGCGCCAGGACACTGTCCAAAGGGCCCCTATATGGGGTTGCTGGGTCCTTCCTTGGGGACTGGATGTCCGCTTTCGGGGACGCAGGGCTTGAACCGGCTCCCCGGGAGCGGGCATCATGACAGCACTCCCCCCCAAGGCCCATCCCAAGGTTGTTCCCTCCGGGGGTTTTGGTTTGTCTGGGAAGAGTCGGTGGAATTTCCTGACTAATCGAGGTGCATGCACATGGGCGCTGGGTTTCCACGACCTCTCCTGAGGTCCGTACCCCTTCCAATCAATTAGGTAGAACAGTTTTGACCTAAACATTTTTGAGTCTAAAATGTTCTTCACTTCGAATTCGGGCTCCCCATCTATTAGAATAGGTTCTGGAGGTTTGAGTAGTCGGGTTCCGGGTACCACTGGTTTCAGAAGTGACACATGAAAAACAGGGTGAATTTGCATACTAGCTGGTAAATCAAGTTTAACAGGCACTGAGTTAATTATTGCCATAATAGAATAAGGTCCCAGATATTTTGGGTTAAAAGTTCGAGGCCCTTTCAGTGGTAAATGTCTGGTAGCTAACCACACTTGATCCCCAATCTGATACGGAGGTGCTTCACTCCGATGTAGATCAGCATTCTCCTTGTATTTTCTCTTGGCTTGTTGTAAATGCGTAGTTGCCTCTTTGAAGGCTTGGGTAATTGTAGAATGTAGATGTTCTACTGCAGGCATTGCGAGGTTCTGAGGTGAGTCAAGGTTTGAGGTTCGAGGGTGATGCCCAAACAAAGTATAAAAAGGACTGTGGCCAGTTCCAGAGTGTACCGAATTATTATATGCGTATTCGGCTATCCAAAGAATGTCTTTCCAGTTGCTTTCAGATTGCTGTAACATACACCGTAAGTATTGCTCAAGGGTCTGATTTGTCCTCTCGGTCTGACCATCGGTCTGAGGGTGGTGACTGGTCGATAATCTTACGTCGATCTGCACCATTTGACAACATTTGCACCAGAAGTGGGAAATGAATTGGCTTCCCCGGTCAGAGATTAGTATAGATGGGAATCCATGTAGCCGAACAATATTTTCGAGGAATTCTTTGGCTAGGACAGAAGCTGAAGGTAAACCTTTCAAAGGAATAAAGTGGGCCATTTTGGAAAACTAATCCACAATTACCAGAATAGTATTGTACCCCGAACAAGGAGGCAGGTCCGTAATAAAATCCATTGATAGGGTGTGCCAGGGTGCTGGCGGTATGTCTAGAGGTTGAAGGAGACCGGCTGGTCTTTTCTTTTGACTTTTATTTTGGGCGCAAACACCACAGGACATCACAAAAGATTTAACATCTTTTCGCCAAGAGGGCCACCAAAATTGTAGTTTCACCTTTTCCTCTGTTTTGGCAATACCGGGGTGTCCCTCTATTAATGCATCATGATAACCGGAAATAACTAGTTCATGTAATTCCTTATGTGGCAGGAATAAGCGTCCTTGAAAATAAGGTAAACCATTATCTATGGTAAAGTCTGATCCCTTTTGTATCCAATCCTGTAAGGTTGTAGGGTCCAGGAGTTGTTTCACTCTGGCTTGAATGTCTTCAAGCGTCTGTAACAAAGTCATGCCTAGAATCCTCTGTTCGGGAATTATTGGTACAGGTTCTGAGTTTGTATCACATTCTCCCATTCCAATTCGGGATAAGGCGTCTGCTTTGCCATTCTTGCAGCCAGGTCGATAGGTAATCACGAAATCAAATTCAGCGAAAAACAAAGCCCATCGGAGCTGCCGTGATGACTGAGCCTTGGCGGTTTTCAAATACTGTAAATTCCGGTGATCAGTGATCACTATGATGGTATGTCGAGCGCCAAGCAGATAATGCCGCCAGGCTTTAAAAGCGGACTTAATGGCTAACAGTTCTTTGTCCGTGATTGCATAATTAACCTCGGGTGCCGAGAATTTTCTGGACCAAAATGCTACGGGATGCAGTTCGTTGGTTTCAGGATCTCTTTGGGACAGGACAGGTCCCATGGCTAGGCTGGATGTGTCAGTCTCGACGACATAAGGGAGATCTGGACGAGGGTGTTTCAATATAGGTGCGGAGGTAAACTTAGCTTTTAAATCCTGAAAGGCCTGCTCGGCTTCTTCAGACCATTCAAAACGTTTATTTTTCCTCAAGAGTGCAGTAATGGGTTGTACCACGCGTGAAAATTCCGGGATAAACCTGCGATAGAAATTGGCAAAGCCGAGCATTCTTTGAACCCCTTTTACTGAGCTAGGTGATGGCCATTTGAGGATGGCATCCACTTATCTTGAGTCCATTCGGACTCCTTTGGGTGTCAGGATGAAACCTAGAAACTCGACTTCTGTGGTATGGAAAACACATTTCTCCAATTTAGCAAAAAGTTTGTGTTGGCGCAGTTTTTCAAGTACTGCCCTGACGTGTTTTCTGTGATCAGATTTCGAAGAGGAGTACACCAGAATGTCATCGATATATACGACAACACAAACATCGATGAGTTCCCGAAGGACATCATATGAAGTATTGGAAGGCAGCCGGCGCGTTACACAATCCGAAAGGCATCACCTGGTACTCGAATAATCCGTATTTAGTACAGAAGGCAGTTTTCCATTCATCGCCTTCTTTAACTCGTACCAGATGATGAGCCCCCCGGAGATCTAACTTGGTGTATATGCAAGCGTCCTTCACCTGGTCAAGGAGTTCAGGGATCAGAGGCAAAGGATAACGATTTTTAACCGTTATCTGGTTCAATGCACGGTAATTGATACAAGTTCTAAGGTCGCCTTCTTTTTTGGGCCCGAAGAACAAAGCCGAGGATGCCGGGGACTTTGACGGGCGAATAAAACCATTAGCTAGGTATTGATCCAAATATTGTCTCAAATGCAGATTCTCAGGTTCGGTAAGGGCATAAATCCTGCTACAAGGGGGTTGTGCACTGGGCACCAGATCGATTTGGCAATCGTACGATCTGTGAGGAGGTAACGTGTTGGCCTGTTCCTTTTGGAAGACGTCCTGAAAGTCTTGGTATTCCGGAGGTAGTTGCATGGAGGCAGAGGTTACAGTTGCTAGATTAATCTTCAGGTTTTCTGGGTAGCAGGTTTGTGTACAATACGGGAAGGTTATTCTCTTAGCTCGCCAATCGATTCGAGGATTATATGTCTCTAACCAAGGGATTCCAAGAATAACCTGAAATTGTGAAGCCTTGATTACATCAAACAAAAGACCCTCCCGATGGCCTTTGGGACCAATAAGAGTCACCTCAGTAGTGGAATGTGTTACCGGTCCAGAGGCAATTTCAGTTCCATCGACTGTGGTGATGACATCTTTGCTGGTTTTAGGACGGAGAGGGAGGTTAATCCTAGAGACCAATTCACGATCCACATAGTTTCCAATAGCCCCACTATCGATGTATGCCTTTATTGCATGCAACCGCTTAGGCTGTTCTGGATCTACGAGAACCATTGGCACAATGAAATGCGAGGTCTGAGAGTTAGTTTTCAAGCTCGGCAAGCGGACCCCTACACTTGTCGGGCAGAGTCGTTTCCCGAAACAGAGTCTTCATGGTTTTTATCAGCGGCTCCTATCGCCTTTCGGGGCGGTTTTGCCGGGCAATCTCGTAGAAAGTGTCCAGAATTCCCACAATAAAGACATCATTTTAACTGCCGCCTCCTTTCACGATCCTTTTGAGTTAAGGGTCCTTTAACCCCTCCAATTTGCATAGGCTCAGAGACATCAACTCCCTTGGGATTAGCATGGGTCTTGACCAACACCCAGGTCTCAAACCTGGACCGATCTGCTTTTCTGTTTTGAAGTCTGTGATCCAATTGGACCACTAAGTCTATATACTCTGTGCATTCTTGGGGCGGATTTACAACTTGGGCCAAGACATCTTTAAGTTCTCCGCGTAGGCCTTAATAAAACAACGTGACTCTTTTATCCTCTGGCCATCCCGTTTCCACAATTAGTCTATGAAAGGTTGCAATATAGGATAGGAGGTCCTGATTGCCCTGTTGCAGGGATAGAAGTTCGTCATCCAGAGCCTGCCCCTGAGAGTGTCGAGCAAATAACCTTTCCATGCTTGCTTGAAACCTTTGAAAATCACGGAGAATCGGGTCATCTTGAGTAACCAGTGGAACTGACCAATCGGCAGCGCAGCCGCTGAGATATGACAATACAAAGGCTACCTTGGTCTGATCATTAGGGAAGGCCCCAGGTCTGCATAGGAAGTGCAAACGACACTGATTCATGAATATGGCGAATCGTTTGGGGTCCCCAGCAAAGCGTTCGGGTGGGGCCAGCGGCATGTTTCCAGGTAGATTAATCTGCACAGGGTTACTGGAAACCACAGGAGCGGGGTTCCCTCCGGAACCGGGTAGAGGAGTTTGCCCAGCTTGACCTTGCAAAAGCTGTCTGGCCAGGTCATCAGTTCTTTCCTTTGATATTATGAATTCCCTCCTGAGGGCATTAGTCTCTTGACGAGCGACATGTACTCCGGCCCGTAATTCCCCCAGTAATTGGGCCAACTGATCAGTCTCAGAACTTTCCATAGCGCCTGGGTGGGAATTTGTAGGAAGGCTTCGCATTCTGTAACGCTCACCTGACTCCCACGGAGGCGCTGGCCTGGTTCGCGCTGCTGTGAGCTCTTCTGAGGTGATACGCAGGGTTCGGAAGACGGACTGGACCGGGCCCCCAAATCTGGCTTGTCTGGCTCGCAGAAGTATCCTTCTGTAGGCGAAAATAGGGGATTAACTGTCTGTGGGGTAATGCAATCAGCCTCCCACTTTCCCCTCTCAACCTCCTCGAAACCCTCCTGTGATTCCTCGTAGCGTCTCACCTTAGGGTCTGGAAGGACGAGCTCTCCATCCTGCTTCTGATGCAGGGGCGCGTTGGTATCCAGTTACTTCACTGGATTTTCGGATTGGTGAGAACCAAACTTGCTTGGCTTCCAGGTAAGTTTTTTGATAAGAGGTTCCCCTTGTGTCCATGCATTAATGTACTAATGCTAGTGTCTTTTTCCCCATAGGGGCCGGGGTACGGAATGCCGGGGAACAGGCACCGACACGAGATGAGAGGTGAAATCCTTGTAGAAATCAGGTAAGTCTTTAATGAGAGTTTTTTGGTAATGTCTTTTCATTCGCTCATTAACGCTGATGTCTCTTTTTCCCCTTAGGGGCCGGGGTCCGGAAATGCCAGGAAGCAGCGCGGACCCGAAATGAAGAGGGAATGAATCAACAGGTAAATCTTAACATGGAGATTTAGCTTTCCTTATTCCCTTCTCTCTCTCACCTTTTGTTCTGGTCTTTTTCTCCCTAGGCGCTGGGGCGTGACTGCGAATCCGGATGATCGCTGCTGAACATGGAGGCGCCCAGTAAAGGTAAGTGGAATGCGGCGCTGCAGCGATCGACGCGATGAGCTTTTAAATAAAAGTCTTCCTTTTCAGGATTGTCGGCGAGATGTCTCCGGGATGCGGATTTAGCAGCTAAGAACTTTTCCTTCTTCTGTTCTCTTCTTCTCTTCCTTTGCAGGTGATCCAGGATGCTGGCAGGCGTGGCAGAAGTCAGGATGCAGGAGCAGACACGGTGAGCGTCCAGCTGCTAGATGCAGAACAACGCAAAGAACGTGTGGCTGTTCGGGTGGGGTCTAAATAGCCTTGGAAGAAGTTCCAGGTATGTATCCTTCCTCCAATCAGGTATGTATCCTTCCCCGACCACGCCCAGATGGTAAATTAGTCCCACAGGTAAAGTAGTTCCTTTCAGGCCTCAAGGAGGCCGGGATCCTGCAGCATGGTCTGCATCAGGTAAGTGCACCCAAGCACATCCATAATGAGCCTGGCGCCTATGGCACCAGGACTGATGTTTTTTATGAGCCTGGCGCCATAGGCGCCAGGACACTGTCCAAAGGGCCCCTATATGGGGTTGCTGGGTCCTTCCTTGGGGACTGGATGTCCGCTTTCGGGGACGCAGGGCTTGAACCGGCTCCCCGGGAGCGAGCATCATGACACTATATTGTTCCAGTGCTGCCACCTGGTCGGGGGTGATGTGGTTGTCTGGAGAGCGGGTGGTTGCAATTCTGCTATTTTATCTCAAAGGGCTTTTTCCTGGGCATCCCTCTCCCTCTTTTTCTGTGCACCCGTTTTAATGAGGACTCCCCGTATAGTGGCCTTGAAGGCGTCCCAAAGGGTATGTGGATTGACCTCCCCATTGTCGTTTAGGGCAAAGTATTCCACAATGTTTTCTAACACCATTCTTGCGGTCACCTCATCCTTTAGCATAGCATCATTACACTTCCAACGCCCTCTCTGTTGTCGGCCCCACCCTCTCACTAAGGTAACCCGTACCAGGTTGTGGTCGGACCATGGGGCAGGGTCAACCCTGTGATCGATCACATAGGGAAGTAGGGAGTTATCCATCAGGATATAGTCGATCCTTGAGAAGGACTCATGTATCCTCGAATAATATGTGTATGGCGAGTCACCCGTGTTCGTTCTTGTGTGTGAGTCTTCTAGGCCCAGCTCCTGGTTCACCTTACGGAAAGTTTGCAAAGTGGGATCATCGGCTGCATGGGAGACCTGGGGTGCCATTTTCCTCCTATCTCTCGAGGGGTTCAGGACCATATTGAAATCCCCTCCCCACTATCAGTGGGCCTTGTATGACAAGTTGGAGCTTGTCCCTAACCCGCCCCCAAAATTCAGCCCGGGCTTCATTAGGGCTGTAGACCACTGTGAGAGTCAACGGAGATCCTTGGAGCCTGCCTCTGCCGAACATGAATCGACCCTATGGATCTTTCACCGAGGCCCCCGTTTTAAATCATGTATCCCTCACCAGTAAGATTGCCACCCCCCTCTTTTTGGTTCTATGTGAGGCATGCAAAATCTCCCCTATTCCACCCCCTTGTATGCTCGGTTCTTTCCCCCTTGCCCAATGCGTCTCCTGTAGGAAGAGGAGGTCTAACTTCACCCTTCCGAATTCCCTGGTTATTAGGGATCTTTTAGCGGGAGTGTTCATTCCCCTGACATTCAGAGAGCCTATTTCCAGCAAGGGCAGTTGCTCGGCCATGCTCGAGGTCAGTGTTACCATCGACCAGCTTCTTCAGAGCACCTCTCTGTCTTATTCCCCCTCGCCTTTGTTCCACCTCTGAAAACTGTTGATTACCCATAACCTTCAACAGAAAGTTGGTTCCTTCCCCCTTCCTCCCCTCCCTCCCCCCGACCTCGGGTAGGGCTCGCCCCCAACTATCCTCCCTCCCCTCTAATCGTTCCAGTGTTAACTTCCCCTTGCTGCCCCTGAGTCAAATCTAAGTATAACTTTGGGTTTCTGTGGACCTGTGAATACCTTCGAGTGGAGCTGATGGACATCCAAGTGAGCAGTACTTGCAGACTTTGGTATTTCAGTGAACCAGGTGTTTTCATGAGTATGATGGTTTCTGTGGCTGTCTGTGGTAGTGGCTATGATAACCAACCTGGTATTATCAATTCCTCTTAAGTATCTAACAATGTACCATATTTATGTTCTGCCAGGGTGGCATTATGGGCACCCAAACAAGGCTTGGGGGTGGACTAGGGAGGGGGCTGCAACTTCCTTCATATCTCCTCGCAGTAGTTTGCATAATGCAGAGCATAGCGACCCTAGGCCCAAGGGTCACACGTTCCATCCTCTAGCCTCTAATATGGGACCTCATCACATACTCTTCATATTATTCCCTGCTCTCTCTGCTTACATGAGCTACCCAAATTCCCTTATATTTTATACAATTGTTGTCTTTCCTCTCTTATAGTGCCTTATCCATCACCAATGCCTCAATAATGCTTCTGATTGGTTGGTTCACTTTCTAATTACCCCATTGTCATAGGATTGGTCCGGGGGGTTGGATAGGGCCATTGGGATCCACCCCAACCCAATGGACACTACTTTCTCCCTCACGGTGAACATAAAATGGGGATTTCCCTGCTGATTGTTTGATTGACTACTTGGGGCTGTGAACACAGTCTCAAATGCAGCCTCCACCATCCTGGAGTCAGGCAGTGCTGCTTTAGAGACCTTACTTCTCTGCAGGCAGGATCTGTGTTGATTTTTCCTTCTGCACTGCTGTACTTGCCTGTCTTGTGAGCTGGCAGATCTCTCTCTTGTTCTTCCTGATCTGCGAACAGGTCATGCACAGTGCAACTGAGTTGATGAGCAGCTTGCTTGTCCCATGTTCAGGTTGGACCATGCCAACCTCCTCTTTCTAATGTAGCAAGTCACAGACAAATACATTTCCCTCAAGGAGATCCCTGGATCACTAGTGGACTCTAAAACTACTATTACAGGACTCCTTTCTTTATGATCTATCACTGTGACTCAATACAGCAGATAGGGAAAGGCAGAGATGCTCTGGGGATCCTCCCTATACCACCTTTAGGATAGGCAGTTTCCATGGGCTTCCTCACCCTAACGACTAAAAAATGACTTTATTACAGTTGCTTGATGCAAAACTGCTCTAAAATGGAAGTCTCCTTTCCCTTAAACCTCTATGCCTGCCCCACTTTCAAATCCTCTACTTTCTCTCCTTCCCTCCTGACTTCCTTGCTCCATTAGTTCAAGTATTTAAAACCAGGCTCAAGATTCACTGTCTAGCCATTGAAGGGACATTGTCTACCCATCTTCATTCCCCCAACCTGAACTCCCTGCCTTCCCTATCCTGATGCTAACAAATTGTAAATATGTAAATATATATTCATATAACCACAGGCCGAAGGCCTACATTTACACTATATTTATGTATGTCTCTCTGTTATCAGATGTCCTTTGTTATGTCCCCACACCCCCCTTCTCTCAGTACCTGGTTTGCCCCCACATACTCAATGTACCTAAGTATAGACACCCTGAAAAGGGGCTGCCTCTTTTTTTGTTCTTCGTATAGTATTTGTGGTCTGAGTGACATCCTAATCAACCAATGACATATAAATACAAGATGGCTAAGGAGAGAGTGGGTTTGGGATGAGAAATTGCCAGATCCAGACCTTAGTCTTCCTGGCACACCCACATCCGATTCTGAGCGTTACCTATTGACGGCTCATAGTACCACAATGGGAAAGCACCACTCTAAAGTATTTGGAATGGAGGAGTCAGGCTGTGGGTATTCAAAAAGGAAAAGAGCACTAAGGACATTTTTCAAACTATGATTCCTACTAGATCCATTGTTTGTCACTACACCCTCCTTAATATGTGGCATGCAGTGCTATGTGGGGGGGGCTCCCTATTATAGTTAGTTACAATAATAAACCTTAAACACTCTTTTTCTGTCCTGCTCTTCAACAGATTGAAAACCAGTGTGTAACCCAACAGTTATATTATTGTTTCCTTCTGCGAAAACAGAAATAAGGAAATGAGCCACCACCACTGTAAAAAGTGGAGCACCAGCATCATACCATTATTAAATTCCTCCTGAACGTAATCAATAAATCTGTGAAATACAAGTGTCAAATACAAGCAGCAGCAGTGGCATATAGCTTATTGTTGGCACGGTTACCCACACTTGAAACATCAGAGCTGGAGGACATGACATCGAGGGGGACCATGTTGGTGGGTCGAGCAGGCGGTTTGGTGTGCCGGCTCGGACCTGCAGCACTGAAGGCTGATCAGTTCCTCAAGCAAGATATTCATGGCTTTATGTCCTGCAGTGGCAAAACATTTATGGAGGACCAATGCAAACAATGTCTGGACTTTGCATAGATGTAAATAATAATGTGAACGTCCCACACAGGTGTAAGAACGGTGCTGCACAACATTAAGTCTATATATCCTTTGCTTTATTTGTCGATTTCAAATGCACTAAAGAGTGTTGACTGAAAGAGTCATACAAATGTTTTACAAAAAATAATAACCAAAGTAAGATATTCTTTCAATAATCATAATAAGGCACTTCTCAACCAAACTTTCAACTGTTTCTGAAAAGATTTATTTTACAATTTCAATGTCACCAACAATTGTAATAAATTCCTTGTCCTTGTAATCATTGAAAGTATCTCACACATTTTGGATCTTAGCCAATCCCTCTTTAGGAGTCCCTAAGACGTCTTGTCAATTAAAGAAAGGAGGGATAACTTAGTAAGTTGATTGTTCTTTGACTGAAATATGTTTACATTTATTAGCCATAAATGTACCTAGAGGCCTAGAGGATCGCGGCCTAGACACCCGCCACGAGAGGAGTTTGCCTATCTACCAGACGACCAAATACACTGGTACAGGAACATACGGATGTGCCCACCAGCCTGCCCTGCCCAAACCGACACCTGCGGCATGGATGAACTCGACTGAACCATTCAACAGTAAATAAACACATCGTTAGAGATGCCATGACGACCTAGCCAACGGTCAGAGCACCCGTGCAAACATGCACACTGGACACTCCCACACCAATCCACACGAAGAACATATTCAGTGCTATGACGTAGGTGACGGACACACCCACTGACGCGCATCTTTATTACTTTTCACATAGGTTTTTGAAAATGCAGAAACGCAAGACGCACAACGAACTCATCTAAAATGCTTGCTGACGCTTCTCCTGACCCATGCATTGCAATGAGAAATATAACGAAGACATGATACTGGGGATAAAGCAATATGATACTGTAACTTAAAGCGCTGTGCATCAAACATCCCCACCTATGCACCAGGCCCAAGTAGGCCGCAAGCAAGAGCCTCCACGAACATTGAACGAGCAAGAGTACAATTGCTGACCCTGCAGAATGAGCCGGCGAGAACAGACAGCCAAGGGAGCAATGTTGCAAACTTGCATACCACAAGCCGAGGCCAAGGTCACACCTGCAAACTAAGCCAGACACACACTGGAAAATGCAACATTAAATGTGCAGAATTCTGCCTCAACTACGGTCTCTCCTCACGTGACCAAGCCAAACCTGACAGGGTGCCAGGCCCAGGAGGGAGGAGGCGCCTGGGTCCCACGTCTTGAGACACAGGCAGCAACAATGAAGCGACTCAATGGACATCTGCAGCGGTGGGAGTAGTCTGCTCTCAAGCTTATGAACAAATCCACGCATTGTCTGCACAAACACATAGTTATACATTGTTGCAAATGGCAGGTGCACCGCGAGCTGGGAACAACGATGGTCCCAAGCTGGGGGGGCTCGCGAGTGGACCAATCAGAACATGGGGCACTTATCACTGATGCCATTAACATTAGCCAATCATCAGGGGTCTTCATGTAACAATTTTCATGTATCTAATAGAAAGGACAACCCAAGTATACCACCTGACTGACCCTTAACCACTAACAGCGTTCTCTATACGTATGCTATACTAACCCTACCACTCGAGGAACCAATCCAGAGTGACGATAGGTTTTTTGCTAACTTTCCCAGGTGACGCAAGTAGCGCGTCATACTGAGGTAAAAAGGGCCTGCGAGCCCCACAAATTTTGAAAGAGAGTCAGGACGGACGCGTACGATCCTTGACCCATCCCTGCCGTTGTTTAATAAACAGCAGAACCTCCTTGCTTCTTGTGTGTGCCTCATACTCATTTTTGGGATACGCAGGAGGAGTTGGGGCCTCCCTGCCCAGGGGGTCCGCGGACGGCCCAGCAGACCCCAGGAGAATTTCCCCCCGACAAGTTGGAGGCACTGCTGAGATCTGTTTAAGATCTGCTTTTATTTTATTTTTCCGAGTGCTCTCGTTGCGAGGAAGCCCGGCGGCGCGGCCCCCTTTTTGAGGACTACAGGACCATCGCGGAACTGCGAGAAGACCGGACAGCGCTATCCGGATATTGGCCTTCGGGAGCCGGTTGAGAAGTATCCCGCCCACGGTTGGCGAGTGTTCAAACGTGGTCCAGACGAGGGGAGGTGGCGAGCCGCTTGGAGGGGTGCACGCGGTCGAGCGGCCCCGCATCAAGAGAACTTGGTGAGTATGCCACGCCCAACAAGCAATGTGAAATTGTAAGGGAGGGGGGAGGAATAGAATACGGGAGGTGGGAGGTGTTAGACAGGTGCGCGGCGAAGGTTTGATAAATTAGTGTTGAGGGTGAAGTGAATGGTAGCTGGACAAGTGCGAGAGCAGTCCGCTACGTTACGGAAGAGGAGGGGGCGGAGCACGAAAACATCACGTGCTGCCGCTCGAAGACACTGATTGGCCTAGGTCGCGACCACCTGTAAGGGTGTGTGTGTGTGCGGTTTCCTACGATTTGGTGATTATTGATCAATGAGTAGATGAGGATCCCTATTGATCGAGCAGAAAACTCGATAGATAGATGACGTTTCCCTGTAGGCGGTAGCTAGCTGGTTGCCTAATACGGAAGATAATTGGCTGGTTAAGCCCTCCTGTCGAGGGGCGTATCACATGCGAGGCGATGCAGCGTGTGCAGTCTGATTATATTGTTGATTACCTTGTTCCAGGCGAGACAAGAGGACAGCTGTGGGGTTAACGGGGATAGATTGCAAGCGTATTTCGAACTTTTAAAAACATGTAAAGAACTTACCAGTAGTTTTGGAAGAGATCGGTGACGTCACCAGTAGGGCTTTCATAGGATATCTCGAACACAAGGCATTTTTCGGAGAGTGGTGGGGAAGAGAATAATGGTAAGGGAGTGGAGACGGAGATAAACGGTAACGAGTAGATCGGGGCAAGGTGAAAAGGGGGACGTGGCCGCGCACAGAGAACGCCGGCCACGACAAGTGAAGAAAGAGGAGGAGGGGTAAAACAAAGTGGGACGGCTGTATAAGAACGTCACACAGGGCACACAGCCACAGGGGGCTACGTGCGCCTCGGCCGTAGGGGGCCGTAAAGGTGTTCGGTAAAGGAAGAAAAGAAAGAAAACAATATACAAATGCAAATGCTATATTTTACTATTTTTTTTTTAGCGGACAATCGCAAGTCCTCAAAATTACGGGGCCAGGTAAAGATATAAGATTGTATAGCGTACACTGTTAGCAAGATAACCGCTACCTAACAGGGGTAGGATAACAAGTGAAGTGCTACTATGTCATACGGGACAGGATCGGGAGGGTGGGGGAACACCCTCACTACCCCGCTACAGCATATATGTAAAACACTGTCACCCCATAGGGAGAAACTGATCAAATACAGCATAGAATGGACACAGGGGACGAACAACAAAATGACAACACCATGGCCGCCTAATGGCAGTTTCGATCCATATACCCAACATTCACTATTAACCCATCTGCATGACACATACAAGGGGAAGAAGTTGACACACCACGTGGAGGTGTTTAACTTATGGAGGATGTTCCAAGGGTCCCGACCAGGACCAAATGGAATGTTCACTATGGGGGAAACAAAGGAAGAAACGAAGATTAAGGAGGAAGGAGAGAATGGGGAAAAAGAGAGTGAAGGCACACAGAACACGGGGAATGGACAAGAGGGAGGAGAAAAGAGTAACAACTCAAACGAAAAGGAAATAAAAAAGGAACAGAGCGACGATATGCCCTTAGCAAAGGTAGTGAAAACGGAGGGAGGGGGGTTATATCCTTGAAGAGAACTAGGAGAAATAGTAAGCGAACAATTAAGGGCAGCTGAGGGGTACTCGAACCCGGCATACAGCCCGCCACCATATACAGCTACAGGTGGCCACACGGGAGGGGAGCGGACTAGTACGACGGGATCAGCTCATAGGAAGATGCCCGCAGGGGGGGGAGGACTAGCGAAGAGCAGATCGCGGAAATAGGACATGATGAGTGGGTAGCTGCGCAGGTACTATTAAAATTACGAGGTTCATTAACAGGAGAAGAGAAGGAGGTAGTAAGGAAAATGGACGAGGATAATACCAGAAAGAGTGAAATGAAAGGGGAAGAGGGGAAAAGAAAGGAGGAAGAGCTGTTACGACAAAAGGAAGAGATTTTGGAGGAACAATTAGCAGAATTAAGGGATGAGCAGAATGCACTGATCAAGCAGCTTGAGAGAGAGGAAAGAGAGAGAGCACGGGAAAGGAAAAAAAGTAAGAATGAGTTGGAAAAAATGAGGGAACGGACTGAGGAGCAAAAGAGAGAAGCCAAAAGGGTAAAGGCAGTAGCAGAAAGGGTATCCAGAGCAGCACTGCGTGACAAGAAAAGAGAGGAAGAAGAGAAAGAAAAAGAAATGGAAATATGGAAGAGGAGATTACTATCAGAAACAACGAAGAAATACGAAGAAGGGAGGATGATAGAGAGTATATTAGAGCGGGAAAGAGCGAGATGGGAAAGGAAGAGAGAAGAAGAAAGGATATTGGAAAAGATGAGTAGTGAAGTAATGGAGGAATTGAAAAAGAAAAGAGAGGAAATTGGTAGAGAAATAGCGGAGAAAAATGAAGGGGAAAGAGAAGATAGGAGAGGGGAGAGTGAAGTAAGGAGGTATGTACACAGAGACACAGAAGTAGCAACAACATCAGCACAAAGGGGAGCAATTGGTAAAGAAGAAACGGGAGGAACGGATCTAATAGACTTAAAAACAGTAACGATTAGGGGGAAAAAGACAGATTGGGGGTTGTCATTCCTGGATGACTTTTGTAGTGAGGAAGAAGAAGGAATGGAGAAGGAAGGAAGAAATAGTGAAAGGGAAAGCCTAGATAAATTATACATCACCCGGACAAATAGAGAATCACCATGGGCCTGCAGGAGAAAGGAAGAACTGGAGGGAAGTGAGGGGGAAGAGCAAGGAATGGCGGGAAGGCAGACACGTGTAGCTACACTCTCATCATCCCGTCCAACATGCTCCACCACCCCACACTCATCCCGTGCAACATGCCCACCTACACCCGCACCC
Organism: Ambystoma mexicanum; assembly: GCF_040938575.1. NCBI lineage: Eukaryota > Metazoa > Chordata > Amphibia > Caudata > Ambystomatidae > Ambystoma > Ambystoma mexicanum. The sequence continues at coordinate 774,258,482 of NC_090932.1, forward strand.
GCCCATCACGAACTGAGACCCTATGCAGGAAGGCTTAGAGATCTCCCTGGATGCAGGCAGGAAGAACGAATACACACGCCCACAACAAATAAAGGAAACGATAAAAGAAGGGGAAGAGATGGAGGAGAAACAGTTACGAACAGGGGAAATATGGACACAATTGACGATGTAGACGACACGGAAGAAGAGGAGGGGTACACGGACTCGATTTTGTGGAACCCAGGGGGTCAAACAGGACACAACTTAATGCCACTTCTGGAGAGGGGAGGGGTTAGACCACAATACGTCCCTTGGAAGCATGCAGACAAGGAAAATATAAAGTGCAGGCTCCCATCATTAAGTGGAGGTGTGGGAAAATGGATATATGAAATGGAAAAACACACCGCAGGACAGAAACTGGCAGTGGGGGATGTAAAGGGCCTTCTAATATCAATATTGGGGGATGCAGCACATGACATCTGGAAGAGAGCAGGCTTCCCCGGGGTCACAATAACAAACACATCACACTTTGGGCACCATTCGCAAACTGCAGACATGCATTATGGCAAGCGCTGAGGGTACAGTACCCAGACACATCAGACATAGGAGCAATTACATCACGCAAGATGCGTGAGAACGAAGATCCTGTTGATTATATCCAGGGAATTCAAGAGAAGTGGCGTATGGAAACTAGAGAACAATGGGACAAAACACCCACAATATTCTACCATATACTAATACAAGGGCTCCCAGAAGCAGTTCAGAAACAACTGAAGAAGGTAGTGGGGATGGAAGCAAAAGCATGGCCAGAAATACAACTGACGATAGTACATCATTGTAGGACATGGCAAGAAAAGATGAAACAAAAGGAAGAGGATAGAAAAGCGGAAGAGGCTAAATTGGTACAGAAAAAACTTACTAAATACACAATGGAAGGTGCACTAATAACTACACCTGCAACAATGACTCAAAACCCCACACAAGTAGTGGCTGCACAAGATCCCTCCCAAATACAATCATCACAGATTGTAGCACAACAGCTGCCACCCCCCCAACCATACACGACTAACATGGGATGAGGATACTCAACGCCAGGAGCTGGATATTATAATTATAACAGGGGAAGGGGAGGAATGATGAGGGGGAGGGGGTCTGGCTATAACACACAACAGCAAGGGGGAGGATTCAGAAATTTCTACCCCACCGGGCAACCAGTATACCAGGACAATTCAGGGAGCTTCCCATGGAAGAACAGGGAACCACCGGTATGTTGGATTTGTGGATTACTAGGGCACATGTCGCGCACATGTAGAATGAGACCCGGCACATCATCACGGGGAGAACAGGGACAACAAGGGCCTACAAGGGAACAGCAGGGCATCCAACAACAGCAGGCACTGCAACCGGGAGATGTGCAGCAACAACTAGTAACACAACAACAGCCACAGACATATCCACTACCACAACAACAGGTGGCGATAACACAACAACGTCAAGTGCAGCAAGTACAGCAACCTGCCCAAATTCAAGACCATAAAATAACCTCTACCAATACACAACTACAGCAAACACAACTGGGAAGGGTGACGGTCCTGGGACACAACCCTTACACAGGAAGTGGTCAATCATTATACCCACAATAGGACAGCCCACAGACGGCCTTGGTGTGTCCCATCCTGTCGGTAACACCTAATAGTGCGGAGGAACCACGCATAGAGGTAACGATAGGTGACAAAAAATTGTCATTCCTTGTTGACACCGGGGCGACCCGGTCTTGCATAAGGGAAGGTAAATTTAAGATGTCAGGTGAGGCCATGAACACCCAAGGATTCTCTGGGGCTAGGAGGTTGGTTCCCTTTACTGATAGCATTCCCTTATCGATAGGGGATTATGACATGTCCGTCCCGCTTTTATATTCTAGGGTCTCACCAGTAAACATACTTGGGAGAGACATAATGAGCAGGTTGAATATGACGATCTCCTTTACGGAAGACGGCATAATTTGCTCCACTCCTGGAATAAACATGCTCACTGCACGGCAAATTATGCAAGCATACTGTGGACAGACAGTGATTAGGGCTGAGCCAGTAGATGGCGAACTGTTCCAGTACGGAACAGACATGGCATTCACATGGATGCCAGGAATAGAAGGAAAGATCTGGAGGAGGCCAACAGCCTATTTGTTTAGACCAGAAACACCAGCCAATGAACCAGAAGGAAAGGTGATTTCAGTGAGCATGGAGAGCATTATAGCAACTGCTGATTATATCGCAGTACTTGCCCAAGACAGGGAAGGAAGAGCATGGAGGGCAGTGATAGCCCTAGCTGAGGGATGCAGGCTCACCCAGGTGTCAGACGAGGAGCTCTTTTCAGAAGAAAAGGAAGAAGGTGAAATGGTATTTATGATGAGTGTAGACATATGGCTAAGAGTGACATACAAACAAGTGGCACAGAAAATTGCAATGGCACTTGAAGCACCAACATCCACCCCAGTTCCCTTCTTTGAGGAGGATATGGCAAAAGTCCCAACATCATTATGGACTACTAGTCCCTATGACGTGGGGTGCATAAAGAGTATAGGGGGAGTAAGAATAAAATTGAAAAAAGGTGCAATACTCCCTAGAGTGAAGCAATACCCACTATCAAAGAAGGCAGATGAGGGCATATATGAAACAATAACGGCCCTTATAAATAATGGCATATTGGTACCATCAGAATCACCATGTAACACAGCCGTATACCCAGTGCGCAAAGCTAAAGGAGGGTCTTGGCGTTTCATCCAGGACCTGAGGCCCTTGAACAACATAGTGGAAGCAGAATACCCCATAGCAGCAAACCCGGCCACAATATTGTGTGGCATTCCAGCAGAGGCATCACGATTTACAGTGATTGACCTCAAAAATGCCTTTTTTTCAATACCCCTGCATCCAGACTCACAAGATCTAACAAGCTTCACGTACAGAAACACAAAATGGAAACACACCAGATTGCCACAAGGATACTGCGAGTCACCCTCAATCTTCAACAGAGTAATACAGATGGACTTGGGAAACATTGAATTGGAAAGCACAGTGTTGCAGTATGTTGATGATATAATAATTTGCAGCACAAGCGAAAAGAATGCAGAGAGGACTCATTGAAGATGCTGACAATATTGGCTGAAAAGGGTTACAAGGTGGACAAAGAAAAGTTACAGTACTGTCAGGAGCAGGTAGTATACATTGGTCAGCTCATATCCCAATACGGAAAAAAGATTGCACCACAAAGAGCACAGGCCATATCAAAAACGCCGTTGCCACAAACAGTGAGGGAACTGCAGCAGTTCCTGGGACTGTGCAACTACTGTAGAGCATGGGTATTTGATTACAGCTCATACATAGGACCCCTACTTGAGGCATTAAGAGAAGTTAACAAAGGGGAGAAAAAATTGGGGTGGACAATGGAAATGAAAGAGGCCTTTGAGGAACTGAAAGATGCAATATCAACTGCTCCGGTACTGGCCACCCCAGATTATGAACGACAATTCTTTATATTCTCACATTGCGACTCAGCAGTAATGAAAGCAGTGTTGGCTCAAAAAACAAGCATGGGTTACAAACCAGTAGCATTTTACAGCGGTCACTTGGATCCTGTAATGTTAGGACATTTCCCTTGCGAACAAGGTCTCGCCGCAGCTGCCTTCGCGGTAGAGAAAGCATCATCAATTACAATGGGGTGCCCAACCACACTATTTGTGGAACATGCACTATTTGCAATATTGAACAAGCCTAAGTCCACACTAACCACGCAGAGTGCGTCAGGTTATGAGATCATCTTATCTAGACCAGAACTATCAATTGTTAGATGCAGCACAGTTAATCCTGCAAGGTTTATAGCGGAAGTAATTGAGGAAGGCGACTATGCACATGTTTGTACGCAGACTACCGAAATGTACTCATGTACTAGAAAAGTTGAAGAGAACGCGCTAGATGGAGGAGAGCTCTTGTTCATTGATGGGTCATCAACAATAGACCAAAGTGGTGGGATAAGGAGAACTGGGGCAGCAGTGGTAAAAATGACAGAGGAATTGGTGTATGTGGCGGTGAAATGCGTACAATTACCACAACATTACTCTGCTCAAGCAGCAGAATTGGTTGCACTGATCTTGGCGTTGAAGGAAAGCTTTGACAAAAGAGTGACTATATATTCTGACAGCGCATATATCACGTCTACTGTCCACTCAGGATTGTCCAAATGGAGGAGAAGAGGGTTTAGGAGAGCTGACGGCACCCCAGTGCAACATGCTCTCTTGTTAGCTGAGTTAATTGAAGTAATAAATGATCCCCAAGAACTAGCTTTGGTCAAATGTCTCGCACACACTAACGGAGAAGACCATATCTCAAAAGGAAATGCAGCAGCAGACGCACATGCGAAGTATGCCACATATTTTGGTGAGATATGGAACCCCCCAGAGTCAGAGAGAGGGAGAGGGAGGGGGATAGCTAAAGAGATGTTGATGAGAGAAGGGTACACCCATCTCCCAGTCACACAGATAATGGAGTTACAAGCGGCTGCACCAATGGCAGAAAAAGAAACATGGGTAAAAAGAGGATGTACAATGTCGCCAACTGACGCAATATGGCGCCAGGGTAACACTGGAAAGATGGTAATGCCATTGGCACTATTGAACACCGCCCTGAGCCAACTCCACCACCCAGCCCACACAGGCAAGGAAGTTATTGCAGCACGAATTAGGGAAGATTGGTTCTGTCCCAAGTTAAATTCCCATGTGACAAATTTTATCAGCAATTGTCTCACATGTCAACAGTTTACGGCCGGTCACACGCTGAAAGTGATAAAAGGTACTATACCCCGGCCAGAGGGACCTTTCCTGCACATCCATATTGACTACGTTGATATGATCAACGTATGTCAAGGAAATAGGTATATGATTGTAGTAGTATGCCCATTCTCCAGGTGGATTGAGGCAGGATCCTGCTCACATCCAGATGCATTTAGAGCAGCTACATTTCTAGTGAGGGAGGTTTTCCCCAGGTGGGGAGTGTGCGAGGTACTGCGGTCGGATAACGGCCCGCATTTTGCTAATGAAATGTTCCAGCACATCGCATCCTTACTGAACATCAAGCATAAATTTGCATGTGCATATCACCCGCAGGCCAACGGTATATGTGAACACCTGAATGGCCTACTGAAGGAGGCAATTGCAAAGATACAGCAAACAACAAAGAAGAGTGGGTTGTATTGCCTCCCGCTAGCTCTATTTGAGCTAAGGAATAGACCAGGCTCCGACCACCACCTCACCCCTCATGAGGTGGTGACCGGACGTCAAATGTGCCTTCCTCTAACGCCAACATCAAGGGCATTCACAGACTATGAAAACACTGCAACTGTTCTTGGTGGTGAAATGTACCAATATGTGTCTTCTTTGATTACTAGTGTAGTGTTTGTGTCTCAACAGCTCGAGCGCACGCGGAGCGGGTCTAAGAGTTATCGACAAGAAGACGAGGACCAAGGATCGGAAAAGGAAAAACTGTGCAAAATTGCTAAAGGTGACCACGTGCTACTCCGCAATTTCAATAGAAAGTGGAACAGCCCACGCTTCACTGGTCCCCACCTTGTAGAGGAGGTATCTACGAGAGCAGTAAAGTTGCAGGATAAGCGTGCTTGGAATCACCTACGCGACGTAAAGATCTGCAAACTCCAGACCCCCCCTAGCGTCACCGACAGGGCCATTGGAAGAACAGCGACAGCATCACCCACGGAGGAAGGGAGTTCTACCACAGCTGACGACATACGTGTCTCCATACCCTGCCACCCCTCAGATTCCCCAGAGACAACTACTAAAATAGAAACTGGTAATTCCCATACCGCCCACCCCATGGTCACACGATCAAAGAGTAAAGAGACTTCTGCCAGTTGAACCCCAAAACCTCTGCCCATCGACCTCCTACCCACTACAGTAACCACCCAATTGAAGGACATTGTCTTGCACATATACACATGTAAACACTTGAATGTTCTCTTTTTTCTTTCTCGCACATGCAGGTACCGCGTATTATTGTATTGCTAAGAAAACAGATAACTAATAAAGTTCATTGCCCAGGAGTAGATGCTACCCTCGGACGATAACTATCCTGAAGCCCTATCACACCAATTTGTCTATCACATAAAAAGGCCAAAGTACCTAAAAAGAAGGAGGGTACGTGTCTACTACACAGCATTTATCTTGGCCATAGAACAATCAATGCCCCATCTTCACCAACACTTGCCTGCCCTAAGAGACAGATCGCTTAGATTGGCGTGGGAACAGCTCTTTGCCTGGGCATTGAACGACTACTTGATAGGGAGAGCTTGAAAACAACAACTAACACTAATAACAAGCATATTGAGAATTTTCAGGCGGGCAACTTTAACGTCGCAAGAATAAGATGCCGGACTGCAGCAAGGTAAGAGCAAAATGCCGGTGAGACTAGCTTCTGTAATAAAGATGACAGGGATTTTGATGATCACTGGGTTTTTGGCTGCCTCTGTATGGCAGAAAAGTTATGCTATCAATATTTTGGCTGTACCCAAACCTAATGTACCCCCACCCACAGCTGCAACAGGGGTTACGTCAGGTGGTACTAGCAAGCCTTCACATAAGGGAACTAGAGTTAAACGCAGCACATACTCAGATAATAAAGGTATTGATAATTACATAACAGATTCAGCACACGTCTCGACCAACATGTGGTACCAACACATGACCCAAATAGGTAAGCAGACAACAGAAGACAGCTGCTACGTCTGTTCATTGATCCCATACGCCATGAGCGCTTCTCGAACATTTGTTGCTACGGAAATAGATGAAAAGACAGCACGATGCATAATATACCTGGCACTGTTCCAAACGAAAGGGAGATTTCAAGGGACGGTGGTGAAATTGGTGTGGAAAACGCGAGACACGTATCCATACGAAAACAACTTCCTCAAGACTTATTTGAGTTACCACAAAAGCAGTTTGCATGCTGAAGCATTCAGATACGTGACAAGTGGTCCTGAAAAGGGAGAAACAAAGAAAGTAACACTACAATACCTACCATGTGACTGGTACGCCACTGAAGTTCCTGGTAAACAAGGATGTTGGGAAAGACCACTGGTAACAATAACAGGGAAGGTGTACATGGACAACAAATGGGACATAGGAGTGATTGGCAGCAACATGGTAACAAGAGAAAATATTACAACTATTGATGAACACAATAACAGATGTTGGACGATTTGGGGCAAGTACGTACCCATGATGACGTGGATGGAGAAGGATGAAGACCCAATAAGCATACTGCCGCTGTCTGCACCTAAGATATGCTACCAACATAGAGGAGAAGTTGACGTGGGATACAACACCAACTGTGCAAGCGTGACAGAGTTACCTGAGGGGGGAGCAGGAACAGCAGTATTAATGGACCATTACTGGGCCTGCGGAAACAAGGCGTACCACACACTGCCCCCGCTGTGGAATGGTATATGCACAATGGTACACGTTAATGTACCATCACTAGTGGTGCACCAGAAACATGTGAACATGGCGAACCTCCCTAAAATGGATGAAGGAAATAAGAGGAAGAAGAGATCTGTAAAACCTCAGAAGGGGTCAGAGAACGAAAACAACAACAACAACAATGTCCTGAATAGAAAGAAGAGACAAGGAGAACCTCTGACAGGAAATTACCTATGGGGAAGTTCGGAAACAGCACTCACTTCAATCCCACCAGAACACAGACTATTCAGCAGAGCAGCAATGTTCTTCTCGTCAATAATACATCCGGGACTACAAGCTTACGCAAACGCAAAATGGCTCCAGATAACTCGATGGGAGCTAATGATGACAATTAATTCTACAGTAAATGGATTCAACGCAATAAAAGAGGAACTGCGAGCAGTGAGGATGGTAGCACTACAGAACAGATATGTATTAGATCTCCTTACAGCAATGGAAGGAGGAGTTTGCGCAAAGATAGGACAATCATGCTGCACATTCATTCCTGCTAACGATGCTGACAATGGTACACTGACAGAAGCAGTATCACAACTGGCCCAGATGCACTCCAAAATGATGGAAGAAAGTAAAGGAGTGAAGAAGGATGACAGCTGGTTTTCAATGTTATGGTCATGGATGCCATCTTGGCTGTCGGACGGACTGAAGATTATAGTAGAATGCATTATACTGGCTGGAGCTGCACTGATCATAATAAGATTTTGGAAGGCCCGGAAGGCACGCACTACAGACGAAATGATCAAAATGATTGGTATGCACCCCTTGATGCCAACAGGTGATGTCCAGCACACAGGCACAATAATAAAAAAAAGAGAAAACTGCGCAAACAGATCATCACCAACCACCTGGACCCACCATCTGTGAAGCTCGAAAACCCAAGAAACCCAAGGAGCTACATAGGGAAATGGGTATACTGCACACCAGGAGGAACCTGTGCATATATGTATTGGTCATTTGAAGACCATGTCAACCACTATGGACACTTGGGAGGAGTAACTAAAATATGGAGAGTAAGAGGAGATACGGAAAAAGATATGTTTGTGGTCGACAAGTCGACCAGAGGGGGGACTGAAGTGGGAGAATGGAACAAAAGACTCCAACCAATCCCCTCACGCCCCTGGCCTAGAGGATCGCGGCCCAGACACCCGCCACGAGAGGAGTTTGCCTATCTACCAGACGACCAAATACCCTGGTACAGGAACATACGGATGTGCCCACCAGCCTGCCCTGCCCAAACCGACACCTGCGGCATGGATGAACTCGATTGAACCATTCAACAGTAAATAAACACATCGTTAGAGATGCCATGACGACCTAGCCAACGGTCAGAGCACCCGTGCAAACATGCACACTGGACACTCCCACACCAATCCACACGAAGAACATATTCAGTGCTATGACGTAGGTGACGGACACACCCACTGACGCGCATCTTTATTACTTTTCACATAGGTTTTTGAAAATGCAGAAACGCAAGACGCACAACGAACTCATCTAAAATGCTTGCTGACGCTTCTCCTGACCCATGCATTGCAATGAGAAATATAACGAAGACCTGATACTGGGGATAAAGCAATATGATACTGTAACTTAAAGCGCCGTGCATCAAACATCCCCACCTATGCACCAGGCCCAAGTAGGCCGCAAGCAAGAGCCTCCACGAACATTGAACGAGCAAGAGTACAATTGCTGACCCTGCAGAATGAGCCGGCGAGAACAGACAGCCAAGGGAGCAATGTTGCAAACTTGCATACCACAAGCCGAGGCCAAGGTCACACCTGCAAACTAAGCCAGACACACACTGGAAAATGCAACATTAAATGTGCAGAATTCTGCCTCAACTACGGTCTCTCCTCACGTGACCAAGCCAAACCTGACAGGGTGCCAGGCCCAGGAGGGAGGAGGCGCCTGGGTCCCACGTCTTGAGACACAGGCAGCAACAATGAAGCGACTCAATGGACATCTGCAGCGGTGGGAGTAGTCTGCTCTCAAGCTTATGAACAAATCCACGCATTGTCTGCACAAACACATAGTTATACATTGTTGCAAATGGCAGGTGCACCGCGAGCTGGGAACAACGATGGTCCCAAGCTGGGGGGGCTCGCGAGTGGACCAATCAGAACATGGGGCACTTATCACTGACGCCATTAACATTAGCCAATCATCAGGGGTCTTCATGTAACAATTTTCATGTATCTAATAGAAGGGACAACCCAAGTATACCACCTGACTGACCCTTAACCACTAACAGCGTTCTCTATACGTATGCTATACTAACCCTACCACTCGAGGAACCAATCCAGAGTGACGATAGGTTTTTTGCTAATTTTCCCAGGTGACGTAAGTAGCGCGTCATACTGAGGTAAAAAGGGCCTGCGAGCCCCACAAATTTTGAGAGAGAGTCAGGACGGACGCGTACGATCCTTGACCCATCCCTGCCGTTGTTTAATAAACAGCAGAACCACCTTGCTTCTTGCGTGTGCCTCATACTCATTTTTGGGATACGCGGGAGGAGTTGGGGCCTCCCTGCCCGGGGGGTCCGCGGACGGCCCAGCAGACCCCGGGAGAATTTCCCCCCGACACCTCAATTAATTTAAGCACATGTATAAACATATTTGTTGGTACCTAGTATGGAGAGCCTCATCGATGATTAATGCCGGATTACAGAATTTTACAAAGAATGTTTTTAATGTAGATAATGAAATGTTTATGAGATCATATTCTGCAAGTGTTAAATTGTAGTATGCTCATGGTGAGCTGATTTAACTACTTATTTTCAATTAGTTGCTGACCAATATTACACGAAAAAACATATTTCGGCCTGAATGTATTTTTTTTGATGTGCTAATGTACCTCAGTGTTGATTGAATGTTATATCAGTGGACGAAAATATTTTAGTTGAATCTTAGCAGCAATATAGTGAAGTTTCAACAAGCTTGGCTCTAAGATTTTAATATCCACGAGAATAATAAACAAATCACACATTAGCAGCTTGTTGAAACACAGTTATTACATCTAAGAAGAATAAGTCGTAGTGAGCTATTACAATAGATAACAAACAGCACAAGAAACTAGCTAAACCGATGAAGTGATGAGGCTGTTGACTTGCATAAGGTTCCGTCTTGATTATCTCAGTACAGTGAGTTTCCACCTTGCCAACTTCCAGTTTCTCCATGATAGTATGCCTCTCCATGAAGCTGGAAGGGGGTCAGAGGATGTCATATTATGACTTAACATGGTTCCTATGTGTCAAGCGCCACTTAAGTGCTCTGCAGGGGAATGAAGGTTTTGGGCAAGAAGGGTTGTATATGTTCTGAGATCTAACACACCTTGCCCCTTTATGGGTGGAGGAGCATTATGGACCATTTCTCAGGGGTTTTATTGTGGTATGCCATCTTTCACTCGATGTCTGACATAACGTTTTATTTAAATAAAAAGGATGCCTTATGTCTCTTGCATTCCTCCTGCTCATTATGTTTATGGACCCTGCAGGCAGAAGCATATCTAGGATGCGCTTTATTTAACAGGATAATTGGATCTGACCAACAGCTGTAGCATGTCTTTAACAACCAGGTTGACTCTTCCTACTAGGACGTTGGCCTGTAGGGGGTATAATGTTGAGGTGTGATGTTCTATGCCACAACGGTTCCCCCAACAAAGTTCCTCATTTCACTTGACACAAGTTGTGTCCCATTATTGGGAATCAAGGGTTTGGTAATTTTCTCTCCAGCAAATAGCTCATCCAAAACCTCAATTGTTATCTCTGTGGTGATGTGTCTGAGGAATTTGCACTCAGGCCAGTGCAAAAAGTAGTCCATGGCTATCAGTGCAAATCTAATTTCTGGTGGAATGATGTGGAACAGCCTTATGAAATATAATGCAAATTTACCCCATGTACCCCCTGGAACCTTTTCTGTCATATACAGAGACATGAGTCCGGAGGACCTTATGACTGTACTGGCATAGCTTTACAGTGCATGCTTTGCCACTGGAAGTTGTCCTTTACTAAAATCATGGGTCCTGGATGGCAGGTTGTCCCATATGTGCATTACCCATAATCCTTTCTGTTATGCCATCTATGAGAATGCTCCTTTTGCCTCCTCAGATGATGCCATCTCTCAAACTGAGTCTATCAACCACCAAGGCATATATAGCCTCATGTTCTGGGAATGTTTTTCTATTGGGGCCAACGTTGCTTAATGTTGATTTTGAAAGGTTCTAAAGTGTGGTAATCACTTTCTAGTTTTTCCCAGACCCCTCTTTGTGATGACTTTCCCAACCAAGAAGCAGTCAATGAATTCCTAATTATTGCATTAGACGAGCCCCCTACTCTTGGCAAGTTGTGTCAAGGGGCAGCCTAGTCAGACAATCGGCTATTACATTGGTGTTGCCAGCCTTGTGCCAGTTGAGGTATCTAAATCCTGTTAATCTCGAGGCTATGTGCCAATCGTGGGGATCCTTCCTGCCCCTTCCAATTTGAGGACTTTTAGGCCCCCGCAGAAATTGCCTAAAATGTTCAGCCCCCCGCCCAGGCACAGGTGAGGACTTCACTTTCTAGTACTGAAGAATGTACTGCTCACTCTCACATGGAGCGAAATGTGAATACTATGGTGCTATTGGGATAGGACATGCCAAGTCCCTTGGAATTGGCATTGTCTGTGAGTATGCAGAGCTCAGAAGTGTGATAAGGTGGGTGGCTCCAGCGTTATTTGTTTTGCCAATTGGAAAGCCTGCTCCTGGTCTATCTGCCTCAAGAAGGGTGCTCCCTTTTTAGTAACCTGCAAGTGGGTTCCTCCATTGATGAATTGGTGTAATATTTATGCAAGCCTAGAAAGGAAAGGATTTCTTCATTGGTGGTAAGCTTGGAGGATCTTCTAATTGCTTCTACCAGGCTTTTCTTGGGCTTAACACCTCCTTCTGAGTGTGACAGAAGTGATGCATTTTATTAAAGTACAGCCTTCATTTTTCTGCCTTTAGTGTAAGACTATGGTTTTGCAGAATGTGTAAAACATTATGCAGAATACACGTGTGGCTATAAAGTAAATCAATGCTCTTGGAAAAATAATACATATGGCATACCTTCGAAAATCTTTCCCATGAGTCTCTGAAAGAATGAAGCGGAGGAGGCCAGTCCGATCGGCATGCGGTTAAACCTATATAGCCCAAAAGGAGTGAAGAATAAAGTCAAGTACTTGCTTTCCTCCCACTGTTCAACCTGATGATAGGCACTTCTCAAGTCTAGTGGGAGAAAACATTGGCAACTATGCAGCAATTAGTTTATGATAGGATAAGGGTAACAATCCATTTGAATGTTTGTTGGCTTTGAGCCCTCTTAAGACCATGCAGAGCCTGGTCAACTTATCTGGTTTGGCCCCGAGTCCTATAGGGAAAACTCTTTTGGAGGGTTCTGCTCCTTTAATAATCTGGTAGTTGACCATCCCAGCAAGTATTTCATTTAGAGGTATTGATGTCTAATTGGAACTTTTATTATTGGAAAGCACCAGCTTTGAGATTTATCTCATATTTAAATTCTTGAAGGCATCCTGTTTAATTTTTTTTTTTTAACGTGTTTATTTTAAGAAGGCAGGTTATCACAATACATAACTTAAACATTTGCGACATGATGCACAGTACAATACACTACGATATCTCTCCCCTTACCTCCCCCAGTCTCAGGTTCCTTCCCCCCGCTCCCGCTGGGGCTCCCCAGCTTGCATTGTTCTCCTGGCCAATTGGGGCTTAAATGTCAAAGCCGGGAACTTTTGGTCATAGTCGAGGACCGGGCCCCAGATGTTATGAAATCGATGTAGAAGGCCTGCCCCGGCGGCCGTCACCCTCTCAGCTATCAGGATGTCCCAGACCTTCACCCACCAGAACGGCATGAGGGGGCCTTCCGCCGTCTTCCAGGTGCGGGCTATCACGTTCCTGCCCGCCAATAGGCATTGGGATAATAGTTTGGCCCTGGGCCCTGACCTTGGGTAGATTCCAGAAATTGGGGCTCCCAGGAGAATAGGTTCAGGCTCCAGGGGCAGTTGCACCTGAGTGATGTCCGCAATCGTCGCCAGGCAATGTTTCCAGAAAGCCTGGGCCTTGGGGCAGGACCACCACATATGGAAGAAGGAGCCTACTTGGCCACATTGTCTCCAGCAGTGAGGGTCGAGAGTGGGATGCATGTGATGGAGTCTTAAGGGTGGGAAATACCAACGGAGGAGGAGCTTATAGGCGCATTCCCTATTTGTGATACATGATGAAGAGGTGTGGGCTCGGGACCAGATGTCAACCCAGAGTTGGTCCTCAATAGGGTGGCCCAGGTCCGCTTCCCATTGGCCCATGTATCGGGTTTGGAAATTAGGAAGTCCGGTTGGAGGCGTTTGTACAGAGTAAAGATTCTCCCTCGGGGTGGCAGCTCGTTAAGGGTCAGTTCAATGGCCGGTGGGGGGGGCTACCTGGCGTGTCTGCGGATGAGTGCACCAGTGGTGTAGTTGGACGTACGTGAACCGATATGGTTCCTGAATCTTGAACAGTTCTTTGCATCGCTCGAAGGTGCAGGATTGACCCCCCCTCGAAGAGGTGTCCCAGGGTCTCCAGGCCTCCTGCGATCCAGGACCCAAAGTTTTGAATTGACAGGCCGGGTGAGAAAGTCGGGTTCATGAACACTGGGGTGAGGGGGCTAAGTCCCACTGGAATCTTCTTTAGTCTCAGGGCTTTGTCCCAGTCCGAGATGGTATGTTTGGTGGACGCCAAGAGTACCCGCTATCGCCGCCGCTCCGGAGGAGGAACGTGTGGGAGAAAGCGTAGAGGCAGGGGTAGCTGCGCCTGTTTGAGGTCCACCCATCTAGGGCGGTTAGTAAGTATTTGGCATGATTGAATACAGGCCAGCTGGGCCGCCATCTGGTACTTTTGTAGATGTGGAACCCCGAGACCGCTGAGCCTTGCGTTGCCCAACATCGTGGATTTAGGGATCCTGGCTTTTTTCCCCATCCAAATAAACTGCAACATTTTCTTCTGTAGGTTTTGGAGGGCTGGGGCCGGAATCGGGACCAGGAGAGAGGAGCAAGCGTAAAGGAACCTTGGTAGCAAGTTCATTTTACACGCCGTGATACAGCCCATCAGCGAGATCTCCTGTGCAGCCCACCGCTTGAGGTCGGCCTCCAAGGCTGTAAATAATGGAGGGAAATTAGACCGGTAAACCTCACTTGGGTTAGCTGGGATCTGGACCCCCAGGTAACTGATTTTGCTGGTCGTCCATTGTACTGGGCACAGCAAGATTAGGGTTTCTCGGTCTGTCGAGGATAGGCCCACCGCCAGGGCCGCTGACTTCCGAAAATTGATGGCAAAGCCCGTAACCCGTAAAGCTTGCTATCTCTGCCAGGGCTTGAGGGAGGGAAGAGCGGGGCTTTGTAATGGTTAGAAGGACATCATCCGCATAGAGGGCCAGTTTATAATGGGCTGAGCCTGATTGGAAGCGATTGATTGCAGAATACAGCCTGATCCGCTGGGCGAACCGTTCCATAATTAGTGCGAAGAAGAGCGGCGACAGCGGACATCCCTGTCTGGTTCCACAAGTTAAGGCGATAGGGGAGGAGAGGGTGCCATTGACTCTGAGATGGGTTTTGGGCGCTTTATAGTTAGCCAGTGTCATGGTGCAGAATTCTGGGCCGAAACCAAACGCTTCGAGGGTGAGCCTCATGAAGGTCCAGTCTACTTTATCAAATGCCTTAATTGCGTCCAGGGCCAGCAGCACCAACTCCCGGGAGTCTCGGGAGGCCAGCTCCACCAGGTCTAAGGTCCTGCGGATGTTGTCGGCGGTGGAACGATGTTTGAGGAAGCCAGTTTGGTCGGCGCTGATTATCTCCGGTAAGACCTGGGAGAGGCGTGTTGCAAGAATGTTAGAATATATGTTAGCGTCAATATTAAGTAGACCGATATGTCTATATGACACGGGATTCCTCGGATCGCCTCCCGGTTTTGGTAGTAAGACAGTGATTGACTCCTGCATGGATGGGGTTATCGTGCCTGAGGTTCTGAATGAGTTAAACAGCTGCACCAGAGGCTCTAACAATTGAGGTTTGAAAATCTTATAGAACCTAGCTGTAAATCCATCTGGGCCCGGGACTTAAAGGCTTTTATCGCCACGTCCACTTCCTCCTCAGTGATCGACGCCTCCAGAGAGTCATAGGCTGCCTTCTTTAGTCGGGGCAGCGCTGATTCCCGGAGGTATTCCTTTTGTTCTCCCACATCTCGCACAGGAGCGGTCATCACCTGGGTCAGGTGGGCCGTTGCAAGCCGAAGTTTGTCCTGGTCGGCATATTGGATTTTGCCATGTTGATCCCATAGACCCACAATCGTGTTGTTCCTTCTTGTCTTGGCTAGTTTGGCCACCAGTAGTCTATTTGCTTTGTTGTTCCTGGCATAGTAAAACTGCTTAGCCTTCGCCATTTGGTGGGCAGTATGTTCCGCATAGTGGGCCTCAATCTTCTTCTGCGCTATCCGGATAGCCCGCTGTGTTTTAGGGGTCCAGCCCTTCTCCTTATGGAGCCTTTCAGCATTATCCAGTTCTTCCTCGAGGCTCTGACGAGTTTGTTGTCGATGTCTGTGGTAGGCCACTCCTTGCGCAATCAATTATTCCCCCCTCACCACTGCATTCATTGCTTCCCAGTTGTTGGCGAGGGAGGTGTCTTCGCTGGGGTTCTCCTTGAAGAAATTGGTGATCGTGGTTGCGATTGTGTCTGTGAGAGGCATTTCATTCAGAATCGGGTCATATAACGACCATCTACGCTGTTGGGGATTAAGTGGTTCCTGCACTCAGATCTCCAGGACCACCGGGGCGTGATCAGACAGGATTCTGGAGCCTATTGTCACATTGTCGGTGAATGTAAAGATTTGCGGGGATACCAAGAGAAGGTCTATCCTGGAGAACGTTCTGTGGACATACGAGTACCCTCCACGAGTCCACCACCCCTAAAGTTCTGAACAATTGCAGGAGAGCCAAAGCTGTAGCAAAGTCCCCAGCAGCGTGCGGGTGCGACTTGTCCTTGATGGGGTCCGGGACCCCATTGAAATCACCCCCAATCACAATCTGGCCCTCCAGGAAGGGAGAGAGAGCTGTACTTAGCGACTCGTAGAAGAGCGCCTGGCCTGAGTTGGGCGCATACACTGAAACTATGGAGTACAATTGTCCCCGCATCAGACATTTTACCGCTATGTATCGCCCCTCCGGGCAGCTCATGGAATCTAGAATCTGAGGGTTCAGCCCCTTCCCAAACAGGATTGCTGTGCCGCTTCTCTTAGAATTTCCAGATCCGAAGAGTTGCTTTGGGAAGTTCTGAGAGCGTAAGCGACCGTGGTCTGCCGGCAGTAGGTGAGTCTCCTGTAGCATCGCCACCGCCGCTTTGTCATTCTGGAGTTTCTGCAGGATGGACTTGCGTTTTGGAGGTGAGTTCAGTCCCCTAACATTCAGGGAGACAAAG
This sequence comes from Ambystoma mexicanum, assembly GCF_040938575.1. Lineage (NCBI taxonomy): Eukaryota > Metazoa > Chordata > Amphibia > Caudata > Ambystomatidae > Ambystoma > Ambystoma mexicanum. The sequence goes on from NC_090932.1 coordinate 774,275,468, forward strand.
CGCAGAGTCTGATGTTCCGGGACCAGCTCCAGGGGCTCTGACAGGGGGGGGGGGAGATGCAGAGGAATTAGCCATCATGTCGCGGAGTGTGCAGCCATAGGTACCCTTGCCTTCGGGGTATTTTGCTCAGACCGCCAACGGGAGGACCGAGATTTAACTAGGGGAGGCAGACTGGTTGTGGGTCGGGAGCCCCCTCTGGCCAATAGGGCCAACGAATACTGAAAGGCCAATGTGGCCAGGATCATCAATAGTCTTTGTGGATCGTTCCAAGGACTCATTGGTGGAAAGTGCCTTTGAGCTGGGCATGAGCCGTGGAATGGTGCCCGCTGCATTAGGAATTAAGCTCATCTGTGTTCCAGTGGGCGTTGCTTGGGTCCAGAATGCGGGACCGGCGAACCGGGAGTGTGAGGGCCGGCGTCCTCATCGCGGGACCCCGCTAGACTATTTCCTCTTCCGAATCTCAACCAGGAGTTTTGTGTGGGAATATGAGCCACCACAGGGTCCGCGCCGGCTGACGCCTCTATGGGCGGTGAAGGAGAGGGGCTGGAAGCGTCCGGGTTTAAGATGTTTTTAGCATCTTCCAAGTGGCTAATTCTCCTTACAGAGCCTTTGTAGGGGAATTGCAAAGCGGTGGGGTGAAGCCATCTGTAGCGGACTTTTTGGGCTTGAAGAAAGGTAGTTAACGGGCGGAGGGCTCGCCTCCTCTGGAGCGTGAGAGGGGATAGGTCTTGAAAAATCTGGAGGGGATCCCCTGGAAGGTGATGACATCCTTGGAGCGGCTGATCACCGAGATGGCTTCCTTTGTGGTGAAGAAATGCACCCTGGTGATAACGTCAGGTGGGCCATCCGATTCCACTCCGCGACCAGGGTTCAGCCACTGAGTGCGGTCCAGGAGCAGCTGCGAGTCATCAAGGTCCGGGAGGAGGGATTGAAAGAAGAGGCCCACATATTCCGACAATCCCTTGTCAGGGATGGAGGTAGGAACCCCTCGGATATGGAGGTTGTTGCGCCGAGCCCTATTTTCCAAGTCCTCCTGTTTGTATTCCAAAATGTCGCATTTGTCCTGCAGGCATCTGATTAAACGCTGGACCTCGGCTAAGGCGGAGGAATGATCCCGGGAGCGATCCTCAACCTCCCCCAATCTCCGTTCTGCCTCTGAGACCCTTTTGTCTGTACTCTTGAGCTTGGCAGAGAGTTCCGTCATGCAGGACCTGAATTCTGCTTTGACATCAGCCATGAATTCCCGGATATCTTCTCTGGTCGCCAGTTGTCCCTTGTTATCCAGGGATTCCCGCGAGGCAGAGGGGCAGGAGTCCAGTTTCTTCGTTTTGTCAGAAGATATCAACATGGCTGCTATGTCTGAGGACTTGGAGGATTTCTGTTTTCTAGACATTGTGTTGCTAGTCAGCGGCGACTCAGTGGCCGCCAAGAGCTCCGCAGTCTCGCAAGAAGCCAAGGAGTGTCATTTCACTCGTGCAGATTATAGCCTTGTCCGAAGGGGAACAAGGCCGTGGGCAGGGGCGCCCCAGGAGGAGTTCAGAAGGCTGGATGGGGAGAAGAAGAGTCAAGGGACCCGTACGCGGGTCAAGCCTACCACCAACGTGGGTCGGGATCTCTTGGGGGGGTGCAGAGTGTCCAGGCACCGAGGCCGCGGGGCACGATGAGGAGTCCACTAGGGGCGAGCCGCCGCAAAAGCTCTCCGGCGTCTCCCCGGATGGTGTCCAGTCATTTGGTCGACTGAAAACTGGTCGAATGACATTTGGTCGACGCAATTTGGTCGAAAACCAAATGGTCGAATTTTTTTTTTTATTTATATATTTATTTTTCGGGTTTTCGTTTTTTAAAAAAAGGGGTTTTTAGAGAAAAAAACGGGTTTGGGGGGGGACCCCCCCAAAAAAATAAAAAAAAGGGGTGAAAATAAAAAAAAAAACCCTAGCTGCGGAGCGGGATCCTCCCGGGGTTGATGCAAGGACGGGCGGGGGACCCCACTGCACGCCGATCGCCTCAATCGCCTCCGCCGCGGCCTCCGGTGCCAGGGATCCCCCACTTAGATTCAGGCTTCGGGGGGAGGGACAGGCCGCTCCCCGCAGACAGATGGTAGCAGTCCGCTCGCCACGCTCGGGCGCTCAACCTCCCCCGCTTGTATGCTGCGGCCGGATTCGCCTCCATATCCCTGTGCCGTGTGCGCACAGCCGTGCGTCCGCCATCTTGGTTTTCTCGGGCGGGAGAGGGGGCCGGGATCTGGACTGCGATTTGGAGTGTAAAGCTCCGATATCAGCCCCTCATCTCAGGAAAGCTTGTTCTCCAGCGGCTCCTACATCTGCGGCCGAGGTCGCTGGATCGATTAGGGCCGAAGAACCGCATAAATTCAGGCACGGCAGCGGGCAATCTACAGGCGGCTTCAGAGGAGCGACCTCATCGAGTCGGCTCCAAGCCACGCCCCCATCCTGTTTAATATTTTAAAATATACTGGGAAATAGTTCTATGGATTCCGACAATCATTTGGGCAAACCTAGGAGCAGTAATTATTTTAATGCTCCTGGCTTAAGGGCCATGCCAAAGGCTCCATGTGTCTCAAACAGGCGATGGATGGCCGTTTCCTTGCCACGTTGATTAGGCCAACAATGGTGTGGTCCTTGTCGGCCATGCAAGCTCTAAAATGTCCAATTATATTGATCTGCTGACCAGAATATGCACCTGGTGCCAGCTCGGCATCCCTGAGTTTATCAATCATGGTATCTAGCTTCTTCTTAAATAGTTGCAAGAGGATTATGTTATGCAGGGAGTCATAATATGCAATGAGACCCATGGTGACACCCTAGATTTTCATATGGACTATATAGGTCTTTGTAGTTTTTTCTAATCTTTCTTCCAATCACATCCTACAATGAGGTTGTTGTGGATCGAATAACAAAGCTCTTCAATGGGAGGCACCTCCTCCTCTTCCCATATGATGGCTACTTGCTCCTTGGTCTTTGGTTTGGCTCTGAGATAATTAGAACCTCTTTGAGTTCTGTAAAACTTAGTGAAGGGTCCTGAGCAACCACATTCTTTGTACATTTTTCCAATGGCCGTACAGTCCTTACATGATGCAACATGGCTGGCATCACCACAGTGGAAGCATTGCACAACACCATTAGAAGATTTGTCAGATCGACCTTGGTCCTGGGTTTCCCCACAACTTTTTGCATAGGCAGTTGGACTGTTCAAGGTGATGCAAACTGTTGTGGGCTCGATCTTTCCTCCCTTCTTTTCATCCTATTGAATGACAAAAACATTTTGAGTTTTCAATATTTTTTTGCTAGGAGGATTACTTGATTCAGGGAGCAATCAGACTCCTACCAAAGGCGTTCTCGGATGTGTGGAATGTTAGTGTGAACAATGAGTTGGTCTCTTATGACTTCTCCCTGGAATTGTCCAGGATGCTGCAAGAGTCCTTAATGTAGCAGGGGAACGATCGTCTAACACTTGATGGGACACAGGTGTAGGCAAGCATGGCAATACACTTCTTCTGGCTTATAAATAGTTAAACCTGCCTCGCACCTGTCTCCTCTTTCCCCTCATACGTGAGTACCTGGATCGCCCTGGGTGTGCTGCTCTATTATAAGAACTGGGTCAGGAAAGGCAATAGGAGTAGAAATCCCCTGGAATGCCCCAAACCACTGTGAAGATTCATTAGGTTAGAGTAAATGTACAATACAAGGACAGGCAGACAGAGGAGTGCTGGGGTGTGATCCTTTAGTGAATGGTTGGAATCTCTTTCTCTCTCTCTCTCTCTCTCTCTCTCTTTCTCTCTCGATCTTTCTCTTTCTCTCTCCCTCTCTCTCTATATATATATATATATATTCACTGAAAACACTTTGTTAAATGGACATTTTGGTTAAGTTGCACTAATAAAAACCTAAGAAATTCAATGAAAACACTTTGTTAAAGGGACATTATGGTTACAAGTAAAACCGAAAACCCCCAGAAATTCACCAGTTATGGTAAGCTAAGCAACCATAACTTGTGCTACCACGGTGCACTGCTAAGACTAACACCCAGGATATGAAAGATTACATCACAAATGTCATTGATGACATCACTGATGACATCTCATATCCGGGCCACTTGTTTTTGTTTACTGACATGATTAGGCTAGTTTTACTGACAATGGGAATTTTCAAAATTTTAAAGGTGCTATGTATCTACACAATAACCTTTTTAAATGTTCTTAAAGTATTTTCCTTAGAGTTTAATTGGAGCTCATAGTGCACATACGTGGGGCAATAAGCACGTCTCAAACAACAATTCATTTGAGTACATGATGATTAACTCTAGTGTTATTGTCATTTTTTGGTGCTGTTTCTTTTTTCCTTACTTTACTTTCCCTGTATGTACCTCTAATTTGCATGCATTGTGAGTTTTAATATGTATTTTTCCTATTAACACAAGTGTGTGGTAAGTTTTCAATTGTTACCTATTTATTCCATGTTTAACATTACTGAAAAATCTCATAAGGTAGCATTCATTATTTCACTATCGGAAATTACCAGATTAAACATATATTACTTCTGTGGTGCATGCTGCAACCATTACCTATATGTCTGTATGACACCCGCTAGTCCCCGGGGATCTGCCATCCAGGTGGCCAAGACACTGCCATTGCTTTTGGATCCAGTTACTGGGGGATGACCAGTGCAGGTGGATCAGCTGGGTCAGGGGTCTTCGGGGAGTGGGAATGGGACACCGGATGGTAAGAGGCGGTATCGCTCCCCTGCAACACCTTTGCCCCATCCTGCCAGGTAGGATGTGTGGGAACCTTACCCCCCTTTTCTTTTCCCAGCACTTTCATATGGACAGCCCGCTCTAGCAGAAAACAGACTCACAATGAACAACGTATCTGACATGTCCCGCTACTGTGGTCAGGCGAGGTCAGGAAATTATTGACATTCACTCACACTGGACTTCCATTAGACTTCCCCAATTGGATAAAAGGCAGAGCATGAAAGCACACAAAGGTACAGCAGTTTTGAGTCATCAGCTGAACAAAGGGAGAAAGACGGCAAACCAAGAAGGGTTTGTGAGAGTACCTTTGACATTTTTTACCAGATGCTGTTACTTTCAAGAAACCTTCGAGGCAGTAAGCGTAAGGCCAGGAAACCAGACCAAAGAATCCTGTATTGTGTTTTGGAGATACCAAAGGCCGTCCTGCATATCTGACCAAGGCGGGGTGGAGCAGCAGAAGCCACAGTGGTATTGTCCTTGGCCCCACGAACAAAGAAGTGCTAGAAAGAGCAACACAGCCAATGAGTTGGGGAGATCGATGAAAGACCGGTCTGTGTTGAACTCAAGGTCGCAAGGGCCAACATTGTATAACGACCGCTGGAATGAACATTGTTAAACATGTGTGATGAAAGACGTGAGTTAAAGCTAAACTGCTGATGAATGTTTGAACTTGAGAAGGAAAGATACAATACTGTTGACAGAGTGGTTCAGCACTGTGGACATGCTCATTCGAAAGCCTCTATAAGGTATCCCGCCAAGAGAAATTAAAGAATAAGATTGATGAGAATATTTGTGCAAAGTTAATCGAAGTCGTCCTGCGTGGATTTAAGCAAATCCCATTGCACATTCGAAAGTCTTCGATTTTGATATGAAGAGGATCCGAGCCTTGGACAAGGGAGATCCACATCATGGGGATTCGAGCCCAAACGAGGGAGATGCATATCAACGGGATCCGAGCCTGAATGAGGAGATCCATGGTCTGAGTCCAAACGAGGGAGTCCAAGTTTGATATTGTGATAAAGAGGGGGTCTCAGCCTGAGGAGGCAGACCCATAATGAACATTGAAATCGAGAACTTGTGTTGTGAAAATCCAGATAGGAATGGAACTTTGAGACTTTATTTGTTACAACAGACCCTCTGCAGTAAGACACTGTTATTGGAAAGAGGGCTTGGCAGAAGGCCCTGATGACTGTGCTTTGAACTGCATCCTTGTGGCTAATAAGCCAGAGTGTGTGCGAAGCTTAAAAGAGCTGCCTTGCCCAAAAGTGAAAATGTGGGGAAGGGAAGCCAACTGCTCAACCATCCTGACATTATTTCTTGAACACTTTTCTTTTGCATACATCATTGTCCAACACTATTTTGTATTTAGAAGTAATGATTGGCAATAGATTTTTTATAAAGGCCCTTTTATTTGACAGAGACTTGACTAGGACTGCGTTATTATCATTTGATGGTCGTAGCTTTCTCCCATCCTTAGCTTTAGGTTTAGATAGGCATTCAGCCAACCTTTTTGATGTTCTATAAACACCCTTGAACTGTGATCACTTGTGTCTGTCTTCACTGTTTGATACCATGCTTTTCTTAAATTAGGTTCCTTTACTAACAACAACACTAGAATATCATGATTTGTTTACAAGAGAGTGTTCTAAACAAGAAGGATTTTACCTCCTACAGCGGGACGTGCGTGGCGTCCTGCTATAGGAAGGACAATTGTTTTCCAAGATGGCCACCATGGAAAGGGAAAGCGGGGCTCCCACGGTGCTAATGGACAATTGTATTCTAGAGAAAAGTATAAAAGGACAGAAACAAATTTCTGCCCCAAATACATTTCTCTAGCACACAATGACCATAATCGATTAACCTTTATGACTATCCACTGTCTCCACATTCCCCTTTCCAGGCCATGGATCATTAAAATACCCAGATGGCACGTACACACCATCACAGAGGGCAGCCCTTCTACCCTTTTACATTTTATATTTACAACACTTCTCAATGCCTGCTTTCAAACAGTCACACATCCATCCACCAATCACTTCCAAAAAATGTACATATAACCCTATGACCATATTAAGCTTCCACACACCAACTGGCACTTAACAATCTTTTACAAATCTACATTTCGGATGCCAAGGTAGGATGCCACTGGATAACTACTGGAGGAGAGGAGTCCCAAGGGTGGGATGCATCTTAACCGTAACATCCATTTAACAACTTTTATTTTGTCAATTTAATAGGTTTTTATAAGTGAAAATGTTTCATGGTGTTACATCGCTGTATAAAAGTTATTAATAATTCCTCATTTCATATATATGAAAGAACTATAAAGCTCCTTTAAGAAACATATTTGTTGCAACACATACTTATGTCTGTCGTTATCAGCAGCGCATGCTGGGGATCGAAATCATTGTTCAATTGCCTACAGCTTAAGGCTCCACCATGACCCCAGCCAAACCAAACAACCCCCATTATTCACTGCAGCTACCTTGCATCCTAGCTCAGTGTCCACTATACCCTAATGATATAACCAATGGCCAGTGCTCATGGCTTGCAGCCATGGCCAATCTCCAAATCCATGGGGCATAAGCTTCGGCCATGCTGCATTCCCCAATAAACAAATCAGAGTACACATTTGTGTTTGCCGAGGGCCAGGCTCACTACCCAGACACCAAATGTATATCACTAGTTTTTCTACTTACTTTCTTACACTTTCGAAAAATAAAATACAAGACATATTACCAAATACATATTTTTTGTTGTAATTTAGTCCACCACTTCAGGCTGTAACCGCAAGCAGTAAGAAAATGAAAGTACGCATTTCTCCTTGCTGATGGCCATGCTCATTGCCCAGACACCAATGTTATATCACTGTATTGTGTACTTACATTTTACACTTTTGAAAAAAATAAAACACAGGACATATTTCCATGCTTTGAAGTTCTTGCTGACTTTCCTCATGCATATTTGCTGTAATCCCATCCAGCACTTCAACCTGTACCCATGAGCAGATTTTGTTTCCCATTTAAACCTATCCCACTTTGGACAAACTTCACCACATAGCCGCTTCCTGGTGGTCATACCCACTTTAACCCCAATTTCTGGTCCCTTGTGGTCATGGCCAGTAGCCAGATTGTCCGGGTCATGGCCCGGACAATCTGGCCACTTCCCATGGCCAAAGGCTATAACTCAGTCACCAAAGGTATATCACAATTTTTTGTACCTACATGATGACACTTTTCAAAAAATAAAACAGACACATTTGCAAAACCATGCTTTCGGGTTCTTGCCAATGCTTCTTACACAAGTTTGCTACAAATCCGCCCATGTTTTATGTTTTCAAAAGTGTCAAAATGTACGTACATGCATTGTGACATAATCCATTCAGACTTTGCACAAACCTTCAATGTTGGGTCTTTAATTTTTCTGAAAACTTTGCCAACAAATTTATAAGCCATCTAAAAACCCTGCCTCTAATTTTCCCCCCTCTTGACAAAATCCCACCAAACTTTGCAAACATACTCCTACCTAGGTTTAGAAATTGTATTGCAAGCCTTTGTGCAGATTCGTAAAATGGCACCACATTTATAAGCCTTTACAATATTTTGCCACCCACCCTCTAATTTTGTTCCTGTTTGACAAAACAGTACCACACTTTGCAGAACCATTCAGTCAGGTCTAAAATGAAATTCCCAAATTTCATCCAGTTTCTTTGAGTGGCGACAAAGTTATAAACCATCCAAAAACTGCTTTTCACTAACTGTGTAATTTATTTTCAAATGTATTTATTAACCCGTGGATGGCAATGAAGCAATAATATCAACGTTGCAATGAATGCGCAATGTGTGGTACAGCATTGGCAACCTGACACCTGAGTAAAACACAAGCATAATGCACACAGAACAAAACACAAAATAAATTTTCCAAACATAGAACCAGGCTTGTATACAAGGTAGGAATGAGACAGCAATTATTTCTATGCGGGGAAGCACTTTGGGCACGGTAGACTGTGCAACTGCTCAAGTATGATTGTTAACTCACAGAGGGAGCAGGAGTTGGTGAGGACCGGCATACTTTTTTGTTGAATATAAAGTGGCCATGATGGTGTATTCACTGTGGTTTATCATCAGACGGGTGAAACATAGTAAAGATTAGCGTTTTCCAATCCTGAAAAGTTTCAGTAAGATCATCGTCATATGTTTGCAGTGACACAGCCGTGCTTTCGTTTCCACATCCCACCAAGTTTCAAATTTGCAGAGGCACTGTTTATATTGCGGGCCCTTTGTAAACTTCCAAGACATGGCAATTCGCCCTTTAGCAAGTATGCATGCTAGATCCATACATTTGGTAATATGTTTGTATTTGCCTTGTCTATAATATGCGCCCAACGGACAATGCAACGGGCTCCAACAATATCTGATGATACCAGCAAACCCTGCAAGCTTAGTCGATTCGCAACCAAAAACCTTGCACTCTAATGCTGTTGGGTGGGAATGCCAGGCTGATGCTGGGGGTCCGCGGACTCAAAGAGCTGCACACCCTCTCAAGGGCAAACAGAGGACTCAATCAACAGCAAGTACAAACTGTGGTTTATTGGGGGAAAAAAGAAACCGGGATCGGTACAAGAACACAGGATGATTCAGGTACAGCTCGAGGCACAACGGCGCACAGGCCGGTTTTCTATCACTCTTGCATCATCCCTCGGGCCCTTCCCATTAAAACCTATTGCTATTGCCATTGGCTACTGAGAGTCTCTACTACCTATAGTGGACCCTATAGGTGTTATTGTACTGGTCCTCGCATGTCAGGTGGCGGGCCTGCCCCATCCCCAACGAACTATATATTACATTGGTTGCAGGAGTGGAGTTACCATTGGTTCCTGCCCCTTGCCATCCACCCCTGGGATTCTAAGCTGTGATTGGTTAGAGCTGATGATCCCAGGCCTGGTACTCGATCAAGGTAATGTGAATGATTATGTGTCTGTATTGTAACTTGTGTACACAACCTTTGCCTATGAGAACATTCTCCTTTCGTTGCAACACTTGTTGCGGTCTACATCTGATTTGCTGGGATCGGCTCCCTTGTCTCACCATGGATGACTGTTCACTGTCTCGTCTGGCTGCATCACACGTTTAGAGAACACAAATTTGAGCTCTGCAGCTCACATTTATGAGGAATTATTCTGTTTCTCTGCACCCGGTCCCTTTGTCTTCTGGGGATTGGAAGGTGTCTGCATATCTCTGATCTTGGCAGTGAGCCCGTCTCGCGCATCTTGCTCTCTGTGCAGCCTGAATCAGCTCAGCTCATCTCCTGCTCAGTGGCCTGAGGCCTACTGTAATTTTCCTAAACCTTGTAATAAGGTTTCTACATTGTCCATGTTGTACTACGTTTCCTATGTGTTAGCTATACATGGTTCGATCAGGTTGCATAGACTCCTGTATGCCCACACGACTATTGCCTTAAGCATCAGATAGCTTGCTCATGATCCCTTGTGCTTTGCAGTTTCTGCGTTACTGCATTTGGCTAATGGCGAAAATAATAAAAGCATTGACAGTATGTATATATATCTGTCCTCTAGCTATGGAACTGTGCGCTCATGTTCTTCATGTATATGAGTGTGTGTTTTTGTGGTGCAGTGCAGACTCAAGTGTGCTTTATGTCTAATACTGCTGTCGTATTGTCCCTAATGATGTCAGTACCATGGCTTCTTGGTGCTCAGTCGAGGCTGTCTATATGGGCTTCCCTGTCCACGATCACAAGCTCATCTCGCATGGAAAGATTTACATTGTATCCAGTCTGTTTGGCTGGCTGAGAGGATACCTTTCAGTGTATTCGGGCCTCCATTGTCCGCCGCAATTTCCAGCAGATACCCCGGCGCTTGCTGTTACTTCGCCCCTGGTTACCCCCTTCATGTTTCCCAAATAGTGCCCCAAATTTCTACAATTCTGACATTATGTTCGAAGAAATTAATCAAGGAGTCATTAAATGTCTTCCTGAAAGCCGCGTCAGTCAAAGCACCGACAGGCATGCGCCATGTTGGGATAGGAGGTCTGGGACTCATAATGTCGCATTCAATCAACAAGGGGGAATGGTCAGACATCGTACAGCCCATATATTTTGCACTTCTAAGTTCAGCTAGTTGTCCTGCCCCAGCAAATAAATAGTCTATTCTGGCATGTAACTTGTAGGGAGATGAGGTAAAGGGGATATCCTCTAATGTTTGGGTGTAGTTCCCTCCAGATGTTCACCAAGTCTAGGTCAGTTAAGGTTGCATTCGCAGCAACGGTAGCTGGGGAGGGACCACCTCTGGTGGGGCGGGGAGGTTCTGACAAGTGCTGCATCTCTAACACAATTAAAATCTCCCCCCATAAGAAAGAACCTGCACTCCTTGACGCAATATGATTACATAGTATGCGTTCATGGTTCAGATCTTGTGATATGTAAAATATGAATTCACAATGCATATTTATCTGTGGTTAAGATAACCCCGTAAAATTAAGAACAGTCCTTCCTTATCCCTCACCACTTCAAGCAGTTGAAAAGGCTGCAAACCATCAATCCATGTAAGCACCCCTCTAGCGAATTTTGAGAATGTAGAGCACTAGCCCTCCCTTCACGCGGTTCAAGACCACCTCTTGGTCCTCAGCTAGCAGGTGGGTCTCCTGGAGTAAGGCTAAGGATATTCTCTTACGCCGTAAGATTGCACCCTGTTCCTGAGAAGGTAAGAACCCAGGCCCCGCACATTCCAGGTTAATATTCTGATGTGGGCAATAGCTGTGTTACATAATGTGTAGCCATAATGGTGCATAAGTGGTCTCCCCCACAATATGTCACATGAGACTCACACAACCCCACCCCCCGCAGAGTAGTCATACTATAGTGTTGATTACCAGTGCATTTGGCATAGTAACAAGTATTCCATGATCGCACCTTCAGCGCCCTCCCGTTCACCCAAAAATAGTACCTTGCAAGCCATAGTACATGGACTAAACAGAAAAATAACACTATCAACAAAACTATAAAACGCTGGCCAACAAAAATAGATTGTTCAGGCATTCCCATACCTCTGAAGCTAAATATGGATATTGTGTACCAGGTAGAGGGTCCAGCCACAGGCTGGCACACAGTATCAAATTTGAGCGGGCGCTAAAGTCCAACAGTGGGTAACCAGCCTTTGCCCCCACCGGAAAGAAAAAGAACATTGTTAGCGGCTTTGGCCCGTTGTTAAAGCAACATTATTCAAGTGTCTCTGAGGTGTCACACCAGGAGCCATGGCTCATTCATTTAGATATGACAAGTGCAGAACAATGTCACTGTGTAAACCAGTAGTTTCACCGCAAAACGTCCCCTCTTCAGTAGGGGGAATTGTAACGCTCACCTGATTCCCGCAGAGGCGCCGGTCTTGACTGGGTGAATGCCGTATCTTCAAAGGTGATGTGTAACACACGGTTGGCTCTTTGGGCTGGACCTCTGTGCACTGTATGTCTGACTCGAAGAGTAAGATGTCTGCAGATAGAAAATATGGGATTAATGAACTGGGGTTATTGGGTGCCTCTCTCCTCTTCCCTTTCTCTTCTCCTGTAGAACCCCAAAGGTTAACGCCCTCACCTTAGGTAAGTGAACGCCGAGCTCTCCATCTGCCTCGGGACAGGGTGCCGTAACCAGTTTCTTCACTGGATAAGGGTGCAGGCCTCTTGACCTCAGAGGACTGCTGTCCGTCGTTAACTGCACGAACGGTAAGTTTTGGGCACTTCAAATGTCTTAAAAGTCTTTTATAATGATATCTCTTGTTTTGCAGGGTTCCGGCGATGGCGGATGGCGGGCTGATGAGAGTTGAGGATCGAACCCGCGTGAGGAATAGAAGCGCCTGGAAGCACGTAAGTAAGAGCTTGTAGCCTGCTTCACGATGCGCACTAACTGTCCCTTTTATCTTGCAGGTACAAGTTCGGAGCTTTAGAGAAGCTGAAGGGTGCTGGAATACCCACTGGATTCGGCGTGGGAAGGAGTAATGGCACGTGAGTAATAAAGTTGCCCAATGTCTTTAAACGCACCTTCTTTTGTCTTTCAGATGCGGGATGCAGCGCCGAAGGCCTCCGGAGCGTGCGAAGAGCTGGTAAGCTTTTGTCTTTCAGATGCCGGAATGCAGTGCGAAGACCTCCGGAGCATGCGAAGAGTAGGTACGCCTTTGTCTTTCAGATGCCGGAATGCAGCGCGAGGCGTTGGTGACAGCCGATGGACCAGGTAAGAGATGCGCTGCCACTGAAGACCGTAGTGCTAACCTGTTCTTTCTTTGTCTTTACAGGTGCTGCTGAAGACTGGATTCCAGGATGGTAAGCCTTTGTTCCCTTAGGCCCAGGATCAGAAGCAGAAGACACGATGAGCGTTCTGCTGCAGAGAATGCAGAATAACACAAAGCAAGATTCATCCATCGGGTGTGGTTTTAATAGCCTCCTGTAGTGCTTAGGTCCCTCCTTCCACAGCCACGCCTAGGTAAGAAAAGAGTTCCTGCTTTCCAGAAGAGTTCCAGTGTTCTGAACCTAGGGAGTGGCTCCTGCCCCACCCAACAGGAAAAGTAGTCCCAAACAGAAGAGGATCAGGGGTTCAACTGGCAGGTAAGTAAGCAGCATGGTCTGCTGCAGGTAAGTCCACCCAAGCATTATGAGCCCGGCGCTTCCAGCGCTGGGACTGGGCATCTTTATGAGCCTGGTGCTACTGGCGCCAGGACAGGGTCCAAAAGGTCCCAATTGGGACTGGCTGGCACTCGGAACCGGGGTTATGGGTCTGCTTCCAAGGGAGTCGGGCAAGTCCTGATCTTTTGGAAGCAGAGATCATGACAGCACCCCCCTCAAGGCCCCTCCCAAACCGGGCTTCTCCGGGGGTTTGGGCTTGTTAGGAAATGTTCGATGAAATCTTTTGATTATACGAGGCGCGTGGACATATTCTGCAGGTTCCCAGGATCTTTCTTGGGGACCGTAGCCTTTCCAGTCAATCAGGTAAAATAGTTTAGATTTGGAGATCTTGGAATCCAGGATGCTTTAGACTTCAAACTCGAGTTCTCCATCAACTAGAATAGGTTTTGGAGATGTAGTTAGTCGGGTTTGAGGTTGCACGGGTTTTAATAGAGAGACGTGGAAGACCGGATGTATCTTCATGTGAGGGGGCAAGTCCAACTTGACCGCTACTGGATTTACTATGGTAGTGATGGAATAGGGACCAAGGTATCTTGGGTTGAATGTGCGTGGTCCTTTTAGAGGTAGATATTTGGTGGATAACCAGACTTGATCTCCTACTTGATATTGGGGGGCTTCCTTCCGATGTTGGTCTGCTCCTTTCTTGTATTGTTCTTTAGCCCTTTGAAGGTGAGAAACGGCTTCCTTAAAGGCTTGGGTGATTGTAGAATGCAGGTGGTCTACTGCTGGTGTTCCAAGATCTTGGAGTGGATCCAACTCCGAGGTTCGAGGGTGACTACCGTATAAAAGAAAAAACGGGGTCTTCCCAGTTCCCGAGTGGACAGAGTTATTGTAGGCATATTCGGCTATCCAAAGGATATCTTTCCAAGTTTTTTCAGTTTGTTGTAGCATGCAGCGCAAATACTGTTCCAGAGTTTGATTGGTCCTCTCGGTTTGTCCGTCGGTTTGAGGGTGGTGGCTGGTCGAAAGTCTCACATCAATTTGAGCCGACCGACAGCAACTTCGCCAAAAATGAGAAATAAATTGACTACCTCGATCCGAAATTAGAACTGAAGGAAAACCGTGCAGTCGGACGATGTTTTCGAGAAATTCTCGGGCCAGAGTTGCTGCTGTTGGTAAGCCTTTGAGTGGAATGAAATGCGCCATCTTGGAGAATAGGTCCACGATTACTAGGATCGTATTGTATCCGGAGCATGGAGGTAGATCGGTGATGAAGTCCATAGAAAGCGTATGCCAAGGGCGAGGCGGGATGTCAATAGGGCGTAAGAGGCCGGCTGGTTTTTCCTTTTGACTCTTGTTTTGGGCGCATACTCCACAGGACATTATAAAGTCTCTGATATCTTTTTTCCAAGACGGCCACCAGAAGTAGCGCTTGATCTTTTCCGAGGTCTTGGTCATACCGGGATGTCCTTCCATTAAAGAATCGTGATAACAAGAGATTACCTTTTTCTGTAAATCTGTGCTGGGCAGGTATAACTGTTCTTGGAAATATAATAGGTTGTCCTTCACCGTAAAGTCCTTTCCCTGCAGATGCCAATTCTGTATGTCTGCTGGAGTTACCAGTAGCCTGGCTTTATCCTTAACTTCCTCTATGGATTGTGTGGCGATTACACCTAGAATTCTTTGTTCGGGAATGATAGGTACAGGTTTAGGATTGATCAAATGTTCTTCCACTCCCATCCGAGAAAGGGCATCAGCTTTACCGTTTTTTGTACCAGGTCGATAGGTAATTATGAAGTCAAACTCGGCAAAGAATAGTGCCCAACGGAGTTGCCTAGAGGATTGAGCTTTTGCGGTTTTCAAATATTGCAGGTTTCGGTGATCTGTAATCACAGTAACAGTGTGTCGGGCCCCCAGAAGATAATGCCGCCAAGCCTTAAAGGCGGACTTGATAGCTAGAAGTTCCTTATCAGTAATAGAGTAATTGATTTCAGGAGGCGAGAATTTGCGGGACCAAAATGCCACGGGATGCAACTGATTGGTTACTGGGTCCTTTTGTGATAGAACTGCCCCCATGGCAAGGCTCGAAGCATCAGTTTCAACGATGTAGGGGAGTTCTGGGCGAGGATGTTTTAAGATCGGTGCAGAGATAAATCTAGTCTTCAAATTCTGGAAAGCTTGTTCCGCCTCGGTAGACCATTCAAAACGTTTGTTTTTCTTTAACAAGGCGGTGATGGGCTGGACTATTCGAGAGAATTCGTGGATAAACCTGCGGTAAAAGTTAGCGAAGCCTAACATGCTTTGAACACCTTTTACGGAGGATGGCGATGGCCATTTGAGAATTGCATCGACCTTCTTTGAATCCATACGCACTCCGCTAGGTGATAATATGAATCCCAAGAATTCAACTTCAGTCACGTTGAAAACACATTTTTCCAACTTAGCGAAAAGTTTGTGTTGACGCAATCTCTCGAGGACCATTTTCACGTGTTTCCGATGTTCAGTTTCCGATGAAGAATAAACGAGGATGTCGTCAATGTAAACAACAACACACACATCTATGAGCTCTCTGAGGACATCGTTCATAAAATATTGAAAGGCGGCCGGGGCATTGCAAAGTCCGAAGGGCATGACCTGATATTCAAATAGCCCATACTTGGTGCGGAAGACCGTCTTCCATTCATCGCCCTCTTTTACTCGTACCAAGTGGTAGGCTCCTCTAAGATCCAGCTTTGTATATATGCATGCTTTTCTGACTTGGTCCAGGAGTTCAGGGATCAAAGGTAACGGATATCTATTCTTAACGGTGATCTGGTTCAGGGCGCGATAATCTATACAAGTTCTAAGGTCCCCTTCTTTTTTTGGAACGAAGAACAAAGCTGAGGAAGCAGGGGACTTGGAAGGACGAATAAACCCATTCGCTAGGTATTGATCCAGGTATTGTCGGAGGTGAAGATTCTCAGGCTCGGTGAGGGCATAAATTCTACTACAAGGAGGAGTAGATCCAGGTATCAGGTCTATCTGGCAGTCATAAGACCTATGAGGAGGTAGAGAGTTAGCCTGATCCTTCCGGAAAACATCTTGGAATTCTAGGTATTCAGGAGGTAACTGGGGAGCCTCCGAGGAAATTGCTGCCAGTGCAACACCAGGTCGAGGGTGACAAGTAGAGACACATTCTGGAAACCGAACCGTTCTTGCTCGCCAATCGATCTGAGGATTGTGCTTCTCTAACCAAGGAATTCCTAGAATAATCTGGAACTGAGGGGCCTTGATCACATCGAACACGATCTTCTCATGGTGTCCATCTTGACTTACTAGCGTCACTTCTTGGGTGGTATGCGTTACTGGTCCGGAGGCTATCCCCGTACCATCCACCGTAGTAATGACGTCCTTTACAGCCTTTGGACAAAGAGACAGATTCATCCTCAAAACCATTTCATGATCCACATAATTGCCGATGGCACCGCTGTCGACGTAAGCTTCAATCGCATGTAATCGATCCGGATGTTCAGATCTAATGAGGACCATAGGTATCACGAAATGCGAGGTCACTGAACTGGTTTTAACGCTCGGCAAGAGGACCTCTATTCTTGTCGGGCGAGGTCGTTTCCCTGCTCAGAGTTTGTGACCCTGGTAACTGCAGCTCCTACTGCCTTCTTGGCTGGTTTCACCGGACAGTCTCGAAGAAAGTGCCCCGAGTTTCCGCAATAGAGGCATAATTGCAGCTGTTTTCTCCTTTCCCGCTCCTTTTGTGTTAGTGGTCCTTTCAGGCACCCTATTTGCATGGGTTCCCCGGAGTCTACTCCTTTGGTAGGAGTTGGTGGTTTGGAAAATACTCGAGCATCAAACTTGGAACGATCGGCCTTCCTGTTCTGCAGTCTGTGGTCAATTTGAACGACTAAGTCAATATAGTCCGAACAGTCTTGCGGGGGATTCACTACTTGGGCTAACACATCTTTGAGCTCTCCACGTAGACCTCTATAAAACAGCGTAATCCTTTTGTCCTCAGGCCATCGAGTTTCCACTATCAGTCTGTTGAAAGACGCAATATAAGCCAAAAGTTCTTGATTACCCTGTCGCAATGAAAGGAGCTCGTTGTCCAAGGCCTGCCCCTGTGAATGTCTTGCAAACAGTTTTTCCATACTGAGCTGAAAAGCTTGAAAATCATGGAGAACCGGATCATCTTGATTAACTAGAGGGATCGACCAGTCTGCCGCATTGCCACTAAGGTACGAAAGCACGAAAGCTACCTTAGCTTGATCAGTTGGAAAGGCTGCTGGCCGTCATAAGAAGTGCAACCGGCACTGATTAATAAATACTGCAAACCTCTTTGGGTCACCAGAAAATCGTTCGGGCGGAGCCAGAGGTACATTCCCAGGTAGGTTGATCTGCACTGGGTTCGTAGAGGATGTTGAAGGAAGATTTGCCCCTGATGCGGGTAACGGAGTTTGTCCGGCTTGTGACTGTAGCAATTGTCTAGCGAGATCGTCTGTTCGCTCCTTGGAAATAATCAGTTCCCTTCTTAGAGCATTCGTTTCCTGACGGGCTGCATGCACTTCTGCTCTTAGTTCCCCAAGTAACTGGACTAGCTGGTCGGTATCCGAGGTTTCCATAGCGCCTGGGTGGGAGTTTTGCGGTAGGCTTTGTGTTCTGTAACGCTCACCTGATTCCCGCAGAGGCGCCGGTCTTGACTGGGTGAATGCCGTATCTTCAAAGGTGATGTGTAACACACGGTTGGCTCTTTGGGCTGGACCTCTGTGCACTGTATGTCTGACTCGAAGAGTAAGATGTCTGCAGATAGAAAATATGGGATTAATGAACTGGGGTTATTGGGTGCCTCTCTCCTCTTCCCTTTCTCTTCTCCTGTAGAACCCCAAAGGTTAACGCCCTCACCTTAGGTAAGTGAACGCCGAGCTCTCCATCTGCCTCGGGACAGGGTGCCGTAACCAGTTTCTTCACTGGATAAGGGTGCAGGCCTCTTGACCTCAGAGGACTGCTGTCCGTCGTTAACTGCACGAACGGTAAGTTCTGGGCACTTCAAATGTCTTAAAAGTCTTTTGTAATGATATCTCTTGTTTTGCAGGGTTCCGGCGATGGCGGATGGCGGGCTGATGAGAGTTGAGGATCGAACCCGCGTGAGGAATAGAAGCGCCTGGAAGCACGTAAGTAAGCGCTTGTAGCCTGCTTCACGATGCGCACTAACTGTCCCTTTTATCTTGCAGGTACAAGTTCGGAGCTTTAGAGAAGCTGAAGGGTGCTGGAATACCCACTGGATTCGGCGTGGGAAGGAGTAATGGCACGTGAGTAATAAAGTTGCCCAATGTCTTTAAACGCACCTTCTTTTGTCTTTCAGATGCGGGATGCAGCGCCGAAGGCCTCCGGAGCGTGCGAAGAGCTGGTAAGCTTTTGTCTTTCAGATGCCGGAATGCAGTGCGAAGACCTCCAGAGCATGCGAAGAGTAGGTACGCCTTTGTCTTTCAGATGCCGGAATGCAGTGCGAGGCGTTGGTGACAGCCGATGGACCAGGTAAGAGATGCGCTGCCACTGAAGACCGTAGTGCTAACCTGTTCTTTCTTTGTCTTTACAGGTGCTGCTGAAGACTGGATTCCAGGATGGTAAGCCTTTGTTCCCTTAGGCCCAGGATCAGAAGCAGAAGACACGATGAGCGTTCTGCTGCAGAGAATGCAGAATAACACAAAGCAAGATTCATCCATCGGGTGTGGTTTAAATAGCCTCCTGTAGTGCTTAGGTGTCTCCTTCCACAGCCACGCCTAGGTAAGAAAAGAGTTCCTGCTTTCCAGAAGAGTTCCAGTGTTCTGAACCTAGGGAGTGGCTCCTGCCCCACCCAACAGGAAAAGTAGTCCCAAACAGAAGAGGATCAGGGGTTCAACTGGCAGGTAAGTAAGCAGCATGGTCTGCTGCAGGTAAGTCCACCCAAGCATTATGAGCCCGGCGCTTCCAGCGCTGGGACTGGGCATCTTTATGAGCCTGGTGCCACTGGCGCCAGGACAGGGTCCAAAAGGTCCCAATTGGGACTGGCTGGCACTCGGAACCGGGGTTATGGGTCTGCTTCCAAGGGAGTCGGGCAAGTCCTGGTCTTCTGGAAGCAGAGATCATGACAGGAATTCAAAAGTACAAGGGTGTTGGATAGTGTGGGGAAACTACAGTCAATGGGATCCCACAGCATTCACTGCTCTATGGGCTTGAGGCTAGGCGGTAGGCAATGTGGAGTTTTTTTTTCACCACTATGATCACCCAGATCTTTGCCATCACCTCACTGGTAAAATGACTTCCTCGATCCGATTAAATCCTTTGCGGGAGGCCGAAACGAGAGAAGATGTGACTGATCATTAGTGTGGTGTGGCAGCTGTCTCTGTGGTCAGAAGACATTCTACCCATTTTTTAACAAGAATGTTACAGCCAACATGTACTTGTTTCCTCCAGAGGAGTGAATCACTGGCCCGATGAAATTGACTTGCAAATCAGGCAGTGTCATTCCCCTTTTTTGTAGGGGATCCCTGTGTGTGAGTGAACTGGGTTGAAATTGAGCACACACAAGGCACCACTTTAGGTAGATGTTGAGGTCCTGATCCATGTGTGGCCAGTAGGCAACCTTGTGCAAGATTTCCAATGTCGTATGAAACCCCCTATGAGCGGCAGTGGCTGTGTCACGGGTGTGATTCAACATCAGGCTTTGGAATGAGGTAGATACCACCCAGTGGTCACAGCCAGATAAGGCTCTCTGTACCAACAAGCCACCTTGGATCCGGAACATCTTGGAAAACTTCATCAACACCCGGAGATCCTCTTTACCGGCATAATCCATTCTGTTAGAGGAAAACTCAATGGTCTTCAATGTATCAATATAATTTCCCACAATTGGATCCTCTTTTTGTGTAGTGATCGAATCTGTATCTGGGGTATCTTTACGCCACTGGGCAGTTGAGGGTTTACTGGTGGCACGTGTTTGTGACTTGGTGACTATGGTTACTTGAATTTCACCCAGCACAGATTCCATTTCTAGGAAATCCCCCTGTAGAGCTCTGGTTTTAGTCAGCTGGTCAGCCAGGTCATCTCATTAAAGGTAACCAGATTATCAATTGACTGGATCAATTTTCCATGCTTTAACGGTTTTTATGTTGGCCCAAAGCATGCCTTGATTCTTCCAGTTAATCAGGTGCTCCACAAACACTTCCTGTCACATTCAGAGTCAGTAATTATGCTTATGACCAGTTCTACCACAATGAGGATGGCTTAATAAACAGCCATCTACTCTGCCACCAGACTACTTCAGGGTCCTATTTTGTGACCAGGACTCCAGGGTATAATTTACCCAGGCATTCCCAATGCCAGCCACAGGTTCTTTTTCCCCGTTGTTATCAACATGATAGGAGCACCCATCCCCATAAACTGTAGGTATCCCCTGGCACATGTCTTCTCATAGATTTTATGTGGGGAAGTTAAGTACGCCTCTGTGTTGTTGTTGGCCATTAGACCTTCGTCCTCGAGACATTTTTCTTGAGCACAATCAAGCAAGTCTGCCAACCCGTGCGCTAGAGGACTCTTATTGTTTTGGCCAATCTGACCGCCACAGGAGAACCTTGCATGGACAGAATCCAGGAGTAATTCTGGAATTACTAACGTTCCCAGCCCGTATTCTGTCACTTTACCTCATCTCCCTTTGTAAAATATTGCAAGGGTCTGTGAGGAGTCTTGACAATGATGTGCTCTCCCTGGATGAATGGGCTGTCATTTTTCAACACCCACACCATTGCCAGGAGTGTCTTCTCGCAGTCATTGCTCACATAGGAGACTATATTTAGTAAGTCCAAGAAGGCTTCTTATTTCTTGCAGAGTAGTAGGGTCTTTTACTTTAATTAAGGCAGCCACCTTCTTTGCCTGTGGATTAAGACCCTCAGGGGTGATCTTGTGTCCTAAGAAGTTCACTCGGGTCTTACACCACTGTGCCTTCTGAAAGGACAGTTTTGCTCCGGCTTTCCGCAACTGGGTCAGAACATAGCAAATTTCTGCTATATGCTCCTCCACAGTTGAGTTCTTTATCAGAACATCATCTACATAGGCCATTTTTCCCCTTTAGCCCCAAGCCATTATGCAGAACTATGTTGAACTTATTGCCAGAGTTTATGTATCGAAAGGGGGTTCGGGTCCATGTGTATTGCTGCCCCCCGAAGATAAATTCCAGCTTGTATTGGTCTTCCCTACTCACAAGTAATGTCAAGTAGCCGTTGGTCAAGTCAATGGCGGTGTACACCTTTGACCATTGGATCTGTGCCAGCTCTTGATCAATGTAGGTAAGTGGCCATCTTCAAATGTGGACCCGTTTGTTCAACACCCTCAGGTCTGCACATAGTCTCCATTGACTGCTTGGTTTGAGTATCCCCGGTACCTGGTTAATAAAGGTACTGTGGATCATACAAATTATCCTAGGGAGTAAGGGGGGATACAGGTTACCTCTTCCTCTAGACACTTACAGGTGTAGTACACTATACATGAAAACGAAAGTAGTACTTGAAATCTGTATTTTCATTCAGTATATCACAGCCTTTTTGTGGTACAAAACATGTTTTATTACAAGAAAAAGAAGATGGGTTGAAAACCATCCTTTTTAGAAATTATATACATAACAAAGAACTTAAAAGCCCATATTTTTCATTATATTGTATAATCATATAATGTAGCTGTCTCATAGCCATAGACAGTGTGAGGGTCAGAACAAGGTGACTGAGAGTGCAGTTCTTGTGGAGATGCACCTATCAAGTCGACACTGTTTTATGTTTCCAGCTTAGAACAGAAAACTTAGTATTGGTATAGTTGTATTCCAAAGCTTTCCTCAGGACTGGGTTGGGCAAGGATTGTTGTTGGCTAATCTCCCACGTAACAGTTGGACCAAAGTCACTATGGATAAATAAAATGTCAAAGTTTAAGAAACATGTCTACATACAAGAGGGATTCTTGTCATGTATGTGTGACAAAACATACCTGTTAAAATAGCTTTTATGTCTCGGGACTGGGTATTAAGAAAATGGCGTTCATCAATTGCCAGGAGTTGAGAGTGCTTCTCGGCTCTAGTTGCGGTCGTCAATTGGTGATCTGCAACAAAGATAAATTGATTTGTTATGTGGTCTGTCTGTATAAGGGACAGATCTACTTTGTAATACGTGAAAGGGCAGTGAGCACGTGCTGCTAAATTTAATTGAAATGGTGCCGTCTATGGTGACCATTGTGGGGGGAGGAGCAGGGTGAAATTTATCAAAGATCCGTATGGTGGGTTTGGCTGCCTGCCTGTGCCTACTAATGCGTAGGGGCTGCAAGAGTCTTGTGCTTGCTGACGGCGATTCTTGCCTCTTCTCCTCATCGGGTGCCTCCGAGTGAGCTGTATTCGCGGGAGTCCTCCGTGTGTCCTCTGCACATGCGCGCTGATGTGCAGAGGCTACGTGAGGGATCTAGAAATCTAAATGGTGTACGCCTGTTGCTATGCGACCGTTCAGTGTATTACTCAGTGCGCATGCGCGTATTGGACTAGCAGCTACTCTACAGGGAACTACTGTTCTGTTTTCAACTGGAAAAACAACCCGGTACGCTCTACTGACGTCTCCATTGACCGCTTGGTTTGAGTATCCTCAGTACCGGGTTAATAAAGGTACTGTGGATCATAAAAATTATCCCACAGGATTTTAAGTTGTTAATAATCTCATTGACACGAAAGGTAACCAGAATTGTTTCAGAAATACTGGGGCCATCTCAGGGTCTGTGGTAATGGTGGTTAAATGAATGCATGTGCCTCCACAGTCAAATGAGTCCACTGAAAATACATCCTGGAATTCCAGGAAGACCTGTTTCATCTTTTTTCTTTGCTTCTCGGTCTCACAGACATCAGCAAGATTGATCCTTTTTTTGACCGTCTGCTTGAACCCTGGAAAGACCTCAGGCTTGGCAATTTCAGCAGTATCCACCAGTTGGCTGGAGAGATCTCTTTGGATGGTGTTGACCTGGAAAGGAGGTTCCAGGGATGTGAGGTAGTGGTCCTTGACTCTGAGTACTACCTCATCCCTCCTGATGTCACAGGTCACCTCTTCCAATCATTAGGAGTCGGAAGAGTACACCAAGAAATTCCCCCCCTTGCCTGGTAAAATTATTTTCTGGAGGAATACTGTCGCTGATGTCGGAACAGTAATTTGGGATTGGTCCAATTATTTTGTTTCTTAAATCAATAGAATAATGTTGGACATCAACCGACATTCCAATAAAATTCTGTGTGCCCAAAGTGATACTTCGAGGGTTGCTGTTATCCACCAATATTCGGTTGGTGGCGTGTTGTAGGTCTACTAGAGGTGTCAGATTTAAATACAAAGTTCATTGTTGGATGTGGTAAATTCCAATTTATATAGCATATTTGAGGTTTTGTCCTTGCTTAATTTTTCAGGGGAATTGTGAATTGTCGCACCGGTTCTCGGATTGTAACCTCTTCTTGCACTTGAACCTGAACCACATAAGGCAGCAATTGAGCTGGCTGGAATGCTTTTTCAGTGTTGTCAAGTCCCCCCCCCCCCGTCGTAACCAGGTTTTATTATTTATTAGGTCCAAATTGATTGTGAATTGGTTGAGAATGTCACTGCCTAAATTAAAGGCAGAAGGGATATCTCTCACAAACCAACAATTATGTTCAATGTTTTTGTTGCCAATGGACATTTTTAGCATACACCTGCTAGGCAGAAGATGCTTGAAATTTGGGGTTTCCGAACCTACTTCTCATTTGTCAATCAATTTAAATGTGGGAATGGTCTGATCTTTAAGGAGTTTCCTGAATAATCCTGATGAAGCTTTTTCCATTATTCAGGCATAATCTGGCGAGCACAGGCTCCTCCCCCTCATTTATCTAAATGGGTAAAAACAACTGTTTACCCTTTATCTGAATGTCCGTCAGACTTTGACCTGGTTCTTCATTGTCTTGTTTAATGGGACTCAATGTTTCTTCTGATTTTTGACTGGTGTACCCTTTCAGTGTGTTCCTTCTAGTGTGGAATACCGCTTAAAATTGGGAGGAAGGGTGATTTTCAAGAATGGAGAAAGGTTCCGATCACCAGTTTGTTCTCCTACCGAGATGACAGTGATGTCTGGTTATTTTTTAAATGGAATTCTACTTTCTCGGACCAACGTTTGATTAAATGACAGATACATTTCATGCTGACATAATGGCTACTCATTTTTATTTTTATAGGCTGTTTAGTCTGGGTGCAGAGGGCCTTGTTGACAGAGTCGATCAGAGGTGATAACCTCCTCAGTAGATAATTCCGCAGTAAACAAGGTGTGCCGTCTGGAGTCACAACTATCAATGTTGCCCAATTTTTATTTCCAGATCTGCAGTCCCTATGACAGAAATGTAATTCCCGTCAACATTTTGAGTTATCCGGAAAGTGGTGTGAGGGGAATCTGGTGACCCTCACCCGTCCTGAGTTTTGTTGGTCAAAGGCCTTTTTGGACAGGAGGGTGGCTTGGGATCCAGTGTCCACCAGAGCTGATAATTCAAACTGACCCTGCACCTTGACCGGTGCATAAAATATGCCTTCTTTCTCCTCCATGGTGCAAAAAAAGTGTGAGTTATTTACCAGTTATTTACCAGCCTGGCATTCATTTTCTTAATATTGAACTCTGACACTGTGTGACAATGGGTGATTTTTGTGTCGGAGAGCAGGAATCTGTACGAGATATTTTACAACTGACAATGGACCGAGTGTGGACGAGTGTTCAGTGCACCAAGTTGTTTCATCATATTCCCTTCTGCAGAGTCTATTTGCAGTTTCTAGTCTGGGAGAAGCAGCCTTATACACTCTTACACCTGACTGTGGCGGAGTGTGGACGAGTGTTCAGTGTTCTGTGGCTCTGTGCTCCCTGCAAAGGCTGCAGTTCATTTTCCTGCTTGTCTGGAGGTGCTTGGTTCATTCCTACTTTGCCATGCTGACGCTGGTCCCCCACGTTCTTTCAAACAGTCAAGCAATTTTCGGGGCTTTTCCTTTGTGGTCAGTTAAGTGGTCAGTTAAGCTTAATACCTGCTCGGCTCACAGGCAAGTAAGTCTCTCAGACGGTGTGTGCTTTTATTGCCTTTCTCCTTCTAATTTGTTTTATTGTGACTACTACCAATAAACTATCATCTAAACCTGGCAGCGTTCTGCTGCTAGGCAACATTTGCGAGTATTGATTGAATTTACGGTTGCTACTATTGATTAGGTACTTTTCTGCTCCTTGTTTTCTAGGGTGACTGCGGGGCTACGGCCCTTTGAGCCCTGTGCACTGATTTACTAAAGGTACCATCTGCAGTTTGTTTTCTGGGGTGACTGTGGGGGCTACCGCTCTTTGAGTCCTGTGTACTATTTACTAAGGCTGTTACCTGCAATTTGCTTTCCAGGGTGACTGCGGGGCCACAGCCCTTTGTGCCTCATGTTTTTGTTCACTAAGGTTACTACTTGCACTTTGTTTTCCAGGGTGACTGCGGGGCTATAGCCCTTGAGCCCTGTTTACTTTACATCAAAGGTCCAATTTTTACATAGCCTTTCGGGGTGCCTGTTGGGCTATTTGCCCACTGAACTAAGAGTGTTATACAAAGGTAGTGTCTTGTTTTTAATATCTCGCCATTTGTGAGTGGATAGTCCACCAGTTTTGAAGGTGGTGAATAGGTGTTTTTTACCTTGTTTCTTTTATTTACACTTTTCTTTTTCCTTTTTTTGTAAGGTGGCCATTAGATGGCAAAAGCATTGCATAGCAAATCTTGTTCTTTGGCGGATGTTCTTCTCCCCTTAGAACTTACACTGAGCACTTCTCCATGAGCATCAAAGCACCTATTGCTCCCCATTGCACGTTCTGAACCCTCACACGGAATAGTAGGTTTGTCTCCCCTTCCCTTTACTCTCATTATTTGTTTGTACTATTAATTCAATTATTTATCCTTGCTGTAATTCATTGGCCCTCATTACGACCCTGGCGGTAAGTATCGGTCATTACCGGCATGGTGCAAATAACGTGTCTGTGCTGGCAAGAGACCACTAAAAGCGGCACATACCGAGTTCTCGGGCACGAGCATTGCGCCATGCCGGTAATGAAATCACTGCCATGCCGCTAAAGGGCGAAAAATCCCACTTACCGCCATTGCATGCAGTGCAAATAGCACCTGCGCCACCCTAGCTATCGACATTAGCAGTCACCGGTAATAGCGGTAACCGCAATTAGCGGTGACTGTAAATAAGCAGATCCGGAAGTAGCGTCATCGCACAGGAACGGGAAAGAGCAAGGCGCCCATCTTTAAAAACACTTGCCATCCTCTGTTACCAGGAGACATCTGACCCCCACAACTTCCACAAACCTCCAACACCACCCCTTTCACATCAGGATGCCTAAAGTTTTGAAGAAGAGCGGAGATCGGCTGCGCCAGGAGCGCTTCTCAAGGGAGGAGCTGACAATGTTGGCCGAAACCCTCCAAGAACGTGCAGACGTCGTGTTTGCCACAGAGATGACCCGACCGGCGTTGCAGAGGAAAAAGGCAATTTGGGCTATGGTCGCCCAGAGGGTCAGTGCTGTCGGCAAAACACCCCGCACCCCCAAACAATGCCGCAAGCGGTGGGACGATCTACGTCTCCGTGTGAGGAGCATACTGGCGGCAAACCGGAATATCGGCATGGCGACTGGTGGAGGTGCTGAGTCGCCCCTAAAACTACAGCCGTGGGAGGAGATATGTGCTTCCACCATAGGCACGGAGTGCATAGAGGGAGTTGGGGACATGGAGAAAGGAGCCCCGTCATCAGCCGATGCAGCTAGGTGTCTCAAGTCTAACTATGCCAATACCACCACGATGATGTCCAGATGAATGGGAAGTGCAATGATACATACCAGGGTCCACTAGACACATTAGCACAAGACTGCCTACAGGCAGTGCTGAGCCTCACCTTGTACACATGCATAATGCACCCCGTTTCTGTAGCTACCCACATGCCTCCATGCATCACTCACCCAAGAGTGAGACTACCTGTATGTCACTGCCTCCAATGTGACTCATCCAGCAATCAAAGTCAATGCAGCCATCACAATGCATGCTCAATGCCCGTAGACCCATCACTAACCCTCTCCCTCCTTTGGTCCACCACAGGCTCACAATCTGACAGCGCCGATGATGACACTGGTGCAACCCCTGCTAAGAAGGCTTGGGCTGAAGAGGCACAACACCGGTCCTCCACTTCAGGAGAAACAAGGAAAACCCAAAGACAGGAAATGTCCCAGAGCACAGCACAGGCCATGGAACCGATGTCTTCCACGTCCAGCACTTCGGCGCCACCAACATCCAGCATCTGCCCAGTGTTGTCCGGCGAAGGTACTGCATCGGCTGAAAGCAGCACCATCGGAGAAACAGCTGCCACCGCAGCTATCTCGGACGACGAGGAAGGGGATGTTGTGCATGTTGACACTCCCCCCACTGGCCCCCTGCATTCACCCCACCTGTCCCTGTGCAGCCAGCCCGACAACAGCATACACAGGCTATCTCCAGGAAACTCGTGGCCGGCTACTCCCAGGCCAAATACACCTGTGCAGGAGGGTAACAGTTTAATGGACACCCCTCAACCATCAGCCACAGCCCACAACACCCAAGAGGGGATGCAGGCAATTATTAGACGCCAACAAGAACTAACTGGCATGTTGACACAGCATATCACAGAATGTGCCACTGCTAGGGAGGAAATGTGTGATTGTGCTGCTACCCTGAGGTCTGCTATGGAGTCCACTTCAAAGGACATATGTGCTGAACTGGCCGCTGTGCGGAACGTACTGTCCGAGTTGGTTCAAACAATGCGGGATATGGGTCCATGTGAGCAACCCAGTTCTTCCTCGGCTGCCAGTTCCACCAGGACCAGCCCCCTGCGCAGGTCAGGCAGGAACCTGCAGCGATCGGACAGGGGTGCACCGGGTGCTGGGAGAGGGGGATGCCAATAGGCACAGCCTTGCGTACTGGTGCCACATGATCCACTTGTGCACAGTCCTGCACACCATGTGTTGGGGAGTAGAGGGGGGAGTGGGTGTGTTGGGGAGTAGAGGGGGAGTGGGTGTGTTGGGGAGTAGAGGGGGGAGGGGGGAGTGGGGTGGTGGGCATGTTCACTTACTTTTGCATATTCAATACACTTTTTGGTTACTCATAATTCACATGTGTGGACATTGCTTATTGCGTACGTGTGCTTTGTTGGTTAACAGTCTACAGTGTCCATGTCCCTGACACACCCAGTGCCCCCAGTGCCATCTCCATGTAACACCCCCCCGTCCATGTGTGCTAGAAACATTGGTTGATCAGAGTCTGACACATGGCACGTGCCTCCTGTGCATCGCTTCCTCCCTGAGGTGCTGCCCCATCCCCACCCTCCTCATCCTCTTCGTCAGGTGGTTGCAGTTCAGCATCAGGGGGCAGGGGCACATTCCGTCTGATGCACATATTGTGTAGCATTACACATGCCATAACGATCTTTGCCACCTTCTCATGGCGGTACAGGAGTGCCCCACCAGACCTGCTGAGGCAGCGAAACCGTGCCTTCAAGAGGCCAAATGTCTGCTCAATCACCACACAGGTTCGTGTATGGGCACGGTTATAGTCCTCCTCGTGTCTGTTCTGTGGGTTCCGGACTGGGGTAAGGAGCCACCTTTTCAAGGGATAGCCTGCATCACCGGTCCGGCTAGTGACCATACAGCAGTGAAATCGTGAATGGCAGAAAATAGAAACACCTACAAACTGCGACCCATATAGGATAGTGAAGTTGACGCTAATCTGCACATAAGAGAAGTTCCCTGTGGAACATTTGATATGGGACAGAGAGATGTTTTAGCCAGACTACATCTTTATCCTGCTTTACGATAGAGAAGAGAGGAATAGGAAACGCAAGAATTCCTGAAGAAATTGGGAATCTGCAGCAAATAACAGAACAGGCCCACGATTCATTAGTGGGAAGAGAGGGTTCTCCCCTAAAGAAGAATTTTTTAGCACAGCACAAGACAATTTTCCCCTGAAGAATGTCCTACATTATTGTATATCAAGAACAGAAACTTTTACAAGTCGGGTTGTTGGTATTGCACCTATAAGAAATAGGCCATGAGTGGTGTGACATAGGAATCAGAGTGTGATATGTACACACAGTGTTTGATCCGAAGGAAGTTATTACAATAGCACTCACGGTGTATTCTACTTGTGTGGTTTTAACATAATGTATATGTTTTATGTATTATGATCATTTTTATGATGAAATATATTGAATCTTAATAAAATTTTGTGATATTGAGTTTCCACTTTTTATGTGGGAAGAGTGTTTAGCGACACCTGTTGAAATCCGGAATTTCTTTTTGGGAATAAATGTGTAAGTTATCACATCATATTTGACCTCATTAAGTGACACCATGGCATGCATTTAACTCTTACTTTCAACCCCATTTCCATGCACGAATGGAGTCACACGATGTGACTGCTATGTGTGTATTCCTCTTATGGACTGTTTTGCATGCCATCAACTAGTGTGCGCAGGCGGGTCCAGTTCCTTGTGAGTGCCCATGCACTGTGTTAGTCCACAGCGGTTGTTTCTGTGATCTTGCAGATGTCCAGTGATTTTTATGCTTTCATCCTGGCACCATTGATGTCAGCCTCATGATGATCCCACTAAGCACTACAAATGGTGTTGTGCAATTTAGTTGGGCCTCTGTGTCAGTGTAGTGGTGTATTGATGTATTTGACCAACATGTGACTCCTTTGTACGCAGTAATGGGGGACTGGCCTTTCAGTTGATGGTGTTTGGTGCTGTGTATTGGCTAAAGTCATTGCTTGTAGCTGCATTTCGTTGAGGGGGATGCGGTCTGATTTGGTACAGTGCACATGCAGATGGCTGTGGAATGGTTGGGACACAGCTGCATTCACATGGTGGGGCTGCTTACATCTTGCATTATGTGGTCAGGTGTCAGCTCCAGTGTGGGCTGCTTTGGGGTATGAGCTTGCTCCATTCCCTCTGGCACTCGCAGCCAGGTGAAGTATGCATCTCCCCCCCCATCCCAGCCAGGTGAAGTATGCATCTCTCCCCCCTATCTCAGCCAGGTGAAGTATGCATCTCCCCCCCCCAACTCAGCCAGGTGAAGTATGCATCTCTCCCCTCCCCCATCCCAGCCAGGTGAAGTATGCATCTCTCCCCCCCATCGCAGCCAGGTGAAGTATGCATCTCTCCCCCCCATCTCAGCCAGCTGAAGTATGCATCTCCCCCCCATCTCAGCCAGGTGAAGAATGCATCTGTACCTCAATCACCTACCCACGTCACATTTCCATGGCCATGACATGCGACTCACCGAGTAGCCAGGATCTCTGCTTGAGTAGATCTGGTGGATCACTGCTCTACAGCCCAGTGAAGACGGGTAAAATTGCGCTTGTGTCTGCCATGCTGCACAATCTGTGCATGCGGAGGAACATTCCACTGCCCCCAGACACAGAGGATGATGATGGAGCTGAAGATGGGGTTGGGGATGGGGATGGGATGGCCAACGAGCATGGGATACATTCATTCGCATTTACTTTTGAGAGACAGCATTGCATGGATATGACGATGCCAGTTAATAAATGAATTGACTGCAAATGAAATGATGGATGTCCATTCATTAATGAATTTCTCAAAGGTGATATATTTTAAACAAAACAGGGAAGAAGGTGCATTGGGTAGGGAAGCTGTACACCCATGCCCACCCACCCGCAAACATACCCACCCCCAACCAGGCCCCAAACTACTAACCCCCTAATGGACCTCCCCCACCACCCAAACATACCCACCCCCAACCAGGCCCCAAACTACTAATCCCCTAATGGACCTCCCCCACCACCCAAACGTACCCACCCCCATACACCCATTGTGTCCATGAATGTCTCCTGCACAGCCAAACACACAGCATTAATTGCGTGTGCGCTTCTGCGCATGGGCATCCTTGCCTGAGGGTCCTGTCAGGCGACTTGAGCGCCTCCGTGGGCTGGCAGTGGTGGAGCTAGATGGGGTGGTGCTGATGGATGGCACTGTTGGTGTAAGTGTTGGCATACATCCCTGATACGCCTGCTGGGCAAGCAACATGAACTCTACTATGGTGGATGTGTTATTGTTGCCCTCCCGGACATGGCATGCCAAGGTCACGATGGTGGTGGCAAAACGTCCAATGGCCCTGAACATCCGACGCACAGATGTCGTATAACTCTCCCTCTTCAGCCTGGCCTCCTTCCGCTGCAGCCTGGACCCCTCCAGCTGCCTTTCAACAAGCTGCGTAAGGGTGGCCTGCTGATCCTCCATCCGCTGCATGCGGGCATTCAGCTCGGCCATGAAGGGGTTTGGTGACCTCACGGGACTATGCAGTGATGGGGGGTGAAAAGGAGGTCATGGAGGGATGATAGGTCATCCAGGTTGGGCCCCTCCCCCTGTGGCCCTACATCAGCCTGCAAGGCTGGGGCACTGTTATCACTACCTGCCGCCTCCTCCGCAGTGCAGATGTTCTCAGCGATGGGATCTGTGGGCATGATGGGTGGGCGTGGCACTTGTGTGGCAGCAGACAGCATGGGGATGGTGGTGTTGGCTGGTGCATCCGTGCCAGATGCAGCTGATGGCTGAGTTGCAGAGCAGCTTGCGTCGTCCTCCTGGGCAGGGGTGCTGCATTGTCCACGTGCAGGTGCACGTTGCCTCGCCTGTTGGGCATTGTCGCCGTCACTTGAAATGGCTGTGGGGACACAGAGGACATGCTATTAGTTGTGTGCTGGTACCTAATGGGTCCATCACATGCATCAGACAGGTTGATCAGTGAGCACTTGCATTTACACACATATGACTGTTCATGCACTCAGGTGTATGTGTCTCTGCTTGTAACCAGTCATGCACTGTGAGCATGTCCAATGGCCATGTATTGTGGGGGTGTTGCTTCTCGTCTGGCTCATGAGTGGGTCCTTTGGGGCACTCCTGCCCTGACTAGGGTCAGGGGGGTTGTAAATGGGTCCCTTGGGGGTACTCCTGCACTGACTGCGGGGGTTGTGAATGGGTCCTTTGGGGCACTCCTGCATTGACAGGGGGGTTATGAATGGATCCTTTGGGGCACGCCTGGGCTCAACAAGTACTCATGGCATTGTAATGTGTGCACTTACCAGCATCTGCAGGTGGGCTCGATCCTGTCTCTGCATCGCCAATGCTATCTATTGCCTCAAGGTGGAGGACACTGCTGCAGCACTCCTCCCATGTCTGCAGTCTTAGTGGTGATGCAGGCCCTCCACCTATAATGGCTGTCTCTCTTCTTCCGGTTTTCACGGTCATAGTATTTCTACTTCCAATGTTTCTGTGTCCGTGAGTACGGTGGTGTACACGGTTTTTGCACTGCTTTTGGGGGCGGTATGTCCATTTCCATGGGTGTTTATGTGGTGACGGTGACAGCGTTTCCGCGTCAGTGTGGTGTGCGTGACCGACAGGCCGTAATCGGCCACTCTTTCCGCAACCTTGCGGACGTGTAAACTGTATCACCGTCGTCACGGAATCACCGCATTCCGGACCGGCGGACTCATAATGAGGCCCTCTGTCAAATAATTCAACTAAACTCGCCTCTTTGTACAAAAGTGTACAGTTACTGGAACTTAGGCTCAATTCTGGGATAAGACTACAGGATAACATCAATATGGAGCATAGTTAAGAACAATCGTATGGTCTCTTCCTTTTATTCGGAGATTGTGGCGAGTCTGGTTTGGGGCCAGAGGGCTACTTTACATACTCTGGGCTACAATCTAAATGAAATTACTTCCCAGGACTCCATTACATCCTTTTTGCTGTTCTCCTCTGTACCACCTATGGTGATGGACTTGACAAACTGTGATATCACACACGCTTCATCTGTCTCCTCAACGAACGCTCAATTGGTCGGTTTGTTTAATGAGGTTAAAGATTGATTCTGGCTAGTGTCTGCATTAAAAACCTTTGCAATTTTAAGCCAGAGCCTGCACCAACCCTAGGCAGACAGGCCTTAAGGTTCTCTCCTGTAATGCCTGTGGTTATTCCAATCTTAACAAATTGTGGGAATGTTCGGTGTATCTGTGGACCGTCAATATTTTCTTCTTTCAGGAAACAATGTCTTTTCTCAATCTTGATTTGAAGGGTTATTCTTGTTATAGCTTGCCTGCTAGACGTGTGGGTTTGGGCCGCCTTAGAAGCAGGCTTCTTATTCCTATTGACACCAACTTGAATGTCACTTCCGAGACATTGTTTGCCAGGGATGGGGAGCTGGCTGGTCGTTCTTGCTTTTCTGCTACTGGGTTTGAATGCTTGCTGGTCAATATTTAGTGGAATCCGGGCCAATATTTCATCAATTCCTGTCAATCTGCCTTGGCCCAGTTGGTGAGCTATGGTTGAAGGAAGGCCACTCTTCTACTATTATAGTGGGCAGGGACTTTAATGTTAATTGTGCTGAAGGTGCAAGCTACAATGACACATTCTGTGTTCCTTTTGCCCCTTCTGTTAACTTGAGGTGGGGAATGATAAGGGACGTATTCATGCCTGATTGGAACTTCGCGGGCGATTGAAGGTCGTATTTCTACTTGGCGTAGAAGTTTACATAATTCTTGGATCGATCACTTCTTTGTGTCATCTCATCTGAAACCTTTATGCGGAAAGATGTCTTTTTGTAATTCTGGCAATGGGGATCATTCCATCATCAATTTTACTCTCCTATGGGAGACCAGCTACCATTCAGTCCGACCTTTGTTGTTTCCTGTAGTATCTTATAGGAGTGGGTTGATTTGTCGTTAGGATAACAGCACATACAAGAATTTTGTGAATCTATTGTTCAA
Organism: Ambystoma mexicanum; assembly: GCF_040938575.1. NCBI lineage: Eukaryota > Metazoa > Chordata > Amphibia > Caudata > Ambystomatidae > Ambystoma > Ambystoma mexicanum. The sequence continues at coordinate 774,309,734 of NC_090932.1, forward strand.
GGCGGCTGAATCCTCTTGTAAGACGGGTGATTTTTATGAGTGGGAGGGGCCTTAAGGCTCTAGTCAGGATCCTTTGGATGTTTGTATTATTCATTGTATTAAGAAAGTTTCTTTTGATGCTGTTTTTTCCTCTCTGCAAATTCATTCTCATAAGTTTGAATCTAGTATAATGGCCTCTAAGTGTGACAAATGTAAAAATCTGACATATTCTGAAGAGTAGAGGTTTATCCTCCCAGGAGTATCTTTTTGAGAAAAAACGTATTTGCCAGAAGCACAGAAATGTCACTAAATCTTTAAAATAAAATCTGTATCTTCCGGTCAGAATATGCTGAGTCTCTTGATTAAATCTGATAATTGACAATTTTGGGATAGAGTTAACAACTTTAGTGTTGCGTCTGTCCAAGGGGCGGGGCCCCCTATCCAATAATCTTCTTGTATTAGCTTTTATACTAAGATGTTTTCCATGCCTACTCTCTTTGCCAATCCGTCTGACCCCTTCGGAGGTCAGGTCTCATACTGTTCCTGTCCTTGGGACAGGGAGGACATTTTGTGGGCGTAAATAAGTTGAAGGAATCTAGGGCTCACAGGCCAGATGGGCTTCCACCTTACCTGCTAAAGAAGGATCCTGCGGCTTGGGCTTTATATTTGAAGCCTTTGTTTTGATAGAATATATGAAACCCAGCCCCTTCCTCTGTCCTGGTCTCAGTACATAATTATCCCGATTTACAAGAAGGGAGATCCTTCTGTTCTGGGTCATTATAGGCCTATAGCCTAAACTGATTCTGTGATGAAGGTTTTTTCCATTCTCCTACTCAGAGATTTGAATCATATCTTGTACCAAACTGGGGTTCTCTCCTGTTTTCAGGATTGTTTTTGGCAATGGATGGGCCCTTCTTTAAATGCCACTGTCCTGTCTCATATGCAACAACAAGTCAAACAAGCTCAGGTGGCGAATGTCTATATGGCATCTATAGACATTTCTTCTGCTTTCGGCTGTGACCTATCTGGCATCTTTAGACATTTCTTCTGCTTTCGACTGTCATTTGCGTGCTTTTGTGGACCAAACTACTCAATTATAAGATACCCCTTAATATGGTCCAGGTGATCTCCCTATTGCATCACCATTCGACTATAAGAATCTATCTAAATCAAGAGGAGGCCAGGTCTTCCTCAATTCCAGTTAGTCTGGGATTGAGACAGGAGTTTACCCTGGCCCCCACACACTTCAATCTCTATCTGAGTGATGTTGGCAGACAAATCAGGTGGTTACAGTAAAATTGGGTTCTCTGAGGATCCATTGATTGACATTTGCAGATGAAATTATCATATTTGAGACTCTACAGGGGCCTTCAACTGAAACTGAAGATGTTCTTTTCTTATCCATTGAGGAACAACTCAAGTCTAAGGTGGTTATTTTTTCTAACAACCAAAAACCTAAAACCATGTGCTGGATTATGGGGGATGAAAGATTGGAGCTGGTGGCTTCCCTCCACTATTTGGGATACAATCCTTCTTGTACTGTATGCTTGGAGGGGTAGAAATCACTGCCCAATCTTAAGCTTTCGCCTCTGTTGGCCCATATGAAGTGACTTTTGGCTAAATTATGCGGACTTTCCATCCTTCCTGTAATGAAGTAGTATTTGGCTAAGATCGAACCTACTCTACTGGCTTGATATGTCCTTGTTAGAGTTGGGTCCGTATCTTGATTCTTTGCAGGGGCAGATATGGAAATCTGTATTGGGATTCTCTCTCTCAATACCCAACGCCATCATACCCCATGAGCTTGATTTAATTTCTCTTGGGACTCGCTTCCAATGGCTGTGCTTGTTGAATTACCATACGTTTCTGTCTCCCCCTAGCATTCTATCTATGTTGAGAGACAATGGGGTAACTTCTATCTTTATTTTTAAAAACCCAGATGTGTAACTTTTTGGAACAAATTGGCTCCTCGGAGGAGGAGCTTCAGTTCTGCCCGGTGGCGGTAAAGAGTAAACTTTTAGGAAGGACTGGAACGCAAGAGGCTCTTTCTTCTTATTCTACTTACATGGAATATGCTAGATTCCCTCGTAAAAAAATGGCCTCTTTGTCACCTTATCTGAAACGCTTCCACTGCAGCAAGCTGCGTCACACTTATATTCGATTTAAGCTTAACCAGATCCATACGAGGGAGGGGACTAAATATTGGTTGGGTGTTGCCTTGTGGGAGCATTCCTTGGCATGCAGTTTCTGTGGTCCTGTGGAGTTAATAGAGACTTTCAGACACTGGGTGTTGGACTACTATGCTCTTCCCACGATCCACACTACTACCTTTGTAAAAGAAGTTTCTAGTTTTACCTCCAAATATGCGAAGAATTTGCTCTGTTCAAGATGTATGTGGGCTGAAAATTTTCTTTGATTATTTCCCTCGCCAACTTCTTAAAAGCAGTGGAACTTCATATACAAATGGATTCTAATAAATTTTAGGCATTTGAATGTGTTAATTGTATTTGTATTTGCAAATTTCTTCTTAAAAAAATGATCTCTAGGTTTTGTGTAAGGTTTCATGTAAACCATGTCACAAAACATAAAATGGACAGTGGGCGGATTTGGGGAATCCTGTTTCTCCCCAATCCTTTGCTGTTCCCCTTTAATTGGAGGCAGTTCTCAAAACCTGTTTGGGGGGAGGAGACCTCCGCCTTTTCTATTCTGTCTGGCTCTCATTTTTGGGGTTGAATAGTTTCCTGATCTGTGTCGGTCTCCATTCTTATCCTGTCCAATTCAGGTTCTTTTGGGACCAATTTTCTTTGAGAGGGATTGCCCTGTTCCTGAAAGAGAAGGTTTGCTTACCTGAATCTTCCCGGGACTCTTCTCTTTCAAATGGGATGATCCTGACTTCTTCCGCGGGTTCTTCTTTGGCCTCTCCTACTTACCCTTTGCTCTTTGGGTTCTAACTTCCTGTGGTAGAAGAGTGTCATGATGCCTACCCCCGGGCATCCGGATCGAGTCCATCAGCCACGGGAGCAGGCATCAAGATACTCATTAAAACCCCAACAGCCCCGACTGGGGGCTGTTTGGATTCAGTCCTGGCACCTTAGGCGCCAGGCTCATCATAGAAATCAGTCCTGGCGCCATAGGCGCCAGGCTCATAGACTTTACTTACCTTATGCAGACCATGCTGCAAATGAGTCCAAGCCAACGTGAGGCCTGGATGGGACTATTTTATTACAGGGACTATTTTTCACTCGGGTGTGGTTCTGGGGAACTTCTTACCTGAGACTACTTTGCAGGCTATTTAAACCACGCCCGAACAGCAGCCGTTGCTTTGCGTTATTCTGCATCCAGCAGCGTAACGCTCACCGTGTCTGCAAGGCAGCAACCAGTCTTCTCCCACGCCCGCCTCGAATCCGGAGCTCCTAGACAAAAGGAAAAGAAAGGAGAAGAGGTTAGATCACAGACATTATTTGATTCCTTACCTGATTCCGGACCCAGCACATCTCCGAGCCTGGAAAGGACATTATTTCAGCACGCGTCGCTTTGCCAGCAGCAGCGCTGCGTTATACTCACCAGTCCACCGCATCTTTCGACTCGCCGCTGCCTCCATCATTTTCTTCGTCGAAACCCAGCACCTGGGGGGAAAACAAAAGGAATAACAAGGTGAACCGAGAAAACCAACAAGGACAATCTCTTTGCCACCATAGGCTTACCTGCTTTACCACTGGCGGTATTATTCTTTAATTCGCCGCATCTTCCTATGCCGCACCTATAAAGGGAGAGAAAACAGCAAGTTAAACTCATGCAACTTTTACTGGACAGTGTTTGGTAATACAGACTCTTACCTGAACGCCATCAGCTGCCTCCAGGCAAAATTCTTTTGGACCCAGCTGCAACCTAACGAGGGAATGGAACAAGAGTGAACATCGGACATATTGAACTCTTTGAACTTTATAGACACTGGAGTCAATATTCCTCCGGAACTCCTCCAGTACCTTCAACCCAGTGAAGTAACTGGTATCTATGCTCCCCTGCATGCCATGCAGGATGGAGAGCTCATCATTTAAAAACATAAGGTGAGGTTACCAAAAGGGAATATCGGAGGTGATTAGTGGGGAGAACGAGAACTGTTGGGGGGCCATCACTAAAGTCCACGGGTGGCTAAATCCCTTTCTCCACTTGTAGGAGAATACTTCTACGAGTCCAGCAGACAAGATTAGGCAGGCCAGTCCAGACTGTCATCTCATCACTATGCATCACGTTGGTGGAGACCGCAGCTGTCCGGGTCCGATCGACGCCCCTGTGGGGACCAGGTGAGTGTAACAAAGAGTGACTTTCAGGCTGAGAGGTTTCTAGGGTTTCTATCTGGGTGAGAAAGTAAGCTTCCTCTGGGGCTTGGCATCTCTGCCCCACCCGGGCCCCTTCCTCAGGATCTTGTGGCTTTATGGACGTTTCCTCCCTTCATTTCCCCCAGGGGCATCAGACCTGGGTTTTGGGGAATTCTGGGAAGCAGGGTTAGGTTGAGGGTTGGACTGAGGGCTCAGCATGCGCTACCAGATCATCAGTCAGTTGCCTGACCTGTTGTTCTAGCTGCAAGACTTTTTCTGAATTGAAGGGAGGTCTCGAGTCATACCTCTGCTGCTCCCGAAAAGGCTAACTGTCCCTTCTCCGGGAGTAGCTTTGGTACTGGAAATATTCACCACAATTTCCAACCTGAGTCTCCCTTCTCCCGGATTCAGGGATTTATTGTCCTGGAAGCAGGGAGAGAGAGAGAGGATGATTATATTAGAATTTCTGGTTCAGGGGTTATCTGGGAAAAAAGTTCAGGTTGGGAGGTGGAGTGATAATTCTCTCTTGAGGTAAGTTTGGGGGGGAGGTTTCCCGGGGAAGTACTTACCTGGTTGGGTCCACTCCCCTTGGCCGGGAAGTGTATACATATCTAGGGTTGGCTTTGTGCCCTTATACCTGGGACTTACATGGGTGGCAGGGTCAGAAGGATCATTGTTCTGGACCCCTGCGTGACTACCATTCGATTGGGCCGGGGTTGGGGGGTCCCTTCTGCCTTCCATTTTACTAATTGGCAGGAGTGTTATTTTTAGCCCCCTTGTCTTTAGGTCCAAAGGAGGGGTAGTTCTCACCACCACCACCTTCGCAGCAGCAGGTGTTTTAAATGGCTTAGGTGTTTTGGGGGTGTTTTTACTTTCAGTGGGCTTCTGGACCTCATAGATCCTAGTGGTTTGTTCAATTACCCAATCCGGGGTCTTGTGCTCATGAAAATTCTGCACCAACTGAGTTATAATGTATTTGGGGAGCGCAGGAAAATAAGTGGTCACAGACTCCCTACCCCTACTAGGGGTGTTGACCCGCCGGGAAGTCTGCACAAAGGCACACTTTAACTCCTGCACAAACTCCCTGGGCACCTGATTCTCCCACATTGCAAATTATGTGCTGCCTTCCGATCCTCCTGTGAGTTTCTATGCATAGAGAAATATTTTAAAATGGCCACCTGTAGGTGAACCATTTATAATGATCCTGCCCTCCAGACCAGCGAATAAACTGGATAACTCAGGTGAGAATGCGATGCAATTCACATAATTTCTGATCTGGAATGATGCCATCATCTGCTCATAAGGTTTCAGTTGCTCGTATGCTGAATACTTGGCTTTCTTGTGGTATTGGGTCAGGAAGCTCTTTATGGCCCTGATTTGTCCTATTTTGTCTTTAACAAAACCCTTGCTCTGTTTCGCTGCCTTTTTCTTCCTCTTCATTTTATGAGTCAGAGCTGATGACAGTGAACTCTCAGGGTCACTTCCCCTGTCATTACTTTTAGACCCAGGACAGAACATGGTTTCTTGATCCCTCCTTTAAGGGAGTATGGGGAAAGCCTCCCTTAACCTGAATGTATGGAAGTTTTTAGTATGCCCTTCCTAGGCTGGAGCTCTGGCTTTCTCATCCAGCAAAGCGGGTAAGGTGCTCTCTTTGTAGTCTCATCATCAGCCAATCTAATTCCCTGACTTTCTTATCATAGAAGTTTTCATGGTCTGAAGTACTCACAGTACTCATTTTAGTCTCCCAGGGGATGCTCATCCATCCCCCTTCCCATCTATATGGTAGAGATGAATACTCATGAGGCTAAAGCTGGTTAAGTCCAAATGCCTCATGTTCCCCTGTTCTTTATCAGTGGCATGCATTAGGTCAGTTCCCATTTGTACCTGGGAGGTTGTAGATGACTGGCCTGAGGTCCCTGATGGATCAGGGTGCCTCAAAGCCTGTTTACAATTCTCTATTTCCTTTTAAGACTCTCACACCTGCTTCTCTCTGTCTTTATTTCCTGGCGGTATTCAGAGGGCTGGCTTTTTCATTCTGACACTAAGGACTGACCAGTCTCTAACACCCTACTCTGAGCCACCAATCAAACCTTAATTTGCTTTAATTCCTCCTAAAATGCTTCACTTTCCTTCTTGGAATCTGTATTATGCATAAATACTCCTGGTTGTTTGTCTTTCAAGAAACCAATCTCTTTCTCTAACGTGCCCCTACAATTTGCTGCCTGTGACAGGTCAGCTTTTGCCTGCTTCACATGCTCCACAAGTTCCATGTTCTCTTGCCTCATTCTAGTCATTTCCTGAGAAACTGACTGATGCCTCTTTGCATCCCTTTCCAATTCTGGTACATCTTGGTCTTAACTTAATTGTAAATTCTGTTTCTTCCGAATTTTTAAATCCTCAAGCATTTTGTCAAACTCCTGTTGTGAGTCCATCTCTATGATGATGAACTGACTGTTTTCCCTTTCTAATCCCCTAATTTGTTGTTTGAGGACCATAATGTCACCGAACAACCCTCTGTTGTGATCAGTCTGGTCATTCAATTTGTATTTGAGGTGGCTCATAGTTTCTGCACTCTTTTTGGATTTGTCTTTCAGTGCAGCAAACTCTACTTCTTGCTCTTCAATGGCCTGTGTGTAGGTTTTCACCTAATTTTGTAATTGTTCAATGAGGTTTTGTTGTTTTACTTCAAAGATCTGACTCTGTTGTGTTTTGTCTTCTAACTGTCTGATTTCTTTCTGAACCTGTTTTTATTTCTCAGTATGACTCAGCACACAAGCCTCCCTATATTGCACTCGCTCTTCCAGCAATTGCACATGAAAATATAAAGGAGCTGTGAGTTGAGCCATTCGAATCTGCTCATCACGAATATTTTGGGTCATGTAAAATTCTGATCATGCTGAATTCAAAATGCCATGATCCTGCCAAATATTTCCTACTGATGTGAGTTCTTGTACCATTTTAGTCTGCCAGCTCCCGGCTTCGCACTCACTCATTCTCCTCGCATGAAAAGCTTAGCGAGGAGATGTTTCCTGGCCTCACACACTTGTACGGCAGTCATTTTAAAATGGCTTTTTGCATATTTGTAAAGTTTTCTTTGCGCAGGAGCAAAGTCACCCTGTTTCTGCTTGAGTTCCACATGCAATGCCAAATCAAAATAATTTCTAATCAATCTCCTTTTTCATCTCTACACCTCCCTGGATCTCAGGGGCAAGTCTTTGTGGCACTTTAACAAAGCAAAAGCAACTTTCTATCCACCTCAATGCGAATACACCAGAATGAATAATCTGTCACAATGCACTTGTCCTGAGTCAAAAGACAGTAAGCGAAATCCCGGACAAGCCCCCAATTTGTAACAATATATCGGGAGACCCCACTAAACATATGAAGTTCCTTCTGCCTCCGTTAAACAAGCCCACAATAGACCATTTATTTAGGATAGAAATACGCCCTGCTTATGACTCATATAGAGCCCCGTGGATCCCTCCCCCCCTTGCCAACAATGAGCCAAGAACCAGGCCGGTGTACAGAAAGAATGTGTATTTAATTAAATTATAGGTTCAATGAGATTCTGTTTATATTACACAAGCCACCTTCTTTGTGGCACAAAACAAAGCTTCACACACAATGATGTTCTTTTTCATAATAAACCGGCAAATATAACTTAAGAAGATTTAGATTGCAAACAAGCACAAGCTTGATTTTAAAACAAATTACACATTATACAATGCCATGCTGCAGACATGAGGTTTCCCTTTTGCAAAGCACTTCTCTCTCCAGCACCAAAACTCAAGCTTCAGTGATATGCAGCACACCTCTGTTTAAATACAATGTTTAAGGAGTGGTGACCAGTGGGAATTTTATTTGGTGGCAAAACATCTTTTTGTTTAAGTACAGGGTTTGAGAATGGAACACACACCTTTTCTGTTTTAAAGGAAGGGGTTGTGAATGGAACGCACACTTTGTGGTTTTAATGGAAAGGTTTGAGAATGGTGACAATTATCAATTTCATTTTTTTTGTGGCAAGGACCCCCAATTACTTTAGGTGGTTATAAGATTATTACCACTAAGAGAGGTTGTGATAGTTTCAAATTCCTCCAATCTCCCCCCTGCATCAACCTATTTGGGAGTTAATTAAATTAATATACAGTCAAACATGCTAAGGGTCTACACAATTCCCCCCCCACTCACTAATGAAAGGGAACCCACTAATGAAAGAGAATAGGTTAGTTAAATAGATTCCCACGCTGGAATTGTGTTGGACAAACTACTTACTTTTGGAAATCTCTGAGCTTTGCACTCATGGAGACTGAGCAGGGCTCTGCTTTTGGGGAAAAACAGGATTCTGGCCAGCACTTCAGTCAATCAGATCCCACAGCATTCACCCCTCGTTGGGCTCCAGGTAAGTATCACAGACTCTGTTTTCTGGTCTCCACAGCAATGGGAATATCCAGCTCTCTTCCAATATTTGCACCCAGATAATTTTTCAGCAGATCTCCTTTGGTCATTTTTTAGGCAGCTCTCCCCCTTCCATAGTGCAAGACTGTTTACTCTCTAAGCCCATCCCATGGAAAATAAACTTTAGGAGGTGCAAACATATGATGTCGCAAACAGGATTGGACATTTACATTTCAATCCATCCCCAAGTCCAGCCCCTCTCTAAGGATTGGTGCAGGAGTCTAGAACAGACATATTTCAACTCCCCTTTGAGATTCACATTTTTCTTCCATGTGCAGTTTTACCCCAAAAGACCCTGCATGGTAACATTTTGTAATTTACCAATAAATGCCATGATACAAAGATATTAATATTCCCCTCCTCATGACGGATCGGGAGAGGTCACTCGTTTTGGCAAGTGATTGCATGGGCTTGCTACCATTTTTCACCGTTTATTTGAAAACAAACATAGTTAGGAATGTCAAATTTAAAAAGCAGATCTCTAATTTAATAAGCCATTAACTACCAACATTCCAGATTTCTACAATTTTTGGGGCAGCTAGAAACACCTTTTCACATATAAAGTGAGTCCCATAAATCACATGCGGATGAAATTCGTGGCAACATTATCACCATGAAATTACCTTTAAAATGACACCAATGTAACTATTATGATCTCAAAGTTATTGAATAAAAAGACATTTCCAATGAAGGTCAATGACCATATATTTATACATATAAACAACAGTTCCAAGGAGCTGCAAACTCCACCAAATTCTCCATATGGTATCAAACAAAAAGGTGGCAGTTATTTGAGATTCTAATTATAACTTCTAAAACAGCAGCCTACAGCTCACTAAATCTCCCTCACAGAAAGTCTCTCTATTCATCTCACAGATGGTTATCTCATGCTAGTTAGTCTTGATGTGCCACCTATCTAGGAAAGAGGATAGGGCAGAGACTTGCCCTAATCTGACTCACTACTTTACCAATGTTACTATTTCCATAAAAACCCACGCTTGCGGAAGTGTGATTAAATTTATTTTTCCCTCATTTGTGTGTCCAATAAAAAGCAGATTGTTCTGTATAAAATGTTTAATTCCTTTTTCTATGCCGGGCTTTCATTAATCTGAATGTCCTGGGGTTCAGGAGATAGACCTAAACTCTTGTGGTTTACCGGTTTCAGTGTATTATGTAATTATCTAGCCACTTTCTTCAGGACCAAGAGCAGTGCAAACAACATAGGGTTATTTTTAATGAAAGCAGAAGAGTGTAGAATCTTCTTCTGTTTGCGTCAGACAATATTAATTACCTTCTGTATTGTACCAGTGATGAAGAGAGACACAAATCATAAAGGATATATCACTTCCTATACCCCACCTTGACATCTCATTTATACGGCTGCTATTAATTCAGTTTATATACCCACCATCATGATTCCAGTGGTCATCCAGGGAGATCCTGCCATGGAAGTGGTCAGTCTGTCCCTGTAAATAAGAGATCCATAGGGGGGATTTTTTAGTATGCACATATTCACACCAAGCCTCTAGTCATACACTTTCTCTAAGAAATTCCCATTTGAACTGATGAGTTGCCATTTCTTACCAATTTCTTCTTTTCTAAATGCTCAGTGTTGTGTATGAGTTAGGACTTGGGATGCTTGTTCTTGTCTTTTTCTCTGAATCCTATAAGAAATCAACAAACACAGTTACAGTGTGTTTTTTTTCTATTTTTAGAAAGACATAGTGGGCCTCATTCTTAGTCCAGTGGTAACCATGCCGGTAAAACCGGCAGGTTGCTGCCGGACTTGCACATTTTTCTGGCACCTGGCTTGCCGGTAACAGCAGGGGATTCTAACCCTGCCGGTCCGGAAAGTCAGGCGCTGGAAAAGTTGAATTCCCCATTCCCATTGAGTCCTATAGGACTCAATGGGAATGGGGAACACAGAAGCACCGGCACTGTTAATAACTGTGCCAGTGTCCGTGAAAGTTTGCCTACCATGGCCGCTGGGCCCGGCAGGGTCAGGCCTGCCGGGCACAGCAACTCCGGCAGGCAAACTTGGAGTGCGCCGGACCGGCACACTCGTGATGAGGCCCAGTGTCTCCGTACTTCGTGCGTTTTAGTCAGGTAATTTGTTTTGTAAACCGGACTCTTGTGCTTCCCAAAAATCATTTGTTATTTGTTATTAATTATTTTGATTTTGATTTTGGTTCCTCAATAACTATAGGATTTTCATAGCACGTCTGGTATTGCGTAGCCACATATCGTTGTGCATGGGGTGGCGGAGGCAAACCGAGGCAGCCCACTGTTTTTAATAAACTTATGAATTTATACTGTTTTCCGTCCTGTTCGATGTTATGCTGAGGAGGTCCAGTTTCCCTTTTTGGCTTCCGTCGGTTTTGGATGTAAAACCAAGCTTCTGCATACCCATCTAAACTTATATATCTAATTATTCACATTTCCTCACTGGCCTCCGCGTGTGACTTTTTGTATCGCATCTTCCCCTGTCTAGGGAAGCACGTCTTTGTTTGATGCGGTATGTGATTACTAATCGCTATTTTTGTGTGGATGCGCAACAGTATATTATACACAGTTCTTTGATAATGAATGCCCCAAAACGAACCATGTACACATTCCTTTTTAAACCGTATGGTATTGCTGTCTTCTTTATCACCACACTCTATTATTTGGGTTTAGATTCAGAGGAAAATAATATTTTTAATGCGCCTAAGACACACAACCATTTTGGGCTGTGAAAGACTATACAGTAACTCAGTGTGTATACTATTATGCCAGCCAATGTTATCTTTTTATGCTAGTTACACAGCTTATACTCGCCATTTGTTTTCCATATAGAGCCATGGTAGTTTTTTGTAAAAATAAACACTGACGACCACATGAATGGGTATGGGCCACGTCAGTACATATTTGCTGTCAAACACGATTCTCCTGTTGTGCCTTACTGGTCATTAACTTTGTGTTTCACCACGCAGTTTTCATTTGATGTATGTGCATGTGTGTAGCACTCAATATCATCCCTACCCATCGCTAATGATTTGCTACAGCCATAGTCCTACAGCCATAGTCAATCTATCCCTAGATCAAAACACTCATCTACATGTACATTCCATCCATAACTATTTTCACTGGCAGTGATATACACATAACTTTTTTTTGCAAAATCTATATCTTTTATTCTAGGGTTGCTTAAGTTTAGCAGCAGATTTCTATGTTAAGGCCCTCTTTATGAGTATTCAATCAGAATATCCAAAGTTTTTCCCTCTTGAGTAGCATAGCTCCTATATCGCCACCTCTTGTTGTGGTTTGTATTTTCTCAACAACTGTCCATGAAGGTCATTTTAGTTGTGTTTTTTGCAATGTAATGTTCGACTAGGTAGGGGTACTATGGCTCTTTTTGTTCTAATACATTAGCAATGTTCACAGATATTTGATATGATAGGTTATTTATAACACGCTTAATACCCAGAGGTTTCTAAGCGCAGACCCGGGGATTGAACCTGTGTGGCTCTGTGTCGTCTTGCTTCCAAGGCAAGCACGTTTCCATTGAGCTATCCTCCCGAGACAAGTTTTCCTGGGTTTATTACCCTAGTTGTCATGTCTACATATCACAGGTTACATGGGCATGTAATTAGGTATATAACCTGTGTCGTGGTGAAATTCATAAGGGCACTCTGTTCCCATGGTGTTTTCCACCCTTTATCAATTGAGGTGGTCCATTTCGTGAATGGACAGACTGAGAATAGATCACAGGGCGGGTGGCCTGTCACTCTATTTGTGAACCATAGTCTTGTCTGTGAGTTTATATTTTAGTTTCTCAATAGGTGTTTACTATAGAGTCTCAGAGGTTCCTGCGTCTCTTTATAGCAAAACGAGGTAAGGCCAGATTGGTGGTACCCACATTTAAAAAAGGCCAGAGTCTCTTGACCTCTTATTTAATTTTATTTACCAATGGCGATTGACTCAAGACTCCTGCAATTTGTTTGTTCATTCACCTGTTTGTCTCTCTTATTCTTTTCCAGAATTACCTCCTTTGGGATGTTTCTGGCCCATTTGCGGGCATGCCGTATAGTTCTTTTTGGATATCTCCTTTCCTCAGGTTTTTTTGAAAGTAACTATGCTTGTCTTTCATATTCATTTCGGTTGGTACAGTTTCGTCCATACCTCAGAAACTGTCCAAATGACAAGTTTTCTTTGAGGCTCCTCGGGTGAAAGCTGCTAAACTCCAGCAGCGAGTTCCTATCTGTTTTTTTATGGTATACAGTAGTTTATAAACGTTCTTAATTTCTCATGATTTTTAGGTCTAAGAAAGTGCCCTCTTTTTGCTATATTCATGGGTGAATTTGGGAAAGGAATTTTGACTGTTTAGCCATATGAAATTGTTCAGCTCTTCTTCTCCCATTGAAAATCATAAGGACAGTGCCTTTATATCCGGCCCATTTTGCTATGTTCCTTACTACCATTGTAAAGTAGTGAGTCCGGTTAGGGCAAGTCTCTCCGCTATACTCTTTCCTAGATAGGTGGCATATCAGCACTAGCTAGGATGAGATAGCCATCTGTGACAGGGATAGAGAGACTTTCAGTGAGGGAGATTTAGCAAGATGTAGGCCGCTGTCTTAGAAGTTATGAATCGAATCTCAAAAACTGCCACCTTTTTGTGTGATACTAATTTCCCTAAAACCATGTGGTCCAGGCCTGTGCATTAGGCTGTTGGTTCAGGCCTGCAATAAAATTATCAATCACTCTAGTGGGGCCCAAACGCTCTGCTAAGGGAGACAGCAAAGATTTTTTTTTTTATAAGTTGTTTTAATCAAGTAAACTTAATTTTTCAACAAATACAATTACAAAAATCTTTTAAAATTCACTTCGACAGTTAAGACAATTTTGAAAAGGGAGATAAAAAGAAAGGATAAAAAATATTTAACAATTCAATTTAAAGCAGAGCAATTTTTCTTTTTAAAAAGAAGTACAGAATAATAAATGCAAGGAACCACCTATCCTTATTCATAAAAGTAAAATACAACTACAGATACACTTGATCATAATTTGATTTGATTCGATTTCTTGTCTAACAATGTCAAGCTATACAAAAAATTCAGAATAGCATATCTGAACGATTGCCTGTTAGACTGAAACAACAATTCCCACAATCTGTCACTAGTGATTATGGCATAATCCATTAATAGGGGTTTGAAATGCATGATTCTTTGCATGAGTAACAATGGGCAGTCTGAACACAGATGTTTCAGTGTTTCTGCAGAGGATTTACAAAATCGACAGGAAAGTTCACCCTAGCAAAGATTATATCTTTCTTTATGGCATGCCATCCCCCTGTGAAGGCAGGATTTTAGGCCACAAAATGTCTTCAATTTAGGGTATTTTTCAAAGTTCATCTTCACTTGATTGCAGCCTATCTAGGCTCTGGCCACATCCTTCTGCTTTGGCTTGAAAAGTTCAAAGCAATTGTTTATCAACTGCGAAGGTCTGTGCAAAGCCAGGAGTGGGGGGAGTTTGTTTTGAATCTGTGTTGCAGTCAGCCACACTGTCCATTAGAAATGTAATTTTAGCTACTCCAGAGTCCTTCTTTCACTTTGTAAACATTAATCTTTATTAATGTGGTCAACTTTAAGTGAAGGGCTGCTGTTCCTTTTGGTCACTCACAAATATATGTTTATTTATCTGCTGTCTGTTTTTGTGTGCTGAAAAGTGGGTTTTAGTCACCTGAAAGGAAAGATATTCACATGGCTTTGAATTTCACCTACAAAGTCCACTTATTTAAACCTAGAGTGCACAGCATTTTGTTGTTTGACAGTTTCAATGAAATTGCTGAGTTTATCTCTCAGCCAACACTGTGCTTTTGATTTTCAAATCTTTCTTATGTCATCTGAAGAAGTACATATCTTTGGATTTGCTTGGCATCTTTAGCAGGATTACAGTTTTAAGGCTAGCTTTTCACTCTGCTAGTGTGCCCTTCCTTCAGGGGCATGCATTTTGCAAAGGAAGCCTAATTTGGCCTTTCCTTTCGTGTGCTGGGGTTATCATTAAATCACACACACCTCCTACTCTTTTTGAACTGTTGAACCTCGTAAAGGTGATCCGAGACCTTCCGGGTAGGGCCAGCGCTGAACAAGACTTCACATAAAAAGAAATAAAGAAAATAACTAGAATATCAATTGTCTCTAAGTACTCTGGTGGAAAACGTCCTTCACCTGCTACAGCTGGCTAGTACACAATAAAAGTACATCTAGAAAATACAAAAAAAGCAGTTATCCAAAATAGCTAAATCTAATTTTAAGAAAGTATTACCTCACTTCAATAGTTCATAAAAAAATAGATAAAACAATAAAAGAACAGGAATAGTATGGTTCAGAACAGGTGAGAACGGTGAACAAGAGTTGGATGGATGCTTAGTGGTACAAGGTTGTGTTCCGATTAAAAGTATCATTCATGGATGGAAATAGGTAAGTGCAAAGGAAGGAATGCTACTTTGTGCCGAGGGCTATGAGAGGGTCAACCCCATTCTAGTAAATAGAAGACGATTCAATAACACTTTTTCTTAACAGGGTTCGAAATTGAGATTTGATGTGCAGGAGCTAAAACAAGTTCCTGGGTGTCGGGTATCACCATGTAGGCAGGTGCAACTGCAGGGGAACCAGAAGCAACCAGAGATGCCCTTTTAACTTTATGTCCATTTTGTATGAACCATTGGCCCTCATTACAACCCAGGCGTTAAGGGTTTAACGGCGCCGTCGGCGCCGTTAACCCTTAACGCCTGATTCCCATTTTAACGCCTGCTTTTCGCAGGCGTTAAAATGCAAGGCGCTAAGTCACCTTGGTGCTAATTACGGCACCGTAATTTACGGTGCCGTAATTAGCGCCTTCCCCACTCCCATTATGCCCTATGGGGCAAAAATGGGAATGGGGAAGGGGCCATGGTGAATGGGGATTTACCGCCCCGCCAAGCTTGGAATGGGGCGGTAAATCCACCATCCACCATGGCGTTAACGTAAATTACGCCTTGGCGGTAAAGTTGAAAACTTACCGCCAAGGTTGTAATGAGGGCCATTGTGTTGAAATGTATATTTGATGTGTTCTAATTCTTTATTAACATTCTCAAATACTCAAAATTAATGTCACATTTACATGTTTGTAAGGCACCAATTAACTGTTGGAGCCAAAAGTATCTCCTGGAAGCTGTTGGTTTCAAGCTAACCAGGCTCTAAATAGCTCCCAGCTCCTCTCAATTTCGAACCCTAAAACAACAAAACAAGTGAAATAATAATAAATAAAATAAGAAAATTAGTTATTTTACATTCTTCATTTAAAATGTTTGTTTTAATGTTAACATCACTTACATGATAATGTGTTATATTTACATTTTTGTGTGGAACTCTTCATTATAAATCTGGTTTATTAATGTACTCATTCGCACCCGGGGAAGGTTGCTTAGCCAATCAGTTGGCTGGAACAGCAGGCAGCAGGCGAGAATACACATTCTCCGCCTGGTGCTACCAGTCAACCAAGGCCATTCGTTTTTTTAATGAGGGGCGGCAACAGAGAATCTCTCCCTGTTGCCTTCCCACCCTGATGCCCCAGAACAATCCCTACCCCTTCCTCATTCCCTACCGACCTCCTCCTTCACTCCCCATTACCTGCTGGACCGGAGCTTTGTGCTCCGGTCCTAGAGCTCCTTCCGTCTCGCCACAAAAGACATGGAAAAGGAACTGGCTTTCACCCCCCCTGTGGGGGGCAGACATAGTGGTAACGTCCCAAAGCCCTCGCTTCACTCAGGCCTTCCTAGGCTCGGGCTGGCGGGCCGTTACCAGATATGTCCACCCCCACAGTGGGAGTGAAAGCCATATTAGCACTTTTGTTATATTGCTGAACCAATCACCAGGCAGGGAATGTAGGCTTCATTTTCTGGTGTACGCCTGCTTTCCATACATTCCATGCATTCCTTTCCTACTTGCCTCCACTCCCTTGCACTTGTTGTAAGGCATGATGCCCGCTGCCTCCATTCCCCACTCCGCTTCTTCGTCCACTCCACCTTCCTCAATAACCTTCTGATGTCTGGATGCCTGTGCAGTGCTGCTTGACTCACGATCACCACCAGCCAGTTTGCTGCGGTGCCTATAGCTTCCACTGTCCCTTTCATGGTGCACCATTGCTCACTGTGCAGACCTCGCGTGTACGTTGTTTTTTGGTGTTTCATCCTAGCCCATAGAGTGCAGCGAGGTTTCTAATAGTGATGATGACCTTCAAGGCAGGCTGTACTGGCCTGTCCTCAGTAATGCCCTTTCTTCTCTTGGCCCATTACCTCTCTGTCCACCCTTGTCTGGTTACAGCCCTTACTAAATTAAGGCTCCTTGTCTTCCCAGACAGAAACCAATGAAATTGCAAACATTTCCAGAATGTTCCCCCTGCTCCCTAAGACGAGTATAAAGCCCCACCCCTCTTTGTCCTTTACCTGTGTTTTTCTGTGTCCATGGGGAGACCAGCAAAGAGGCTGGCACCAAGGTGTAGCCAGTTCCAGTTTCATGCTTAAGAAAGGTAACAAGGGGTTCAGAGGAGGCTGTAATGTTCTCAGTTTCAAACCCCAGTCTTCCCTGCCCCATCTTTACCCATGGCTATGCTGTTGCAAGCTTGGAGGTCCTCTAATCCCTATACAGGGTTGTGGCCCACACAAAGGGAAAAAACAATGTTCACAGTATTTTAGGTCACTTTATTGTGTAAACATGTTTTGTCCCTTGGAGTTGTGCTGTTGTGGATGCCAAGCAAACGATAATATGTGAAAAATGTTTTGCCCCTTGGAGTCGCGCTGTTGCAGACGACAGGTGGGTTGCAAATTACAAAAACAGGCTTGCAATCACAAACAAGGTAACTTTCCTGGCCAGCAGGCGCTCCCAATCTACTTTTGAAATGGTGACCACAGTAAGCCTGAGTATTTACAATTGTTAGAAAATGATTTATTGCTGTATTCCACATTAACAAGTTGAGTGTCAGTCAACACATGTTTCCACATATGTAGTTCTTTTTCAAGGCGAATGCAAAGCTTAAGAAAATGCTCTAATGGGGCAGTCTCAATGCTGCTAAAATTTCCAATACCTAGGTCAGTCAGTTGGCGTCCAAATAGTTCAAAAATGTGGTTGAGTTAAACTGCAATTCTGAAGTTAGCGTCTATGCATCTAGTTAGTTTCAATTACCTGCTGAGTTGATTAGGCTCAGCCCGACCACAGTGGGCTTGCGTGGCGTACCGCAACCACATACCTACCGCAACCACACCACATATTCTCTGCTGATCCTGGAAGGTTGCAAATCTGGAGTTAAATCATTGATTCCTGGTGGTAATCTTCACCATGGCAAACCACCCACAAGAATATACAAAATAAAATATGCAAGTAAGGGTCACACACTTGCAGACCCTGTTTGGCCATAGGTTCTAGCTGTAGTAAAAGAACGCAGCACATAGCTTTCAAACTGCCTTAACTTGTGGATGCTGTCGCATACAGGCAAAGTTATTCCACTGGTAATGTTCAAACAGATTCCGCACTGTGTGCAATGAGCTGTGAACAGATACTGGGCCTCATTACACGTTTGGCTGTATTTAATGGTAAATATGCCAAAATACTAACAAACGTAATTACCATTACTGTAACTTGGTCCTGATGGGATTACAAGTGGCAGTAATTCCCCATTTTCTGAAGTCCATAGAACACCCTAGGCATTTTTGAGAGATTTACTGCCAGCGGAATTATCTTGCGGTAAATCCACCGATTTTTGGAGGTAAAGTGGTGGATTTATCTCCAGCGACAAACTGAAGGTGAATCTGCCACTTTTCCACTGAAAATCAGTGGATTTACAGTGCAGTAATTCTGCCGACGGTAAATCATAATTTGGCAGTGCTGGAAAAAGTGGCTGTAACAGAATTACTGCCACTTTTTTTCCCCACACCAGCATACTTGTAGTGAGGCCCACTGTGCTTTCTCTGTTTTCCTTTTTGCAATGCATTCCGGTCTTGAGTGCTGCCTCCTGGTTGCGTAGCACTAACAGACACAGACAGAGGATTGCCAGGCTTACTGATTCACAGCTGGGCAGGATTATGGTCCTGCAGCAACTACATTTTTCCCGCCAAAATGGTTTCTCTTCATGGCAAGCAAGCTCCACATATTACTCTCATTATCGTTGTACAGACCAAATGGGAGACGTGTTTTAGACGTGAGGACTTTGTTTCTGTAGTATATATACTGTAACTTGCATACCAATACAAATGGGCAGGATACATGTAATGGCTGCCACCTGGCCAGTCACTGGGAGGGCTTCACATGTGTTCCGCTTGATGGAGTCCCTGCTGATTATGCTAATAGGTGGGATAGCTCCTCATAGCAGTGAATTGCTAGGCCACTTTAATGTGTGAGCGTGGGTGTGCCTTTTGTGTCAAGAAAATACACTGATAGATTGCTGATACAAGGAGTGTGGGTTTAAGAATACAGCCTCACTAGTTTTTTTTTAAATTGTTGTTCTTAACAATTGCTGTCCTGGCAGGAATGGCCCAGTGGAACTGAATTGAATTGCTCAAGGAGTATAACATAGGGCCACCATTGGTAAAGTGCAGTGTTCTGGTCCTCAAAAAAAGAAAACGTAATACAAATGTAACCCTGATGTTGAGTAACTTGAGCCTGTACCTATGTGTCAGATGACTGGCTTTAACACGATTCCTGGTTCGATGTTTCAAGCAAATGATGTTATGCTTGATTTTCAGCAAAAAAAGCAGAAGCTGTTGCAACTGCACCACAAATGGTTACGCAAATGAGCTGAAAGGGGAAGCTAAGCAGGGACAGGTCTGGTTAGTAGTGGGATGGGAGGGTGCCTTGAAAGTATAAGCTTCTTGCATACTGACCGTTCACAGCGACATATAAATTCACCATGCCATAGTGCAAATGTGTAACTTTCCACCGGTGTGGACCTTTGCCAAAGTTGCACCTGGAGATTTATAACCCTTTCTTTCCTTCTGGAGATGATGTTTTCCCTCATAGGTGTTATAGTCGGCTCATGTAGATGCATATACTTCCATATTAACAAGATCTCATTTGAATAACTGCATGGTAATCCTTAGTCCCATTGCTAGAGCATGTGCTTCCTTCCTTAGAATAGGCGTTTTCCTGATCATACAGGAATCCTTGTTCCTGGAAACTCCAGCTCAGGACAAATACGACCCAAGTGCAGGTACTCTTAGACTGAAATAGTGCTCTGCCTGACCCGCACTGGGCAAGCACGCTCCAGGGGGCACTTCAAGAATCTCTGAACATAGCAACAACTCTCTACCACAGGGGTGGTGGTCAGGTACCATGGGGCAACCCACTGATGTGTGCACGCAATCTATATCACTTCTAAGGGTGAAAGTATGTTAAGATTCAACTAATATTCACCAGGTACGGATAGTATGGATGGTTTGTGTCACCAAATCAGGTTTGGCATGGAGTACAGACAGCAGAAACCTACCAAGGTGCTGGGCCCTATTGCATCAGAAGCTGGGATATCATTATGTTATTGTTATGAAGGTAATTGTACATTTTAACATTTATCATTAAATATAGTGGTAGAGGGAGGAGGGAATGTGAGGAGAGAGTATGATTCATGATCAGAATTCTTGGAAAGCATGTGCATAGCTTGAGATTGCGTTGAGACCACCTGAATGAGTTCCTGAGAATGCTGTGCGTGCTCAGTTTCTTTAAAGGTGGGCACTTGTTTGGGGACTATGTCCAGCAATATCAACTTTGCACAGTTCAACATGGATGGTGTGGATAACTGAGATGAGTGACGTCATCACTTAATAAACAATATTGTGTTCATTCATTATTCTATTGTTTCTCTTTTATTAGTCCCCCCATTCGGTATGCAGTGAAAGCTGTCTCCCTGGCACCAGGAAGGGCATCAGGCAGGGGGAGCCAGTCTGCTGTTTTGACTGCATTCCGTGTGCAGAAGGAGAGATTACAAACGGCACAGGTAAGGTGCATCACGCCACCATCCATGTCATTAGTACACTAACATTTTGATGCATTGCCTCAATTATAGCTCAGGCATACAGATAGTAAATCAGAGCTAAGAGGTCTCTTCTCAACTGGATTTACATCATATCAAACTGAAGTCGTCGAATATTAAATGTAATGATTCACTTTATATACAGTCAATAAAACAATGACAAGCTGGCTGACTTTCCTGGCAAGAGACTCCACCCACAGATGTGTAGACTGTTGAATGTTTTCGTTTTTTTGGCAGCATAAGCCCAGAACACCTTTTCTTAAAACAATAATAGCATGTCCTGTGCATGCCCTATTGTATGAAACATGGAGAAACATGTCCTCGTCCACCCACTACATTGTCGTTGCTGCAGCACCGCAGTAAATATAAAAAGAGATGTTTGCATTTAGGTTTGCTCAGACTGAACAGGTTCTTCAGCCCTTCATATTTCCAGGACCTTTGCTCAGAGCTTTACGATTCCTTGATAACAAGGCGGCCATCTTAAATTAATTTTTCTGCTCTTTCGGCACCGAAACCTTGAACTCTATTTGGGCTTTCACAAGATGTGTTATTCCTTTGGTGGGAATTTCTATTCTGATGTGTTTTCATACTTCTTCAGGACATCGCTCACCCCGGTCCGGTGTTGCTTGGCATGTTTTTATGACTGAAGAGAGTAGGGGAATTAGGAAGAGGAATGATGAGCCTTAGTAGAAAAAAGGGGAAAGGGCAGAGTATTCTGCAACTTGGGAGCCAGTAGTGAGAAAGCAGGAACCACCCAATATTTGTGTTTTGAAATGCGGCACTTTTCCAAGGAGGACAGAGAACGATCTCAGGGAGAGAAAGGGACAGTATCTGTGAAGCTTGTTGTGCAAGAAGAGATAAACTGATTCATTTAAAGCACGCTGGGTTGATACACAGCAGCTTAAAATGAATATTGGGTTCACTGGCAACTAGTGGACCTGCAGAAGCACCAGGGAAATATATTCTTGTGGCAGCCTTAAAATAGATATGATTCACCATTTGAAGATGCTTCTTAATAAAATATGAGAATCCCATGTAGACAGAGTTGGAATAGCCTATGAGCAAGAATATGGCTGTCCTCATGACTGAGACCCTGTGATTAAAAGGGAAGAAAACAAAAACGTGCCCTAAGGATCTTCATCTGAAAGAGTTTAGCAACAATCTAACATGGGTATCGGGGAACACAATCAGATCAATTTGTGTCCCAGGACCCCCCTTGTTAATTTGCATATTTAAGTAACTTTGGGTCTCACCCTAAATTAGTACGGGAATCCAGACGTGGACCACTTGCTCACTATTCTTAGAGAGGCACAGCTCCACCCTACTGATGAGGTCTAACCAGACTGAAACACGTGTCTGGGGTTGCTGTCGGTACTCTTGTTCAGAGGAGAACTGCCTAGCATTTCGGTGCTGGACTGCCCCAGGGCAGGACAAAGACTGATATGTTTGGGATATTTCTTCTCTGTGAAAGATAGTGAGCTAAAGTCTCTGGGTAAGTCTCTCGTAACCAGGATTAATGTCTGGTAGAGGGACTCCCAGGACCCCCCTTGTTAATTTGCCAATCGATTTGTGTGCAATGATTATTGGTTCAAGTGGAAGGAGCCAAGTGAAGACTCATAGGTGTGAACTTCAGAGTGGAGTCCCAAAGGTCCTCCCTGCAGCTAGTCAGAAGCACCTCAGTTTTGCACTGTTACATTTTAGCCAATTAGTCACCATCAATTCAACCACAGCCACCAGGATACCACAAAGGCTGTGGCTGATAATACTCCGTCACCACACAGCTATAGGAGGATCTGAAGATCTGAGTGTTGTTGACATAGGAGTAAAACGGTGGCCAAATGGGTGGGTGAGTTTACACAGCGACACACTATATATTAGATATAAAAAAAGGTTTTCAACCACATTCACTTACACAACACATTCCAATGGGATATGCTCTAAAGCCATGCACTCTTACGCCACATACTCTTATGCAACATATTCTTACACCACACACTGTAATGCCACATACTCTTATGCCACATGTTACACAGCAAACACTTATGCCACACACATACTTACACCACATGCTATTATGCCACACATTCTTAAAGCACACACTCTTAAGCCATGTGATCGTACAGCACACAGTCTTATAGCACAATTTCTTAGGCCTCACACTCCTACTCCATGCACACTCATGCCATAGACACTTAGACCCAAAGCTCTTACACCACAGAATATTTTGCCACACATATATGCCACACACTCACACAACATTAGACTCAAATGGCATACCCTGATACGCCATACAACCACATATGCCAGACTCTCATGCCACATGCTTGTATACCAAACACTCATTTGCCACTGATATGCCATATACCCATATGGTAGACACAAACTTGTGTAGATGTATGCTATACACCCATACAGCATACACCCATATGTGATACAGCCATATGAGATACATACATAACACATACATATAGGGCATACACATAGGGCATATTCTCGTATGTCAAACCCTCATATGCTAATACACTCTTATACCATGTACACTTACAGGACCTATACTCATTAACGACACACAATACTGCCCACAAAAACACTGATATGTAAAATAAAACTTTGAAAAAAGAGTTACGTTTACTCTTCCAAAAAGTAAAGTCTACAAACAGTAAAAATAGCAATGTTAAGGTTCAAACATTAACTCTGAACTACTACAAGACAAACCATGAAAGTCAAAGTATAAGCACTCACACCATACTACCACAAATCCAACCTTAAAGGCATACTCTAGTAAAAAAATGTATTTCAAAAATAGATAGGCCACATTAAAAAAAAAATACTAGCATCCTCCGTTTTAAAACTTCCTATGTAAAATTTTGAGCTATTCAAGCTCAAAATTCGAAAAAGCAAGCACAGGGGCGCCGCCATTTTGTGAAATGGAGGCCCTCCTGTGCTGGCTTTTGCTTTTGCGGCACTAATGAAGGAAAAGCCAGCCAGCTGTAGTAAACAAAGTCTACCGCTGGGTGGCTTTCCCTTCATTAGTGCCGGGACTCGGAGGACGCGGACCGGAGACCAGAGCAGGAAAGCTGCAGCTGAATCTCGGTAAGTGCTATTTATTTTTTTTACAAAAAATAAGCACTAGCTGCGGTTTTTTTTCTAAGTTTTCCGGGCTGGAGGAGCCCGGAAAACTTAGAAATAAAACCGCAGCTTTAAAAACGTTGTATTTATGTTTGCGGTCGCTTCAAAAGCGACCGCAAACATAAACAACGTTATTGTGTTGGAAAACGCTGCGGTTTTTCGTTCCAAGTTTCTCAGGCTCCTCCGGCTCGGAGGAGCCTGAGAAACTTGGAAAGAAAAACTGCAGCGTTTTCCAACACAACTGCGTGTGTTTCTGCCTGCTGTGGCTATCACTTTGGGAGCACCGGAGACCCAAAGTGAAAGCCACAGCAGGCAGAAACACACGCGGTTGTGTTTACATGCTGCGTAGTGTTTCTACCTGCAGCTGATTTCCCATTTGGGGCTCTCGGGCTCCCCGTGGGGAGCCCGAGAGCCCCAAATGGAAAAGCAGATTCAGGCAGACACAACGCGGTTGTTTTCCGCAACGCGGCGTTGTGTCTGCTTGAATCTGCTTTTCCATTTGGGGCTCTCGGGCTCCCCGTGGGGAGCCCGAGAGCCCCAAATGGGAAATGCTACGTTGTCTGCCTGAATCTTCTTTTCCATTTGGGGCTCTCGGGCTCCCCGGGAGCCCGAGAGCCCCAAATGGTAAAGCAGATTCAGGCAGACACAACACGGTTGTGTTGGAAAACGCTGCGGTTTTAAAACCGCAGCATTTTCCAACACAATAACGTTGTATTTATGTTTGCGGTCGCTTCAAAAGCGACCGCAAACATAAATACGTTTTTAAAGCTGCAGTTTTATTTGTCAGTTTTCCGGGCTCCTCCAGCCTGGAAAACTTAGAAAAAAAACCGCAGCTAGTGCTTATTTTTTGTAAAAATAAATAAATAGCACTTACCGAGATTCAGCTGCAGCTTTCCTGCTCTGGTCTCCGGTCCGCGTCCTCCGAGTCCCGGCACTAATGAAGGGAAAGCCACCCAGCGGTAGACTTTATTTACTACAGCTGGCTGGCTTTTCCTTCATTAGTGCCGCAAAAGCCAGCACAGGAGGGCCTCCATTTCACAAAATGGCGGCGCCCTTGTGCTTGCTTTTGAGCTTAAATATCTCAAAATTTTACATAGGAAGTTTTAAAACGGAGGATGCTAGTATTTTTTTTTTAATGTGGGCTATCTATTTTTGAAATAAATTTTTTTACTAGAGTATGCCTTTAAAACTTACTTAAACCATGGTATAGGTGTAACATACCTTATAATTGAAGTGAGTATTCATGTTGGATTTGTAGTGTTATAGAGTGAGTGTTTATACTTCGAGTTTCATGATTAATTTGTATTGCTATACATTGAGTGGATCTACCTTGATATTGTTATTCCTTTGATTTGTATACATTTCCTTTTGTTAGATTAACCTTTACTCTTATTTAAAAAGGTTTCTATATCTAATTTCAGTGGAGTTTTTGCGGGGTTTATGGCATATAGCATGTATACGTATAAGTGTATGCAGTATGAGTGTTTGCCATATGAGTGTATTAGCGTATGGTCATATGGTTTACATTTTGTACATGTACATAATTTCTATCTCATATATGTCATCTATCCATATGAAAAATCACAACAAGGTTAGTCCTGTCTTTAATGTGGGTTTGCATATGCATAGTAGTATACATGTACATGTCTGGTTTGTGTACAAGAGGTTCATTCACTTAGCACATGTCTTGTAGCCTTCCTATACATAGGCAACTAGGTGGCATATGTGTGTGTTGTAAGTGTGAGTGTTGTAAGAGAGTGTGTCTTAAGAGTATGTGGGTGTAAGGCATATGATGCATATGAGTCTTTGGTGTGTAAGTGTCTGGCATGTGTGTATGAAGTATAGGGAGCGCATGAGTGTTTGGTGGCAAGTTGTATGAAATGCATATATCCTCTATGTTCAGATGGATTTCTTAACTCTGACCTGGTGGGCAGAAGTTTAGGAGGCCACCCTAGTTTAGTGGAGCAGGGGAACCATCTGGACAAACCAGACCAATCTACGGTAGCTTGGCAGGTGGTCAAGACTAAGGGCCTCATTACACGGATGGCGCTAAGGGATTACCGGCACCGGTAAGGGCACCGGTGCCGGTAATCCCTTAGCGCCATTCTACGAGGTCCCTCAGCGGGTCCCGTCCTTAGCGTGTGGTCAGACCACACGTTAAGGACGGGACCGGCTGAGGGACTTCAGGGCAAATAACGGTACCACTAATAGCGGTACCGTTATTTGCTCCTTCCCCATTCCCATTGAGCCCTATGGGGAATTACCGCCCCGTCAACCTTGGAATAGGGCGGTAATTCCCCCATTCACCAAAGCGGAATCGGTAAAATACCTGCGACAGCCATGGCGCTAATAGCGCCATGGTTACCGCCGTCCGTGTAATGAGGCCCTAAGTCTCAGGAGGGGGTAAGAGTGATCAGAAGCCCACAATGAGCACACACAGTAAAACGTCCCAGATTACTCTTAGACAGATGTATTTCAAAAATACATTTATTTTAGGCCTTTATAACAAAACACGATTAAACCACAGTATTAAGAACACAGTTACCACACACGCTTATTCACTATGTAACATATATACAAAAAGTGTTTTGCCTAAGGCTGATTAACAGGGAGAAAATAACCACAACCTGCAACAGAGAGGGGTAAGTTCAACACAGATATTGCATTAGGCAGTTCTTCATAGTCAATCCCTAACTTATGTAGTCCAGTCCTAAGAAGTGAGGAGCCTTGTGCTCAAAGTACAGCAGTGCATTAACAAGGTGCGCTTGTGCGTTAAGACGAAAAGCGGTTTCTCTTCAGGGTGCTGTAGCTGCTCAGGAAGGGGGTTGAGGAGATGAAGAATAAAGTCATACTCCTTGAGGAGGGTCTACCCTTGCGGAGAGAGTGACTGTCGGAGTTCAGGAATAGCTGGGGAGCGCAGGCTAGTCCATCCAAGGTGAGTTTCTTTTAAGGAATTCGTGTGCGTAAAAACAGATGGATGTGCCAGGGGGCCACCGATAAGTGATGAAAGTACTCACCGACCCACAGTCCGGACCACTTCAAGTCTACTTCGCTCGAAGGTTTCACCCCTGCAGTTACAGGATGCTCTGGCTCTCAGCGGCTGCGGGACCGGACAATCATCCATGGCAGGACAGTAGCCTTTTCTCAGCTCTCAAAGAAAGGAGAAGGATAGTTCCAGTGCAGCATATCTCCGGACACGGTGGGGCAGGTCTGCAGGCACTTACAGCCACAGTCACCACAGCGGGGTGACACAGGGACTGTAAATGCTTGCAGTGTGGTGCACTCAGATAAATCGCAATCCAGATGAACTAGGTCAATGGTGGGAGAGGGCCCAGGACCACAAGTAAGCGATTCAAAAAGTCTCGAGTCTCAACTCAGGACAGCGGCCTTCCTGTGTGGTACCCCGGGTTCGAGTTGTATGGTTCACTGGATAGCCCAGGAACACTTAAGAAGGGGCTCTTTGCAAGGGTAAGCAGGAGGTACCGAGAGTAGTTGTTCCCACTACTCCAAAGGGACAAAGCACCTTTGCAAGCCTTCTTGTTATGATGCAAAAGTAGGGGTCAGAAGGGACAACAGCGGGGTCAGGGTGCCAAACCTTCCTAGCACGTCTCCGGTGGTTCCTCAAGTCTCCTCTTTCGTTAAGGATATTTGGCTCCTTCTGTAGTTTGGTGTGATCATCAGTTGATCGACCTTCAATGGATGCAGAGCCCCTTCTCTTATCCAAGATTCGGTTTGCGCCCAAATCTCAGATAGCCAATGGAAGATCTCTCTTGCATGCACCCCATCGTGGCCCACGGTGGTCCACAGTCATTCAGGCCTACCAGCCATAGTGGCCCCAGTAGTGTGGATTGGGACCAGACAGTCCCAACACTCTTCCTGGGCACTAGCAGAGGTGACATGCGGAGAGCGCGAAAAATGCAGTTTTCGTGGGAGGCTGCATGCCAAAATAAGGAATGCCCGGATCTCTCAACCTGGGTGAATGCCAAGGGATAAAATAGCCAGAGGACAAAACAAAATACTTGGTGGCATGGCTATTTTCGGCACTGGCCACAGTCTTGAGCCCAACACAGTAAACGTGGTATGGTCCATAAAAACGAAGTAAACATACTTTAAAAGTAAACTGCTGCCACCTGTTCGTCCTAGGCACACTTGCACAAATGCCAAAAAATCCTCAGAAGGTGGCTAGGGCCATAAAACAAAAGGACCTCTTTGCAAGGTTCTGTGGGGTACTTGGCACATAGATTTTAAAAAGTTACCAAGAAATGGCAACATAGTCGAAAAAGAAGGGAAACAGTTTCCCAGTACTGGCAGCCTGAAGGACGTGTGAATCTCCCCATAACAAGTGAGCGAAAGCCCAGAGGAGTGTAGCTGAAGGCTGTGCTCCATTGGAAAACTACAGGTTAGGTGAGCCAAACAGAAGCAAAAAGTTTGGGGGGTTCACAAATGGAGGGGAAATTGCACCTACGGGAAATCTTTCCTAACAATCTACGCCTCCTCTATGTATGAAAACCTACACAAACATGAGGTTTCACTTCGATGTGACTTTTTATATGTTTAGGAAAAATACAATTTTTACAGTTTGTATATGCACGCAATTAACATTGTTTATATGATTCATATTCATATGAAGTAAGACTTCAAAGGCAGTCCTGACTTTGATGTAAGTATTCATATGTATATTAGTGTACATTTATGAAATTCACATCTCCTACACGTATGTGTACAGTTTGTATAGAAGAAGTACATTGATTGTGAGTGCGTTTTAATTGTGTGTATCATAAGAGCATGTGAGGTAAGAGTGTATGTTGTAAGAAGGTGTGTTTTAACAGCGAGCAATCTAAGAGCATGTGCTAAAAGAGCATGGGTCTCACTCTGAGTAGCAA
Organism: Ambystoma mexicanum; assembly: GCF_040938575.1. Taxonomy (NCBI): domain Eukaryota; kingdom Metazoa; phylum Chordata; class Amphibia; order Caudata; family Ambystomatidae; genus Ambystoma; species Ambystoma mexicanum. Next base: position 774,338,535 of record NC_090932.1, read on the forward strand.
TTTACTGGCACCCTTTTTGGACCAGCAAACTACAACTCAGCCTGCCAGGGCAGTTGCGCCCAGCAGGTCTGACTTGCCAGACGCATCAGCCCCAGGAGGCAGAGTTGTCACGGAAGCAACGGTGCCTGTGCTTCCGTGTCCCTATTCCTGTGGAGTCCTATAGGACTCCACGGGAATGAGGACTTACAAAAAATCTGGTGCCTGACTTCCCACTCCACCGGTACTTGTAATGTCCCGGTGGCACCAGGCGATGGATTCATTGTTACAAGTCCAGTGGCAACACGCTGGTAGCACCGGCGGGTTACCGTCGGACTCGTAATGAGGCCCAATGTATTATAAGAGCATGTGCCTAAGAGCATTTGTCACAAGAGTGTGTGTCATAAGAGTGTGTCATAAGAGTGTGTGTGGTAAGAGTGTGTGATGTAAGAGCTTGGGATATAAGTGTGAGTGTCATATGTGTGTGTGCCATTAAAGCACATGTTGTAAGAGTGTGTGTTATAGGTGTGTGTGTCATAAATGGGCATGGTGTAAGAGCGTGTAGTGTAAGAGCATGCGTAATACATGTGTCTCATATGTGTGAGTGCTGTAAGCATGTGTCATAAGTACCTTTGTCGGAAGAGTGTGTCGTAAGAGCATGTGCTATAAGAGCGTGTATCATAAGTGTAGGTGTTGTAAGTGTTAGTGTAGTCATCATAAGACATAAGAGCATGTGTCACAAGAGTTTGTGTCAGATGTGTGTGTATGCCATAGTGTGTGCCATAAGAGCATTCATGGTAAGTGTGTGACATGCATGTGTCATTATAATGAGCCATAAGAGTGTGTGTCCTAAGAGTGTGTGTTCAAATAGCATATGCCATGAGGGCATGTGGTGTAAGAGCATGTGTCATCCGTTCGTGTATCTTACGTGTGAGTTTCTTAAGTGTGTGTGCCTTAAGAGCATATGTTGCAAGAGCATCTGATTTAAGTCTGTATGTCATAAGTGTGTGTGTTGTAAGTGTGTATCTGTGTCATAACAGCATGTGTCATAAAAGCATGTGTCATAAGTGTAAATGTAACAGGTGTGAGTGTCATAATTGTGGGCATCCCTAGTGTGTGTGTGTGTGTGTGTGTGTGGGTCGTAAGCGTATGTATCAAAAGAGCATAAATCATAAGTCTGCATGTCAGATGTGTGTGTGTGTCATAAGAGTGTGTGTCGTAAGAGCAAGTGGTGAGAGTGCATGTGTCATAAGAGTGTGTGATGTACCAATTTCGATTGGGGGAATAATAGTAATGTATGTAAATGTGTCCCATGTAAAGTGCTTTAGATTAAAGTGCTATATAAAAAACAAATTATTGTATGCCATAAAGTATGTAGTGTTTACGTTTCTGGCATGTGAGTGTATGGCTTATAGGTAGTGTATGATTGCTTGTTATAAAGTCATGAAATGCACATGGTCTATGCACCTTGTATATGTATGAAAATTCACATTAAATTGAGTTTGGACTTTGATGTGAGTTTTTCTATGTATAGGTGTATACGAGTTGTACATTTCATATATGTACACAATTTATGTCGCCTGAAATCTGACATCAAAGTCAGTCTTGAATTTAATGCAACTTTTCATATGTATATTAGTGTACATTTAGGAAACTGTACATCTAGATGCACATGTGCAGTTCATATAAAAGATGTACATTTTTTCTGCTCATATTTTTTATGCTTCCTTTGTATATAAAAGCTCACATGAAAGTGGTCTAACTTTGATGCAAGTTTGAATTGCGTATAAGAGGTGTAAAGGAGTTTTATATTGCTACATGTATGCAATTTATATCTCCTATACGTCTTTTATTCATATAAAAAGAACATCAGTTCTTGCTTTGATCTGAGTTTTCATACGTATAGTGGCACACATATAAAAAAATTACATCTTCTACACATACGTATACAGTTTGTATAAAACATGCACATTCATTCTGAGCATGCATGGTCTATAGATGAATCTTAAAAAGTGAATATCTCCAAATTGGGCAATTTTCCAGTTTGTATTTTAGTGCATGAATTCATGGTAAGATCTAGGGGCGTGCCAAAAGTTTTGAAAATGTAAGCGCCCCATTTTGAGATATTTTGGATGAAAAGTATTGTTTTCCCTTTTGTGAAAACCCTTTGTTAAAGCTTTTCAGAATACAATCATATATATATTTTTTAAATAGCAAGCCATCCATGAATAATTGTGAAATGTTATACGCAGGGGCAGCTGCCTCAAAATTTACTGTGGAATAGTTTTACTTTACACTTTTTCATGGAAGTGTTCAAGAGTTATTAAGAAAAGTTATATTCTGAAACTCCTTTGACAACTTGTCTTAACGGTAACTGTGCCATGTGCTAGCACTATGAGATTTATATATATATTCACTACAAAAAAAACTTTGTTAAGGGGATGTTATGGTTAAGTTGCCCTACGAAAAACCTGTGCACTTCACTAAAGAAAAATGTTCGCCCTCCCCATTGTGGTTCAAATTAAAAACACAAAACCACTGAAATTCGCCAGTTATGGCAGACTGAGCCCCCTTACTTGCCATCGCCACTGTGCACTGCTAACACTGACACCCAGAACATGAAAGCTGTCCTCTGAAATGTCACTGATGACATCACTGACAACATCACATGTTTAGCCTATTTGTTTTCGTTGCCTGCCATATATATTTTAAAGGGATGTTATACTTCACAGTGAAACCAAAAAACACTGCACATTCCCCCATTATGGTAAGCTAAGCAACCATAACTGCCCACACCACTGTGCACTGCTAACACTAACACCCAGGACAAGAAAGATGACATCACAAATGTCATTGATGACATCACTGAAAACAAATCCTTTATCAAGATGGCCACCATACAAAGGGAAGACGGGCATTGGATAGAAAGCCTTCTTCGCTTTCCATTGCAGGCTGCAGAAAGCAAAAAAGAAACTGTGTTACCGTTATGGCAGCACCACATTTGTGTTCCTTGATTAATATGTGGTTATGAGCAAGACTTTTACCAGAAAGGCAGTCCCTGGTGGACATGGCGACCTCAATGCAATGTTTTCTCCCTTGCAGTAAAGGCCAGTAGCCATATCCCCGACATTGTGGGCACTACCCATACATAGAGGTTACCCCTCAGAGACGGAAGCTGTACCGTTAAATATGAAAAGACTATCACATGCACAACACAAAGCTTTTCAGTCGTTGTCATTGACCTTTACATACATGTGTTGTACATGTACTCATTTCTTTCTGTAAAAATGTGCGTAAAAACAGCAAAGGAGTAGTGTACTTAGGTTGACATAAAATGGCAAACAAACTATGTGATGCGAAGCGTAATGGCGTCAGAAATACTGGATGCAACACCATTACCATTCACATTTCGACACAAAATTGTGTAAGTGACACAGGTGGAATGGTGTGAAGATATGTGTATTGGGAGGGTGTAGCCATATATTATTGTACAAACATTTCTGTGCACAGGGAATCTGGGTGACAGAAATTGGCCTGACGGCACTAATGCATATGAGATGGGCCAGACCCTCCCGTAGCCAATGCAAGTGGTATGGAGTACCTTTCTCCATAACGTTCCTTGGCAGCTTAAACAAATGCGTCCTAGCACCTACAAAAGAACACATTACGATCTGCAACGTAGCATGCCACATTGTGCAAACAGAGAGTACATTTGTAAAGAAAAGACTAACATTTAAAAATTTGCCCAGTAATTTTATTTCACAATAAAGTGAGCGAAATCATCGCTTTATGCAAGAAGTAAAGTAGTTTTGTTTCACAATGAACTGTGGGAAAAGATGGCACTATTCACTTTTCCATAGAAGTATTAAGTTTGTCTGTTTGGTCGACATTGACAATGTTAAAGGTCACGTTGTTTTTTCCACACACAGAAAGTAAGCGTTGCTGCCACAATAGTCATTTTCCTCCCACATTGATGTGCAAGACAACGTCAACCGCTGTGATCTACAGCACCAGAAAGGAAGGAATGTTACTTCTTATAGCGACAGCAGCGTAAGGACACAAAGGGCCCACACGATCATCCCAGTGAATTGTGATGCTGGTTATAAACAGTTGCATTTGACGGTTAAAAAACCTGTCACTTGGCATCTGTAATCCATGACAATCACAATAGGGAAGAAAGTATCTGAGGAGGAAATGTGAATTAAAAGATGTATGAATACACAACCTTTGGATAAACCACAGTTGTAGTACATAACATGCTCAGTAAAAAAATGTATTCAATAGGAGGAAATGTAGTGGGACCCTAGGGACGGTGACAATGTGCAATGTCCATAATTGGAAAAATAAATCGAACGGCACAAAAAGCTGGAACGTTGTCATTAATAATATAATTTTTCTTTGGAAGTAGCTGCTTTCTTGGGGAAATGTAGTGGCACCCTACAAACGGCGACAATGTTCAATGTCTATAATAGGGAAAAAATTGCAACGGCACATAAAACTTGTAAAACATTAGGGAAAATATATATTTTTTTTTACAAACTAAAACATAACGTCAATTCGGAATTTAGGCGACAAAAATACACTTACATGATGTGGAGCGCCTCCATTGCGTTAGCTGTAGTCAGACACTAGTGTATCTGGAAGACTGCCTGTTCGGGAACTAATTTCTCACGGTCGTGCAAAAGTTTTTGAAGCATAACCTTATCAAACGATATGTTTTTCAAACTGTTACTACCTCCATTCTTTCTACTCTTTCTCTGTACCTCAAGGTTAAAAAACAAGGGACCCTTATGGGTTTTGACAAATATGCGGCAGTACTGAGCTCGTGTTGAAAAGAGAAAATGCAGTGGCCTTCATTCCGAATGCAAATACATTCTCATTTTGCAACAACATATCAGCATCTATTTATGAGAAGCGCTACTGGCGTACACGTGCAGAAGGGCTGTGTGTACGAAGTAGAGCAGGTGGCTGCCTCAGATTCCCGCCACTCTGACCGCAGTAATGTTGTTTATGGATTGTAAAATGGACGAAGTAATTTCATTTCGTACAATGAGTAGCAAGTCCCACTGTACCTTATGACAGTGCTAACAAGAATACTTCAATGTTTGACTTTCTACTACCACGTCTCATTAATGCTCACCTTTCAAAACAGTGTTCCATACGTGTTATAAGTACATTGGTGCCTTCTTCGTTTATGTATGTTAGCGCCGATGTTCGCGTTGAACAGAAAACTAAGTAAACATGGCGGACGTATCGAAAGATTACGACGCACTTCACACTGTGCCACAACCAATCGGTTAAAGCGCAACATGGTCACAAGCAGCACGCCACGGAATAGCCAATTGCAATGTTCTCCACGAAGCGAACAGGGAAGTGTGACCGCGGAGCGGACATAGATATGACAAATTTTTAGAGACATACTTTTTGATCGTTTTTAAGGGAATTACTGGATGGATTGTCACAAAATTTTCAAAAGCATGCTTTCAGGCCCAAGCCCCTGCCACTGGCTCAAATTTGGTGCAAATCCGTCCAGCGGTTTCGCCTGTAGCCGTGCGCAAAGTTTTCCCCATTCAGTCTATGGGAAAAAAAAACATTTTGGGACCCCCCCTATAACTTTGCCCCCCCCGGACCAAACATCACCAAACTTTGCAAAGAAATTCAGAGTGGGCCATATACTTTTTTTGCAAAGTTTGGTGAGGATTCGTCCAGGAGGAGAGAAGTTATAAGCCGCCCAAAAAGTGCTCTTCCTATGGAAACAGCAACTTAAACATAACTACGCGGCCACTGGCGTGGCCGTGTAATATATGCACAAGAAGGAGGAGCCGCCGAAGCGGCAAGACTGCACTCCGAGTCATGTAAAAATCATGAGAACCCACAACAAAAGAAAAACTTAAGGTCGAGTGACTACATGTTTATTGAACAAAGAAAAAGAAACAAAAACACACAGCAGAGGCAGGACACTGATGGGATATATCCTGTTTGATGCGTTTTGCGCTTCACATAGCGCTTGTTCATATATATTCAAGGAAAAAACTTTAGGTGCAGGGACGTTAAGGTGAGAACATGCAACAAACCCCCTGAACTTCAGCTATAGCCACCTTAACTCTGCGCCCCCTGTTGAGCAGCTACGACCACAATGATGACATCACATATGACATCACAGTTTCATCACTAATTACATTGCAACAGTAACCGGTGTTAAGAATAGCCTTCAGCCATGATCATTGTGCATGGCCAAATATATTTTAACACACTAATGGGTACCAATCATGGCCTTGACACTGGCCACAGTCTTCACCCATGTGCATTGTATATCTTAAAACACTAACAGGCCACCAACTGCAGACATTGGCCTTCACCAGTGGCTACAGCTTTCAGATGTGTCCACTGTATATCATATGCACTAATCAGCCACTAGCCATGGGCTTTAGCACAATACTGGCCAATGGCCACAATCTTTGGCTGTGCCCACTAGATATTCTAATATATAAATATATGGCCTTTGACCATGAGCAGTTTACTACATCTTTTGGCCATGCCCACTGTATATTTTTAAATATTAACATGCCATAAGCGATTGACTTAGGATGTGCCCACAGTGTATTATACAACAAACCAGCCCCTATCTATGGTCATGCCCACTGTATATTATATACACTAATCAGCCACTCGCCATGGTCTTCAACACAATACTAGGCAGTAATGACAGCCTTTGGCTGTGTGCACTGTATATTCTAACATATTAAAAGGCACTTGCTATGGCCTTTAGCTATGAACACTGACTACAGCTTTCAAGGTTGCCCACTGTATATTTTAAAACAGTGACGGGCAACTAGATATGGCTTTTAAACATGCACATTGGTATTTTGCAACACTAACTGACCACTAGCTATGGTGTTTAGAGATGGACATTGACCACAGCCTTCGTCATGGCCAAGTCCATGGCCTAAATTGTTATTAAGAAAATCAAAGTTTTTAGGAGCTAACTTATTAATCATGTTATATCTAATGGCATTATTGATGAATATGTTATATACAATGCCATTAGTTTTGTCACCAGTGATGCCATCAGTAATGCAATTTGTGACGTTATCAGTGTTCTCCTAAAACATGTAATTAGTGGTGTCATCAATGATGTGATCTGTGATGTCATCATTGTGGTCATAGGCTGTGCAACAGTGGGCACAAAGTTAAGGTGGCTTTAGCTGAATTTCAGGGGTTTTGTTGCATTAAGTCTTCACCTTATCCTCCCTGCAACTAAAGTTTTTTTCCTTGAATTTCAAAGGTTTTGTTATTTCATACATAATTGCCATTAAAGATACAGACAATCTAGCAAATGAAAATGATGTATCATGTTTAGAAAGTAAAACAAAAAGGAATTGTGCAACCACATTCCCTCCTAATATTCACCCCAAATAAACCTGTTCTTAAAAAACTTTGTTTGCATATTTACTTAATTTTTTTAAGTGTCTACATTTATATGTACTGTTGATAAATAGAAAGTTATTAAAGTGTTACAATAACTGTGTACAAAGAGTACACTCAATTCTTTACAAGACTACTGCCCACATGTATATGTACATATGTATTTCTTTTTTAACGGTGTTATAGATGCTGCTACCAAGGATGCATGCAGGGCTAAACGGTGCACCAGCTGGGGGGTTTTACCTGCGGCTTCCACAGTAGTTAACAGTAGATATAATGAAATGCATAGAGATATTTCGTTCATTTTTTTTAACACATACTGAATCAAAAACATCAATTAAGGGTCTTTGTTCGATTTATACAGTATGTGTTTTTATTTTCTATTTTTATAACTCAAAAGTTGGTCCTGAAAAGGACCGTTTTTGGGGGTAAGGAAAAAAGAGGTAGCAACTGGGAAGGGAAAAAAACTAGGATTCATACATATAACAAAAGGTTAAAAAAATAACATTTATTTTTTTCGCATTTTATATTTTGTAAATGTTTTTCTGTTATTTTCTAAAGAATGGAGTAAAAATAAATGACACCCAAAAATATACCTATCATTGCCAGTTGTCTGTATATTCTAAAAATTCGTGATGTGCAAAAAAGGTTTTGCACATCACGATAAAACTAGAAAGATCGGGTGCAGGCAGGATGGACTACAGTTGGGTGTTAGTTGGTGGAAAATAGCTGGTAATTGAAATGGAAGTCTGTAGCACAGATTGCAAATACTGCTGTGCTGATCTTGCTCCATGTGCTTTGACCTTATGTTTCACATGAGCCTTCATATAGGATTCATCCACTTCATCCCAATGAACACGGACAAGATGTTGAATTAACATTCATGCCGCCATGCTTTGCGATGGCTTGAGTGAAGGTCCCAACCACAAAACCTTACAGCAGAAATTGCACATGACCTCCTCGATCTATTTTTTGCTGTGTTACTCCTTTACATAGAAATATTGCCAACTGTCAGCTATGTTGTTTTGCGCACATTGCTTCTTCCATGGCGGTAAAGCTGAAGCCACCCACACCACCTCATCAGCACTGCTGCTCGTAGTCATTTTGAAATGCAGGACCATGGAGGAAAAATAAAAACTGTAAAAATACACAACACAAAAAGGACTGCGCCACTTAATCTAAAAAAACTTTAAAAAATATATATATGAAACTAAAATAACAAAAACTGACAAACTACAAAGCACAAGACAAAGGACAAAGGTATAGGGAAAAGAAAGGTAAAAAAGGAATGGATACATCAAGGTACTGCTTCTTAAAGTTCCTGAAGGCTCACAGTGAAGTTCAACCACCAAGAGACAAAAAACAATGACAGAAAACATGAAAAAGATGTTTGGGAGAGGGGTATAACCAGGGTTAGGTAATATAGCCAACTGGAATGTGTTTTCCGTACGTGCGGGTACGCCCAAGTGCAATGATGTGTTTGCACCTAAATTATTGACCAATCACATCCCTCAATGAGGAGTCACGCCGGCACGTGAGAGTAGCCGTGTCAATGGAAGGCTCAATGATTTTGAAAGCTATGTTGATGCGGCTATGCTGTTTTGCATCTGATTTTAAAAGCCAATTGGATTATGGGCTGCGGTACCCTTCTAGCCCTGTGAACAAACAAGCCAATGACACACTGCAGTGCATTGACGTGACGACGCCTATGCAATTTGATGAAATCTGCACCTGCAAAATGACCCACTAGGACATCAAGCTCCTTCAACATGTCTATGCATCTTTGTGCCTGATGCACCAGCCAATAATATAACGCGTTGCGGCTCCACACATACATGTGACTTCTATCAACGTTAACGAATGGTCTAATCACAAGTTGCAATGTTTGTTTGCGGCTATACCCATGCCGTTTGACGAAACCCACACATGTGAAATGACTCAATAGGACATCAAGCTCTTTCAGCGTGGCTATGCATCTGTTTGGCTGATATGCCAGCCAATCATATCACACACTGCGGCTCTGTACCTACATGTGATTCCTATCTGTGTCAACCAACAGTTCAATCACACATTGCGATGTAGTTTCGTGGCCACGCCCATACCATATGAGGACATCCAAACGTGCAAAGGTGTCCAATAAGGGGGCATGGGTGTCTGTAGCCGTGAAAAATCGCTTCACCCACAAAATAATACGTTTATATTGATCATTGCTATCAGTGCTTGTTAGTGAAAGCTTATCCAAATAACTGCAAGAACATTTGGCAGTTTAACCCTTTAATTCATTTCCTTTTTACCCACCTTTTCCCTAATGCTCTTTTCTATTGTTTTGTGATTTGTTCAGTTTGTCTATATTGTTATTTTACTTTTTGTTAATTTTTTTTTAAACATTTTCATTTTTTGTGGCATTGTCTTTTTAGTGTTGTCATTTTAGTTTTTTTACATTTTCCTCCTCAGTTGGAGATTCCAACATGTCGAACCATGATAGCAGCAGCAGCAGCAGCAGCAGCAGCAATGATGATGTTACCTAGGTCCCCAATCAGCCACCACCCAGGAAAAAAGCAATTGGAATGAAGACCACAGCAGGCAGTTGGTGATACTTCAAGGTGAAAGAACACTGTTCTAAAAAAGAGGCGGAGGACGTACTATGCACATTGTGCAAGGAAACACTAAGATGTAGTTCTAATGTTCCATCACACAGCCTGGTATCATCAATCATGATAAATCATCTGCTGCAAGTCCACTTGGATGATTCCCATCAGAAATTGCACCAGCACCACAAAATAAAAATGCATGGGACTCATGCATTACATGCATGGAAATCAGCAACAGCTGCAGCACCTGCACACACCAGTGGGACATCACCGACACTGAATGAAGCCTCAACTTCAACAGCAGTTTCAACTGCACTTGCTGCAATTTCCCTGGCTCCCAATCTCTCAGTGATGGCAGTACTGTGTGAACGATGCCACGAATGGGTAGCTGCGGAAGGTGCCACAACTAAGGATTGGGAGAAGTTAATACCTCAACATGAGATTAACTGTCATCTGTAGTTTATTTGTTATAAGTGGCAATTCCCCCTTTTTTGAACATATAAATAATAAAAACAGAAAATACCTAAAGAAATATATGTTCCTTTTTTTATTTTAATTCCCTTTGTTATATGTTTCATCCATATGTGTTTTCCTCCCCTGTTCCATCCTCCCTTTTCCTTCACCCAACTCTTTAAGTTACAAAATAGATGAAATTGAACACAGACTGCAAACATATATTACAATATCTATTGTAATTTATTTTGAGCAGTTTGAGTGTCTAAAAACCCCCAAAATGTTTATTTGTAACCGCAGTTACAATGTTAACAGGGGGGCATGTAGTCACGGATAGAATCATTCCAGTCATTACTTGAACTGTAGCTGCGGCTGTAAATAAAAATATTTTTAATAAATATACAAATCTGTGTATATACATATGCGCATTGTACATATATAAATCATATTTATCAAATGTCTTACCTAATACCTTTATATGTGTCGTCTTCTTTCTTGAATATTAGTAATTCTGAAACAGAATGAAATGTATTTCATAATGAAATAAAAACAAGAATATTGATGCTTTTTTCATAATGGTACTAAGTGAATACTGAATGTATTTCTACTGCACAACCAATAAAATGTTGTATTCATTAATCATGCTACAGAGGAAAGAAACTTCTCATTGGAGAGAAAAAAAACTCTATTCACATTCTACTAGTACATCTATATAACAGGTTAAATAAAAATGTTAAAAATTGTATCAAATAAAAATTGTGTCGCAAAAAAGCTTAAAATGTTAACACTTTCAAAGGGTACCTACAGTGTAGTATAGAAAAAATTAATGCTGTATGATTACCTCAACCACACTAAGCATTTAGGTTACTACAAACTTAGTTTTGCATCAGCAAATTCTAAATAGAATTGCCCACAATGTCAATAGTTTGTGCAACTATAAAGGCATTTTGCTACAATGAAGATACGCTACAATACTGTACAAATATTATTTAATATTAAATTATGACAAATGTGCAGATTAATTTATGCAACCTTATCCAGGAAACCACAAGACATATAACCTAACTATGTCTTCAGTTTCACAAATAAATGTATAAAGACATGCCAACATTGTAACATTATTTGGAGTATAAATCTTTTTAAAGTATAGTTATACCAATATTTCAAATAATAGGTAGACTATAAAAACGTTTGTGTGTGTAAACTTATTAACACTTACCAAAAGCTACACTAAGAACATAACAAATGTAATTTCTATACTTCTTGTAAAATCTGTGTGCGTCCTTTGGCCACTTACACACATGAGAAGTTAATAATTACTTTTCAAAAGGTACACATGATATTTGAATTTTTTTAAAACTAGAAATTGTTATTTACACTTCTATTTGCACACATAGTTGTGTGCATTGTGGAATACTTTTTTTAAAACTCCACTGGCTAAAAACAGCTATGGGACTCCATGGAATGGAAAATTACCATCATTGCCGGCATCTGTAATGTCCTGGTTATACTAGGATTTCAGGCGCTGGTAACGCTGTTTGCCGCTATCCGCTGGAATTACTGACATAAAAACTGGCAAACTTATAAGAGGCCCAAGGTCTGATATTCCTGTTAGTAAATAACTATGTCCCAGTGACAATGGTCTTTGGCTGTGGCCCAGGTCACCATGCACCATTTAGGGTGAAAGATTAGCCACTGACTTCTTGCCAGCTTTCCGCTGAAGATGTGCACCCCTCATCGTTTTTTGGTCCCCCCCAGCTCTCTACAGTCAAAGTACCCCATCCTAATATGATTGATTAATGCATTTCTTCCCATGACACACTTTGGCCCAAGTCACTTTGCACCATTTAGAGTGAAAGATCTTGACCCACTCGCATGGTCGTCGGCATTGGCCACAGAAGTTTTACTGGCCATCAACTCCACATGTGCACCCCTTATCCTTTTTTGGATCCCCGACCTTCCCCCTACAATCAAAGTACCCCTTCACCTCAGTGGTCGAAGTATATGAAAAGATGTAGTGGAACTATGTTCCCTGCTGGCCTGCCCCCACTCCCACAAACCCCATTGTCACACCATCTGCCATGTGCAATCCAAACCCCCAATCACACACCTGCTGTTTAAGGGGATGTTCAGCGCAGTGCACTAAAATGAACGTTTCAACTTCTCCCTACACTTTTATTTTAAAACTAAACCATTCCGGAATGGTTTCTTTTTAAAATAAATGTATAAGAACAGTATGGGAACAGTAAAACAAAGTAAGTAAGTACAAATTCCCGTAACATAACAAAACCTCCAAAAAAAAGTAGAGGAGCACCGCTCACAAACACTCCCGCCCACTCCCACCCACTGCTTCACCCTCTTCCGATAGGATTTTTTCCCGTACTTCTTATCATGACACACTTTAAGTCCCAATTGACCCTAGTGATTTGCCTGTGGTAATCCTGCAAGAATCCTGCAGAAATATGAAAAAGATCTGACTGAAAAGGCTTCTTTAGATGTCCTCAGAGTTACAAACTCCCAATTTGGTCCTCTTTCACCCTCCTTACATCCTCCCTGATATCAAAGCTCCCTTTCCCAATACTCAAAAATGTATTTTGAGGCTTTTTTAATCTGTCCCACAGGATTATTGTAGGATTGTCTCCCATTGCGCAAAAAAAATAAAATAAATGGTGGCTTTTCATTTTTGAAATGCACCATAGGCGATACATAATTTGATAGACTGGCACACTCCCTTCTCCATCAACTTTTGAAAATACTACTAAACAAATGTACACCAAACCACGAAAAGGCACATCTGCATGACTTTGTGCCCAATTTGTTGCTTATTTGGCACACATCCATCCAGCAGACTATGCCGTCGTTGTGCCTAAAGAATGCACTTTTCGGCCTTTGGCAAAATGAATGGGCTTGGACCAAAAACAACTGTTATCAAATGTTTAATAACTTTTAAACTGTTAAACAAATTTGCTACACATTTTCTAATTTGGGAGGAGGGCCCTCCCAGGCAATGTTTTTTGAAAAGTTTAGCCCGATATGTCCTATGAGTCCAAAGTAATTAGCAATAGAATGTTAAAAAAGTCAATGGTTTATAGGTTTTACCTTAAGAGACTGCATCCCAATATTTATTTATTTATGTATTTATACACAGGAGTAAAAATGTTCTTTTGATCACAAAAGAACGTACAATAGATAAGAAATCAGATTTGACTGGAAGCAGTGAGCTTCTTATATTGCTGTGAGTTTGAGGGAAAGTCTAACCAGATTGTCGAGGGGAGTAAATGAAACAGTCACCGGGGACAATATATATGTGGACATACATAGATTAAGGACAACGGACAATGGTCATTTTTAAGCGCAGGTAGGCGGTAAAGCAAGCTGTGCTCGGGATGTGACCATGATGGGTGAAGTGCTAGAGTGAAGACTGAGGACTTGGGTGACAGTGGCAGGTCAGAGGTGAGGGAACATTCTTAGCTAGCAGGCAAATGAGAGATCCATGCAAGTGGAGCAAAAAGTGAGAAGGAGCGGAAGTGAGAGGATACACAGGGAGAGCAAAGAGCCACAAGGCTAGTCGAGGAGACAGAGCAGAGATTACGAGAAGGCTTGTAGAGTTGGATAGAGGTGGATAGATACAGTGGTCAGGGCCATTTTAAGCATTTTTGGGGCCTTGGGCATGGACAAAAGAATTAAATGAACAAGAATATCTGGTGGCACTCTTCCCCCACCGTGAGCATAACTCATAGATTGATATGTCTGATGCAGCATTCAAAATAAGCATGTTTACTCCCTTTAAGTCCCCTTACCCTCTTCATTCTTGCTCTAATCAGAATGATAAACAAGTAGCATTTGAAGGCCAACATTAGCAATCTACGAAGAGGTTACTTCTCTTCTAGTATAGAAACGGGATACTTTTTATCAATAGCTTCTGGGAAGGTATGCAGACTGTGGTATTAATGCAGGACTGTATGGAAAAGGTACATGCAACCCAGAATAGGCAGATAACTCACATTTCCTGCTTCAGAGAACGCAAAAATGTTCAAGCATGGATAGAGTAGACCAATTGTAAGGAAGGAGAAAGCTACACATTGCATTGCATGAATAGTGAATGCAGACTGGAATCTACCAGGAAGGTGTCTCTATTCAGACAGACGGAGATTAGAAGTGAGAGATGGTTTTCAAATAGTGTTGCCATTAGAGATCAAGGGAACACGTGCCTTTGGTGTGCAATATATCAGTGCTCACTATTATAGTGGAAGCCACACTATAGCCAGTGAAACCATGAGTGAGGTGTTTATGAAGATCATACCCTGAGAACGAAATCACTCTGAAGGGCTGACAATTTTGAAAGGTTTAGGGACTGGAAATTCTGAGAGGTTAGGTTATACAAGATTAAATGAGATGCCCAGGATCACATATTGTTTAAGGGGTGAAGCTGGGGTTTGTGCCAACTCTGCAATTCCTGCATTTGAACACTTTATTTTCCAGCTCTTACCATGTACTTAAACAATCTAATTTTATAAAACTGACTCGCAAAGTACACAAATTACATTTCCAAACCTGACAATTTTTAAAACCAAAATATTACAGAAGGGTGTTGCGCAAAATGGGAATTATTCTAGCTTCCTTCTCTCCATCATCAAGTGAAGCATATAAGTACCAGCATACCAATCGATGTGATTTAATAGATTTAATCTGGTTTTTCCTTTTGTATTTTTAAGCTTTAAATACTTCCAAAACAATGGCTTGTGAAATTGTCATTCATAAACGTGCATAAAAACCTTTGACTTTTATACAAAAAGCAAAACGTTTTTTGTGTCAAATGAGCAGACCTTAAAATGTGCTTGCTCAAGGCCTACAACATCTGGTCCGCTCTCTCCTGTCTATCACCCCTTCCACTCAAATGGCCTACATAAGAAGAAAGATCAATTAATGAGCTAAACGATGCCATCAGCATGCAAGAAGGCAAACCTCACAGAAGACAGCACAGTAATGCAAGAGATATTATATATTTTGACCAGGATCACTGTATCGTCTACTGGCAAAGCCAGGATACAAGCATGAACACTTTGGTTCCACAGTCTTTTATTCAGCTCTTGGACTAATAGTTTATGCTCATCTTTGGAGGGGATTGCCTAGGTTTTAGAACGCCCCATCTGAACAAACCAATTTCTAGACCTTCACCATACGAATGACATTTCGTTTTTATAGCAACTCCTATCTGGTACAGGAACATTGATGATAATAGCACCTCTTATGCTGCAAAACCAAGTACAAATGCAGGTAGGTTTATAAACTTCAGACACAGGAAAGGTTCAGCCAGCCTTGTTGGAATGTGCTCTTCTAATCTTTCATATGAACACATATCTCTGCAATTAGTGCTTAACACATTGAGCTAACCTCTGAACCATTATGGCACTCAATTTATCAATATGGATTTCAACTTTGGCAATTGCACATGATCAACATAATTCACACAAGAAGGACAGAATGCTACATAAGTTGTGCCGTATAGAACACACAACTATGTATTCCAAAGTGAACACAGAAAGCATTACATGATTAATTATCAAGGCAGAACATACAAAACAGACAGGCAATAGGTTTATCGCCTCAGCAGCATGCCATAAAATCTCTTGGCATGTGCTTTAAGTCTGGTTAACGATTGAATCTTACTTTAGATCAGGCAGCCTTGTGTGGGCCCCCTCCAATTTGGTGGCCTGGGCAAGTGCCCCTTTTGCCCTCCCATAAAAACATCTCTGACAGTGGTGCCTTACCACTGATAGATTTGTGAACTAGGAGAGGACATTTAAATCTGACCCATTTTGTATTGTCAGCCATCCAGCCTGGTGACAGTACAAGGAAGTAAGTGTGAAGTGAGGGAGTTCAAAGAGAGTGCTGGTAGCGAAGTTAATGATCTTGTCAAGAGGACAGAAAGCATAGTTGGGGAGACCAAAGATGATGCTGACAAAGTAGTCCAGTTTAGAGAATAAAAGAGTAGTTAAAAGATGTTTGGTGGTGTTGAAAGGAAGGAGGTGCCTGATTTTCCTAAAATGTAGGAGGTTGAGACGAGCTGCTGTTCAGTTTTGGATATGAAAGTAGAGAAGGGTCATAGATGACAATGAGGTTTGTAGCTGAAGAAGAGTAGGGGAGAGTGTCAGGTGAGAACTGGCTAGGCAGAGGAAGAGATGAGAGAGAGTTTTGGAAGAAAAGCACGTCTGTTTTGGTGGAGTTTAACATCAGAGACTGTGAAGCCATGCAATATTTAATGGCAGAGAGACAATTGGAAATTAGATAGAGAGATCAAAGGGGAGAGTTCCAGAAAAGAAAACAAGATATGGGAGTCATCCATGAAGAGTTGGTACAAGAACTCAAAGGATGACAGTAGTGCCCCAAGAGCAAAAGTGTAGAATGTAAAGAGGAGCACACCCAAGACAGCGCCTTGTGGAACACCAGCAGTTAGAGGAGTGAGTTGAGAGGTGTTGTTGCTCCAGGAGACAGAGAATTAGTGTGGTGCAATGTAGGATTCAATCTAGGCAAGGGCCTGATCACAAATCCCAAGAAGAAAGAGAGTATTAAGGAGATCAGAGCGATTGACAGTGTCAAAGGCAGAAGGCAGGCTAGGAGAATTAGGATAGAGGGTAGGATGGAGTGCTTAGCAGAGGTGATGAAGTGGACGCATTCATGAGAGCAGTTTCCGTCGAGTGAAAGGAGCGGAAACCTGCTTGTAGAGGGTCTCACAGGTTGTGGATGTCTAAGAATTTGCTAAGACGGTTGAACACAATACTTTAGAGTAATGTGGAAAGAGAGGCACAGGGCAAAAGTCAGCCAGTTGGTTTGAGTCTGCCCATTGCTTTTTTAGAGCAGTGATTACAGTGGATGTTTTGAGGGCAATTAAGCGAAGATGAAGGACAGGATGAAAAGTTCAGTGAGGCGAGAGGCCACAAAAGGGGCAATAGGCTTGACTAGCTGAGAAGCAAGAGGGTCTGATGGGGCACAATAAGGGTTAGTCTTCTTCAGTGGAGATAACACTTCATCCGTATCAGTGTGCCTAAAGTGGAAGATAGAGGTAGAGGATAATGGTAGAGTAGACAGAGTGTAAAATGTAGGAGGAGGGAGTGTGAGGAATGTCACGAGAGGGTCTCTTATTTTGGGAATTTGTGCAGCAATGTATTCAGCTAAATCATTAGCTGTGAGAGTGGAATTGATAGTCATAGACTTAGGATGAGGGAAGAGTGAGTTTAGGGTACCCTGTAGCCGTCGAGAATGCTTGGAGTCAGAGTCAATGAGGGTTAGGTAGAATTCCTGTTTTGCTCTATCAAGAGTGGACTTGAGTGAGTTCAGGACAGAGAGGTTGAGTTCCAGGTCCTCATGTGTGTAGGTGCACCTACATTTGCGCAGCAGCTGAAAAATGCTAGCGCGGACAGAGAATTTGAATGGGGTGATCCATGGCTGAGGATGCTAAGACTTAGGGGTGAAAGTAAGCAGTGGTAAGTGAGAGATTATGAGTCACATAATAGGAATTGGAAGCTGGGGAAGGCAGTGTTGGTGAAAGAGGCATTGGATCTGAAGGAGGAGAGTGAAAACTGTAGGTCAGAGAGAAAGGGGGGAATGGCAGAAGGTTTACATTTCCTTAAAGTAATAGGTGATGCCAGTGGTGAGGAAAGGCCAGAGGGTGGAAAGGAGATGAGGGTGGAAACAATTGAGTGATCAGATATGGATGGTGTTACAGTAGTATTAGTGGCGTGGAGATATTTGGAGATGAATAAGAGATTCAAAGAGTTACCCCCTGTGTGGATAGGTAGGTTATGGATAGAGTAGAGAGCATGGTCACTAAGAAAAGACTTAAGTTCAGATTTTGAGAAGTGGTTGGAGAGGTTAGGTTAACGTCACCTAAGAAATGTAGGTGATGTTTAGTGGAAACAGAATCAAGGAGTTGCCCAATATCATCATAGAATGGTCCATTTGGACCAGGAGGGCCATATATAGGGAGATGATGTGAGCCGAGTGAGGCAGAGCAATAGTAGAGAGGGTGAATTCAAAAGACATAGGAGAAGACATGGCATTAGGAGAGGACATGGCATTGGATATAGTCAGTCGAGTAGAGTGAATGAAAGCTAGTTTGGAGTTGTGTAGGGCCAGCAGAGTACACACACACACACACACACACACACACCCTCCCCCCATCTAGGGCATAATGGGCTTTTCCTGATGTACATTCTTTGTGGCCACATCCACATAGGGGCTCTGCCAACATTTTGCAGTTTAGCCATTCACTTGTGTTCATGTGCAGCTCACAACCTTAAAGAGGAAAACAAGACAGTTAATAAGTGCACAGGGTTTCTTACATCAGTGTGAGTTTATTGAAACATGAAAGGCATGGGCCAGAGCTTGGTGGTGCAGAGAAAATATCCAAATTCAAATTAAAAGTACACAGTCCAGGCTTCTGTTGCTGTTGGGATCATCAAGCAAGCCCAGGAATGCAAGAACAATGACACCAGAGAAGCCAGAAAGGAGGGGGAACAGCCAAGTACACATCAATGGAGGGAAGAAAGATAATAAAAAAATGCTCATCAGATAGTAATTTATGTAGAAAATGGCCAGTGAACAAAAGGAAGCCGACAGGGCTAAAACATATGACAAACTCCTGAGAAACGCCCTCTTGCCCTGCACAATGCAAACAATACAGACCCTCCCCCAAGGGGCAGAATTCCCAGCAGGTCACTGAGCTCAGTAGCTTTGTATGCTAAAGTGATGTGTGATGCATCTCTCAGCCTTCCAACAGCAGACTGAGAAAGTTGGAATGTAGCCCTTACATTTTAAGAAGCCCTTTCTCTGAAGCAAAAGTTCTTGCATTCCATAATTCAGTAGAGCCCCTTTCCCTCATCTATAATATCACAGATGCCTGCCTTGTTGCATATGGGATATAATGTATTGATTTGAGAGAGAGAAAGAGAGAGAGAGAGAGAGAGAGAGAGGGGGAGAGAGAGAGAGAGAGAGAGAGAGAAAGAGAGAAAGACAGAGATAGAGAGACAGAGAGATCAGAAATGGCAGTGGCAAGGTGAGCTAGCGAAATGGGACCTGTCTGCAAGAGGCCAGTGATAGGATTGCTCGGTAGTCAGTTGTTTTGCCTTTTAAGGACTACTCCCCCTTCTCCTGATTAACCAATCGCCTCTAAGATCTCCTACCACCATACACTACACATACACAGGCTGCCATAGGCCTATTAATTTGTACATCAACACTATTCGAACCATGACTAAGGTCTCCCTTCTTTTCTTATCACACTCTCCCACATCAGCGGCTAACCAGACCCAAAGTGCTGCAGACTGTAAGATCTTGGGCACTTTGCTATGGATAACATACTATGCCAAACTTCTAGAAAGAGTAGGCAGAAACCAGGTACTTCAGACCTACATTCGCCAACACCAACGTTTTTCCAGCTGTCTCTCCCACTGTCCTGCTAATGACCCCCCTTTTCTTATAGAAAAGGCACACACAGTGAGTCCATCAATAGAGGCAGAAGAGCACAATACAAGACCCCTTGCATTCCATTAAATGTATATACAATATATTACAGGGTCTGCGATGGCGACCCTGTAGTTATGGTTAGTTTCTCTTCCCATAGGAAGAACAGTTTTTGGGCGGCTTATAACTTTGGCACCATTTGACGAATCTTCATGGAACTTTGCAAAAAAAGTATAGTGGCCAACTCTGACTTATTTTGCAAAGTTTCATAAAGATTTGTGAAGGAGGGGAAAAGTTATAGGGGGGTCCCAAAACATTTGAAATCTGGATGGACATGAATTGGAAACATTTATCTGCTTGCGTCTTTAGCCAAACTGATGGACGTATTTTAACCCAACTTGCAGGAGGAGCAGCGGGCTGTCCAGAAAGCGTGTTTTTGGCTTTTGTAAATTTGGTGTAAATCTGTTCAGTAGATTTTAAAAACAATGCTCCAATTGTAGGGCCCAAAAAATGTGTGATATGTGTCCGCGGATGACTTTGGACCAATCGGAGAGCTGCGTAACGTTCACAGACATGATATGGGGCCACTGATTGGCCAATTGGACAATGTGAGGAGCGTCAAATGTTTTGTTACAGATGCCATGTCAGATTCCCGAATTGTTCTTATTGTCCACGGACATCACGGTAGAAAAAAAGCTCTGAAAAATACATTTCTGTTTATATTGAGAATCAAAGAGTGTCTGGGGAAGGTGGGGGGAAAGGAAAATTGTATGTGCTATTGTGTGAAGAAATGGGTGTGGGGTTGCCACCAAGTTAGCGATAATTTTTACTGTCTCTGCCAGTACGGACATCAATAAGTGTTTGCGGAAATCCATTGAGAATGGTGGTGATATGTTATGTTCTGCAACAATGCTTAATTTGGGTTTTATACTTATGTAATGAAATTAGTAAGTGTGACTAATAGTTATGTACATTTCTGGTTATTGTGAGTATGAAAGACTGTCTGCAGGGGGTGAGGGAAAAGAAGAAATGTGGGGTTGGCGCTGAGTATGGATATAGTAATATTAGTAATAACAATACATTTTGTTGTGGCCATGGCCACTACCCAGATTGTTCTGGGCATGGACAATCTGGCTACTTGCAATGTCAACATTAATATGTTTATTTTGGGTTGAATGTTTGCAAAAAATGGCTACTGACCATGGGTACTTAGTTTTACATGGTAACAAGGGAATATGGCCACAATAGTATGTTTACCTTGGGATGACTCTCTGCCACAATGTTGCTACTGGCAATGGCTACAATTGTGCGATTACTTGAACATCGTAACAAGGGAATATTATTCGGGGCATGGCTGCTTGGAGTATCAATATAGCAGTAGTAGTTGTAATAACAATACATATTGATTGCTGTGGCCATGGCCAGATTGTACGAGGCATGGCCGATGGCTCCGAACAGTGCCACAAACAATTTGACCAATGCCCATAGCCACAAGAGTATGTTTACTTTGGGTTGACGGGATGCAACAATGTGGCTACTGTCCATGGTCACAAAAGTATGTCTACTTTGGTTTGAATGCCTGCAACAATGGGTTGAATGCCTGCAAGAATGTGGCTACTGGCCATGGCCACACTAGTATGTTTATATCGGGTTGAATGCCTGCAATGATGTGGCTACTGGACATGGGAGCAATAGTATGTTTACTTTGAGTTGAATGGGTGCAATAATGTGGCTACTGGCCTTAGGTATAATGTGGCCCCTGGCCGTGGCCACAATAGTATGTTTACTTTGGGTTGAATGCATGCAACAATGTGGCTACTGGCCATGGTCACAATAAGTTGTTTACTTTGGTTTGAAAGCCTGCAACAATGGGTTGAATGCCTGCAAGATTGTGGCTACTGGCCATGGTCACATTAGTATGCTTTCTTTGGTTTGAAGGCCTCCAGCAATGTGGCTAATGGCTTTGGGTGCAATCTGGGCACTTGCCATAGCCGCAATAATATGTTTACTTTGGGTTTAACGCCTGCAATAATGTGACTACTGGCATTAGGTAGACTAGGGTGCTTAGTTGAACATGGTAACACAGGAATATTGTTCGGGGCAAGTTTGCATGGAGTATGGATATACTAATAGTAATAACAATATATCATGTTGTGGCAATGGCCAGGGCCAGATTGTTTGGGGCACGACCCAAACAACCTTGCTACTGGCCACGGCCAAAATAGTATGTTTAATTTGGGTTGAATGCATGCAACAATGTGGATACTGGCTATGGTCACAATAGTATGCTTATGTTGGTTTGATTGCCTGCAACAATAGGTTGAAAGCCTGCAAGAATGTGGCTACGGGCCATGATACAGTAGTATGTTTACTTTGGGTTGAATACATGCTACTCTGTGGCTACTGGACTTGGGTACAATCTGGCCACTGCCCATGGCCACAATAGTATGTTTACTTTGGGTTGAATGCCTGCAACAATATGGCTACTCGCATTGAGTACAATAGTGCACTTAGTTGGACATGGTAACACAGGAATATAGTTTGGGGAATTATTGCATGGTGTATGAATATAGTAGTAGTAGAAGTAGTAGTAGTAGTAGTGGTAGAAGTAGCAGTAATAACAATTTACATTGCTGTGGCCATGGCCAACAGCCAAATTGTTTGGGGCATGGACTGTATGTTTAATTTGGGTTGAATGCCTGTAACAATGTGGCTACTAGCCTTGGCTAAAATAGTGTGCTCATTTGGAAATGGTAACAAGGGAACATTTGTGTTTCTTTGTCTGTACAGAAAAGAAAATGTAGTTAGCTGTACATCATAGTATGGAAGATATACATACTTAGGGTTTTACACATGCATTTACTTTTTTGACCCATAAAAGTAGTACATTGTATGTATTATGTTTTCTACAATATGTGTGTGTGTGTGTCTGTGATACACAGTTGTTGTATTAACATATTGTAATAATTGGGCCATGTGGATTAAATCCTATGTGAATTGAAAAAAAACATTTTGTACATTTATAGTTAATAACATTTACATTTTGTTAACTTTTTCTCAATGTTTCCGAGACTGTTACATTTATGAAAGGGAGACACGTTTTGTATATATAGAAAGTCGTACAGTGGTAGTATGGGCATGTTGAGTAATTACATAGGTGATGGCATTTTTTAAGGGTAATGTAATTAAGGAATATTTGTTTTGTGTGTTTGTTTATGTCTAAAGTAGATACCCATTGCAAATGCAAATTTAAAGTGTAATTTAAAGACAAGATTTTGGTTTAAGGAATATTAAGTAGGCATTTGTTAAATCTTCTAGTAAACTTAAACTTTGATTTTGAGTAACGAAAGAAAGTGTTGTTACATTCAAACCAACCACTTTTTTTGTACATATGCAGTAAAGTGGCCTGAAGTGGTTGTGGCACCAGTGTGATATATTATGACTTCTGTTGTGAATGATTTCTTGTCAAGAGATACTTGGGCCTGTGTGAACCTGGTGAGTTTACAGTTATTTTTAGTGCCATCTGCATTGTACTTTAAAAGCATTAACAGTACAAATCAGGCATGCAAATCTATTTGTATGCTTGAGAGATTGTCTGAATTGCAAAATGAGCATAATATGCCATAACCTGCATTTAGGAAAAGTGGTTGAAATGGAATTGTATTAGAATTTGGTATAAATACATACACCAATCGCTCATTAGGGACACAAGCTTGTGAAACATGGTTGCAGAGACTGCATGTATGTTTCCAAGTGTATGACATTTTATTAGATTTCATTTATAGGGATGTTTTCTGTCTCTAGTACTTCTAGTAGGTACATTTAGAATTCTTGTAACTCCTCCTATGTGTTTATGGTGAATTGAACAAATATTGCGCAGTGGTCAAATTCCTCTTGTATCCCTGAGACACTGTAGATAATGCCAGGATTGTTAGTAGCATTTATGTGCAGGGTGAGGATTTGCAAACATAGCTGTTCTGTGCAGTGTAAGTAAATATTGCCCACAATCAGTGGCAATTTGAATAGATGATTGATTGCTACATTTGGATAGCAATTTACTCCAACTGTGTTGCTGAATTTAAAAGTGTCACATAATCTGACCTCTTTTTGGGCCTCATCACGAGTTGGGCGTTAACGCCGGCGCTATTAGCGCCGGCACTAATAGCCCTACCGCCAAACCCCCGGCGCTATTTGCGCCGGATCATGGGTTTGGCTGAAGGGTTATTGCGCATTCCCCATTGGGCCCATTTGGGAATTCCTCATTCCCCATTGGGCCCAATGGGGAAAATTCACACTATTACCGCCAGCGGATTTCCTGCCGGCGGTAATCGCACCAAAAATTGGCAATTTTGCCGCAGATTTCCCCCCAGTGCTGGGGGGAAATCCGCCAAAGCCATGATCTGGCGGATCCTTAAAGGCGGCGGTAATAGCGCTACCGCCGCATTTAAGCGTTCCTGCCAGACTCGTGATGAGGCCCTTTGTCTTGAAGGTCCTGCAGTTGTTTTTCCTTTTTTTACAGGGATTACGGGGAGATCTGCTTTGGTTTCTGTTGGTGCTAATTGTCTTATGGGTCTTATATTTTGGGCTACAGGGTACATTTCAGATGTGGATTGTACAGTGCACACAGTCTGTTGTATTCTAGGATGCAAGGGTGTCAGCGTTGACTTTGTTTGCATCAAAGTTAACTAAGAATAGACCAGTGAGTGTGCGAAGACGCAAGTGTGCTACATAACTCATGCCTTCTTTGAAGACTGTGCTGTCAATGTCTACAGTGCATTGTCGAGGGTTAGACCTTGTCACTTGTGAATGGTAACAACATATTTAAGAGACAGAGACAATTGTTCGCTGCATACATACATACATAACTTTAGAAAGAAGAAAACTTGCTGTGGTGCAGGGAATGTATTTAGTTTGGTCGAATTTAGACAAACTGGATATTGTTTTTGTTTGGTTATGTTTGAAAGCTAACAGCTGGTCCATTTGCTCCATTGTCTAAATCGTGTTCTTCATCAAGGTTGTGTTTTAGTGTCACTCTGCAGTTTAGTCAGAGAGTTCATAATTTTTCCAATCCAGTTTTGTTTTAGATACATTTTTCTGGGTGATTTCGTCATGGTGTGGCTTGCTGACCTATAGGGTGTGTCATGCCATGCACTTTGAGTTTGTGCAGCTGATGTGAACTATGGGCTGCATCCCTTTTTTCAGCATTGTTTCATTAAATTGGTTATAGTTTGAGAGGGTTGGCATTAAGCAAATGCATTTTTGATTTTGTTGAGTTTATTGTTCCATAACATTAGGGGCAGATGTCTTTTGTCGATACAGCTAATTTATTAATCTACTTTTCAAGGATGAATTAGCATCTTCAGTAAGCACACTAATTCTAATGCTTTTTAAAACGTGAGCAATTGTGTCATCTGCAGACAGACACACGTTTTGTGCAAGTTCTTTAAAGTGAAAATTATGCCACAGATTGACATTGCCTATGTTGCTGAGCATGTTACGGAACTCTTTGCAACCTAATGCTTTAAATATGGGTTGCCCTTTCACTGGCGTTAACTGAAGGTGGTCCCCAAAGACAATGACATATTTTCCTCCAAACAGTTCTTCTTATCCAGTTTTTAGTACTTCCTCCATTCTTAGATGAATTAAGGCAAGCATTAGGTTGGAAACCATGCTTACTTCATCTACTTGGAGGTATTTCATTTGTCGTAGAATTCTGTATACTTCAGTTGCAGCTTCCGCTGACAATATGTAATATTGTAATTTGTTTTGGTGTTCTACTGGGAGGAGTCAGAGTCAGTGTAAAGTTACACCTCCTTTTTTCTACATCTTGGGGGCTATTACAACAGCTGAATGGTTATTTGTTTTGTCTTCTAAAAAGTTTCTGATTTTTTAATTAAAATTTTGTCAGAACCAGTTTTAACACTTATATACAAGAGCAGAGGTTTGTCATTTGAAAGTATGTTCCCGTTTTTTTATTGTTATTTTATTTGCTTTTAATTGTGTCAGTAACACGTTTTATAAAAATGTGTGTTCCAAAGAGTTCAAAGTCCGAAAAGTTCATCCATTTCCTTAGGAAGAGGAGGGGGGATTTGATTCCCTCTGTTCGTGACTCAGTTTGCTCATTTGAGTTTCAGTCTTTAAATTGGATTAGAGTGCTCAGCTTTAGGTCTTCACTGAGTTTGACTCTGCCAGGGGAGCCCCCCAAGTTCTTGTTCCAGCCCGATGGCTTGTATAATCTTGGCTGCGGCTATCGCAAGTGGTATTCTATCACCACTTATTAGTCTGGGTCAGCAGGTATCTTCTTTGTGCGAGTTATATTTTTGTAAGTGATGTCGTAAGTAAATATCTCTTACATTCGCTGTGCCTGGACATAGTAATATAAGATATCTGATGGTCTCAGTCTGTTCCTTGTTCTTGTAGTATCAACAGGAATCGGTGGTTGATTGCCCCCTGGATTTTAAGAATCTCGTTGGTTTTTAAGGTGTTTAGTCTAGCTTTCAACAAGGTGGCTCGTAAGTTTCTGTCAGGAAATTTTACCGAGTATTTCATGACTTCGTTCAACTTCTGAGTGGTGACTGGTCAGTGGACGGTTAATTTATTCTTTGCAGCTGTTACTAAAGTTTGGATCCAATCCCAACGATTCAGTTTCAACTCGACTTTGGACAGATTATGTTCTAGCTCTTCTTCTGAACTGCCAATTGCATCTAAAAGATTCACGTTTTTAAGAGCCCACTTGGTCAGCATCGCTGTTTTGCCACTCTCCATTTCATTCTTGATAACTTCCAGTATTTTAGGACGGGGGCTCATTGCATCTTTCTGTAGAACAGCAAGGTATTTCTGTCCAATGCTGATTTTACTGAGCCCAAACTTAGTTCTCGTCTAATGCATGCCACAGGTGTGGAGGATGGTAATTTCAATACTTTGTGCCAATAGAGGCCTTCTAATTTGGCCCAAAGCTGCCCTGGGGTCCTTGGCATTGCTTTGGTTCTGTATATGATTGCTGGGATTACCTTTGCTTTATAAAAGTTCAGGATTGGGACATATTTTCATGTTTTAGTCCATGTTCAACTTCTTCAGTGGCTTCTAGGTAAGTGGTGAGTTGTTCATTATTTAACTGTGATCTGAGCAGTGACAAATCTTCTTTAGAATGTTTGGATTGATGCATGATATTTTCTACCTCAGTCGTTGCTAGTTCTGCTACATTGTGAATCAGTAGTTCAGCAAGTGGTTATTGGCTTCCTGTAAGAGATGGTTGACTCCCCTCACGAGTGTCTTTATCTAGTTGTGTTTCTATTTCTTCTTCTTGTTGACGCTCATTGTTTAACATTTCTTTGTAATGTTTAACTTTGCCATTTGTTATACTTCTTTAATTTGTCTTGAATGCAGCTTCAAATGTGTCATGGTCAACTAACATTTTTTCTTCTTTTCTCCAATGTTTGAATAGTTGCAGGAGGGCTATGTAATAAAGTTCTCTATGCTATGCATTTTGAAATGATAATTTTACGTGGTTAATTAGATTGGGTTTTTGAAAGTCTTACTAGACTTCCATCACAATTTAATACTGAATATTTGCCAGTTGTCTCATTTGGCATAACATATTTCTGTGTGTATAGTTTTTGGCTATATCGTACAGGCACATATTTTCCAAAGAAGTACTTCTGTTTGGATAGTATGTGTTAATAAGATTATTTTTATGATTTCACGTCTGTTGGGATTTTCTGTGGCTATAGATTTGATTTCCTGGTAGGATTTAAGTACTCTTTTTTTACAATCAAGATGGACCAAGGTTGAGCCAGAGAATGTTTTCAGATTTCCCATGCAAGGCTGTACCTGTTAAATGATCTGCAGCTTTGTAGGGCCCCACTCTCTATGTGGACACATTTTGATACAAAAGCTGTACAATTTTTGTGAAAGGGTTTTGTCAGATGATATGTCATCCCAGAGGTCTTCTAGCTCAGTTTTATCAGTTTTGGTGAGCTAGGATGTGACATTGAATTGCCTGCAATGTATTGAATGTATATGTTAACATTCTACAAGAGTGCAATGATAGGATTGGAATCATTGATGGACATGGATGCTTCATCTCTTTCATTGTTGTATGTGTTTTGGGGAGATTTGCCTTTGACACTGTGCCTAACAGAAGACCTACAATTATTTATTTGACCTTTGGTACAAACTGGTCTAGGGAATGCAAAACAACATTTGGTGAAGTATTTTCCATTGTTTTGTATCAAGGTTGGCAGTATTTGCCACATTTTTGTCATTGGAAAACTAAGATTTGCTTTTTGTAGGTGATTATGTATGTCTTCTGAAGGGATGTCACAGGTGATGTAGTTTTCAATAAATTGTAGAACAGTGCCATGACTGTCTTGCCCAAATTTGAGAGAATTTCTAATCCACAAAAGCATGTGGATGTGTGGTGCTCCTCTGGATTGATATTCTTTCCTCCCAAAGAAGTGCTTTACTTCTCTGAGTGGTAGACTGTTTTTATTACAGATGAAATGAAACATGCCATGAAACGATGGTTAAAGTATCTTATGCTATTCACGGGATAGAGAGAACAGAGTTCTCCTGTACTTTGTATGTCTATTTATTCTTAATTTTAGTTTGCAGTGTGTAGAAAGTTGTGGAAGTCACCCCACGCATATTCTGCACAACGTAGAGTAACAAACCATGTGGCGGGCCTATGTTCCTTAACATGCAACGTACATCGGCATGATGCTGGAACCAGTATTCCTTTGTACCACACATATTTGCCAAGAGATATGTACAACTTTACTGCAACACTTAATCTGTGTCTGTCATTGTTTGAAGGAGTTCAGTAGCTGCCATGTCTTCTACATAAGGTCAGGGCGGTGAGGCAAACCACCCAATATTCCCCCTTGGGGTGGTTTAATGCATTAGGAACTCATGGGGAGGGACTCCCCTCCTGAGGATAAGGACTACAATTTGGGTAATCATTGGCACAACATCATAATTCTAACACCCCCAATACCTCTAGTTGTCACAAGTTTCTCCCCTTCTCACCTGTTTTTCCTTTCTTGTGATGCTCTTGGACGTAGCTTCCTTTTTCCTTACTGTCCGGGACTTGTATAAACCTGGACGCGGGTCTTCGGAGTCCAGCGTGAGGTTGCAGCCTTCAAAACGGAAGCGTTCAGTATCCGGGCGAGGAACCAGGATGCCGACGAGTCGGCTCGAAGGAGTCGGGCTCCGAGTCCGAGCACGAGGAATTTCCAGGAGTAGTCCACAAAATCAGGCAAGGGGAAAGGGTAAAATGAATACCAGGAAGGAAGGAAGAAAATAGGGTAACAAGGAGAGCGCGAAGGAACTTCGGAACGCACGTCTAGCTACACCAAGCAGTAGTGTTGAGACATGCGGCGCCGCAGAGCCGTGGCCTTTTTCTAGGAAGCTGAACGTAGTAAGAGAAGGCTGGCATGCAGCGCTTCCGAGGCGCCAGCCATGTTGGTAGAACCGCAGAGTTAACACCGCGGTGCATCATGGACCATGAAGTCCAAAAAGGGTTGGTTCAGCGGATCATGACAGCATGCCTCCTCCTAAGCCCGGCACCACCGGGTTTGCCAGGGTGGATCCGATGATATCTTTGTAACAGACGGGGGGCATTCATGTTTGAAACTGGTTCCCAGGTGCGCTCACTGGGAGGGTATCCCTTCCATTCAACCAGATACTGGAGTTGGCCGCGTCTGTATCTGGAATCCCATATCCTGGAGACCTCGAGCTCAAGTTGTTTATTGACGAGTACTGGAGGGGGTCTAGGAGCAGTTCAGGTAGAATGCACAAACGGTTTCAGCAAGGAAGTGTGGAAGACTGGATGAATCCTTTTCCATGAATCCGGAAGCTGGAGTCGGTAGGCTAGTGGATTAATGATTTCTTTTATGGAGAAGGGTCCATAATATTTAGGGGCCAATTTATTTGGTTGTAGATGCTGTTGAAAAAGTTTCGAGGACAACCAAACCTTTTCTCCGACCGCGTAAGGAGGGTTTGGTCTCTTTTGGTGTCTGCATAATGTTTGATATCTTTCCTGGCCTTTTCCAGTCGTTCTTTGGTGTCTTTCTGGACATTGATTAACATTTCGATCCAGGAATCGACCCTAGGGACTGGGGTTGGATGAGGCAGGATAGACGGTAGAACTGAAGGATGAAATCCCTGGCTACAGAAGAATGGGCTGGTTTTGATGGCTGAATGATCCGAATTGTTGTAAGCAAACTCAGCTACAAGAATCAGAAGTAACCAATAATCCTGGACTTTGGTGGAAAAACGGCGAAGATACTGCTCTAAAGTCTGGTTGACTCGTTCTGTTGCTCCATTGGTTTGTGGGTGATATCCTGATGACAACGTACGCTGAATTCCCAATATTTTACATAGTTGTTTCCAAAATTGGGATATGTATTGGGGGCCTCTATCAGAGATGATTTTGGAAGGCAGTCCATGAAGTCTGAATATGTGTTCCAGGAAAATACCAGCCAATTCTGATGAAGATGGTAGCTTGAGCAAGGGTGTAAATTGAGCCATGTGTGTAAACAGATCAATTGTAACCATTATGGTCGTGTATCCTCTGGATGGAGGTAGTTCTACGATAAAATCTGTGGCGATGATTTCCCAAGGCTGTGTTGGCATTGCTGGTTGGTGTAAGAGACCTGCTGGTCTTCTGTTATCATGTTTGTTCTGTTTACAGACTGCACAGGATTGGACATAGGTTCTTACATCATATTTCATCTGTGGCCACCAGAACTGTCTTTGTAGAAGATGGAGGGTGGTGGTGATACCTCAATGTCCTGGATGGAGGGTATTGTGACATAGTCTTGTGATTTTTTGTCTGAGTTCCTGTGTGGGTACTGCCAGCCGGTTTTCCTTGAAAAGATACCCATCTTTCTGCTGGAGGTCCCTAAGATTGTTCCTTTCGTATTCCTTCCAGAGTTCGGAAGAAGGTGTCTTAGCACGAATGTCCTCCAGGACAGAAATGGCTTGGGCTACAATTACTGAGTCAGGAAACATCTTGGGAAAGGAGCGTGCTTCGAGAGGCTCGTAGTCAGGACATCTGGACAAGGCATCAGCTATGATGTTATATGTTCCAGGAAAGTGAAGAATTTGAAACTGGTATTGGGCAAAAAAGAAGGCCCAAGGGGCCTGTCGCCTGTTTCTGCACTCCAGGGATTGTAAGACTTGCAAATTATGATGGTCCGTACGAACTTGTACTGGGTGTTTGGCTCCCAGGAGGAGATGACGCCAGTCAGTGAAGGCTTGTCGGATGGCTAGCAACTCCTTCTCCAGGGCGGAATAATGAGTTTCACTGAGAGTCAAAGTACGGGATAGATAGGCAATTTAATGTTCCATCTTGTCATCAAGTTCTTGTTTCAAGACTGCTCCGATGGCGTAGTCGGATGCATCAGTCTCAACTAGGAAGGGTCGGTCTGTATCAGGTTGAGCTAGGATGGGAGCTCAAGTGAATTCCAATTTCAATCGTTGAAAGGCCGACTCCTGAGCTGAGGACCACTGAAACGGAGTGTCTTTCTTTAAAAGTGTTACAATAGGGTGTACAATGTCAGAAAATCGGGTATGAATTTCCTGTAAAAGTTAGCAAGCCCCAGGAAGGATTGGATGTGGTTCACAGTAGTAGGAACAGGCAAAGACAGGATGGAATCAACCTTGGAAGGATCCATTCCGATACCTTTGGAGCTAAGAACAAACCCAAGGTAGTGAACAATTGATACATGGAAAAGACATTTTTCAGGTTTGGCTAGGAGTTTATGGTCACGTACACGTTGTAAAACTGCTTTAATGTGTACTTGATGTTTCCGAGGTTCCTTGGAGTAAATCAATATGTCGTTTAGGTACACAATGACGAAAAGGAACAACATGTCAGAAAAAACCTGATCCATGAAGCTTTGGAATAAAGCGGGGGCATTAGCAAGACCAAAGGGCATTAACAGATACTCAAAGTGGCCAAAGGGAGTTCTGAATGCTGTTTTCCCCTCATCGCATTCTTTTATATGAATGAGATGGTAGGCACCCCTGAGATCGAGCTTAGTGAAGATGACAGCACCCCTCACTGCCTCCTGGATGTCCGAAATAAGAGGTAATGGGTAGCGGTCCTTGAGGGTGCACTGGTTGAGGCCACGGTAATCCAAACATGGTCTAAGCTCCTTGGAGTCTTTTTTAGGGACGAAGAAGAGAGAAGCACCAGCTGGGGACTTGTAAGGACGAATAGTTCAGTTTGTTAAATTGGTGTCCAAATATTCTCGGAGGGCCCTTTTTTCCGGTTCAGACAAAATGAACATTCATCCAAAGGGAATCACCGCCGAAGGCTCTGTATCAATGGCACAATCCACAGGTTTATGAGGTTGGAGAGATTGAACAATGGCTGTTGAAAACACATCTGAGTATGTTTGGTACGCTTGGGGAATCTGAATCTGGATGATTTTGGAGATAGTTACTGAGAAGTGCTGAGGTCCCTGGAGATCTTCTGAAGGGCTTCACAAGGTGGTAAGAGATAATAATGGGACCTGCAATGTTCTGAACCGAGAAACAAGGAACCTGCTGCCTAATTGATGTAGGGATTGTGCTTCTGTAACCGGGCATGCCCAAAACAAAGGGATAATGAGCCGATTGAATGATGTCAAATTTGATAATTTCCTGATGATTATTTATTGACAACAATAAGTCCTTGGTTTGGTGGGTTATGGGTCTGCCGTCAATGGCTTCGACCGGTTGGACAACTTCTTTAGCTTCTCGTGGGATGTGATGTTCGACAACCCAATAATGGTCTATGAAAATGCCCATGGCACCACAGTCCACTAAAGCCAGGATGGGGTAGGAATCCTCTTTGGAAAAGGATAGGATTGTTTGCAGGATCACAAGAGTGTTCTGTCCAGGAGATTTCAAGGAGGAAATAGACAAGGAGCAAACGTCTTTCTCCCAAAGCTGTGCTCCGCCTAGGATCTGGAGCTGGCGTTTCCTGAACGCCGAGGTGGTGCTATAGGACATTCTCTTACAAGGTGTTTGTCAGAGGCGCAATACATGCATAGCCCAGTGTTGATCCTACGGGTCCTTTCCTAGGGGGAAATGGGTCCTCGGAATGCTCCTAATTGCATTGGTGCAGGTTCAGAGGCTTGAGTAATGGTTGCTTCTTTAGGACCAGGATAATTCGTGGCTGGCTAAGGAAACGTTGATTTATATTTCCTCTTCTCCGCCTTCCTTTCCTGTATGTGGAAATTAATCTGTAGAGCGAGATCCATGAGGGCTTGAAAGGAGCTGGGGTGAGCTATTCTGGCTAATTTGTCCTTTATCTCCTTATTTAAACCTCTTCGAAAGAGGGTAAAGCTGGCTTCTGGGGACCAATCAGCCTCTTTGACTAGCTGTTTGAAGCGTGTCACATACGTGAGCATGTCCTGGGACCCTTGTTGGAATTCGAGCAATCGGCGATCAAACATGACCTTAAGTGCTTTCACAAACCCATCGTAGTCATCTAGGAGAGCATCGCCAGCATTGACTAAGGGAGTAGCCCAGGTTAAGGCATTGCCCGTGAGATGAGATATCATGAAGCCAACCTTAGCTCGTGGAGTGGAAAAATAATATGGTTTGAAAGTGAAGTGTACCAAACAGGAATCTAGGAAGGCTCGTAGATTCTTTGATGATCCGTCGTATTTGTCTGCTACTCCCGCTAACAGGACACTTTCCTTGGCAGCAGAATCTCTGGACAAGACCAGCTGCTTTAATGCAGCATTCTCAGCCTTAAGGTTCTGAACTTCAGTGGTTAATTCTTGCATGCCTCTCATGAGGTCCTGGACTGCGGCTTCCATATCTGTCTTTGTATCAGGTTTTAGGCGTCTCAATCTGTCACAAGTGTCTCCCCTTCTCACCTGTTTTTCCTTTCTTGTGACGCTCTTGGACGTAGCTTCCTTTTTCCTTACTGTCCGGGATTTGTATAAACCTGGACGTGAGTCTTCGGAGTCCAGCGTGAGGTTGCAGCCTTCCAAACGGAAGCGTTCACCATTCGGGCGAGGAACCAGGATGCCGACGAGCCGGCTCGAAGGAGTCGGGCTCCGAGTCCGAGCACTAGGAATTTCCAGGAGTAGTACACGAAAACAGGTAAGGGGAAAGGGTAAAATGAATACAAGGAAGGAAGAAAATAGGGTAAAAAGTGGAGCGCAAAACGAACTTCGGAACGCACGTCTAGCTACACCAAGCAGTGGCGTTGAGACGCGCAGTGCCGCGGAGGCGTGGCCTTTTTCTACGAAGCTGAACGTAGTAAGAGAAGACTGGCGTGCAGCGCTTCCGAAGCGCCGGCCATGTTGGTAGAACCGCGAAGTTGACACCGCGGTGCATCATGGACCATGAAGTCCAAAAAGGTCGGGCTCGGCGGATCATGACACTTGTACCTTACTACATACCTCCTCTGACTAATGCTTCCATGTGCTACTGTACATCTATCTCTATTGCACCGACTGACACGAACAAAACCAAAGGAAGCATGAAGATTACCAATCATGTAAGCACTGAGACTAAGAGGAGGATGCGTGGAGGCATGGAGAAGGGCCCATGGAGCTGCAAACAGCCTTCTAGACTTGCAGAAAGGAGTGAACACTTTGGAAACATAAAAAGGGAAGGACTGACAAAAGGGGAGCACGCATTGGAAGCTGCATGGTCATTGCAGTGGCAGCAGTATCCAGTCCTGTGGGGAGAGCAGCTGGCGTTTGAATTCTCCACTGCAGGATATTACAATGCTTAACGGCAGTCTGGGAGAAGAAGAGCATGACAGGAAGATGCCGAAGGAGTTATCCTTCTGACAAGGGAAGGCAGCCCAAATCCCGAATCCAGGAAGATATTGCGGAGCTGCAGCCAGCTAGGAGAGAAGCCAATAGAGCTGCAGAAGTGCACCAGGAAGCCCCGTTGGCATATCTAATCCCCGGAAGAGGTAAGGGAGATACAAGAAACAAGAGGGGACAAAGGGGGCAATGCACAGGATAGGGTTGTTCTCCCTTGGTCCAGTAACAACAGGGAAGCCCGCAGGGATCAAGGGCACAGGAGTTGCGTCCCGTTTTCCAAGTGCTTCTTGCCCTGAAGGGCCACTGTATACAGCTGACGGTGGCCACACCCCCTTACTCTTAACACTCACTGGCAGTACCCACAAGGTTGACCGCAGGGATCAAGGCGTGGGAGTTACGTTCTCATAGGGAGTTTTGCGAGAGCAGGGTGGGCGGCCTTCAGACTTGGTCTAGAAATTACTCCTCAGACCCAAGGTTTGGACCACTCGGGACCTCAGTGAATATAGTAACTGAGGAACCTTAACCGGAATTACTCACTGAGTGAGAGTGGAGAACGTTGGGCAGGGGGCTGAAGTGACTGTTGTTGACTCTACTTCATTGTGTGAGTCACCTTGAACATCTCCTACAGAGGTTCTGAGTCTCTCTCCACCTCCTTATACCCACAAAACCCCCACTCTATATAGCCCACTTTCCGCTAACCATGCAAGCTTGTGCAGAGCCCAAACACAAGATCCTAATGGTGAGCCGTAAATTGGGAATCTTCCACCCTCATTACGGCGTGAAGTGTGATATTGAAACTGTCTCTGCAGATAAAGATCACAGCCCCATTAAATTTGAGGAGAAACCTATTTCCTAAACAAAGAAATGCAACAGATTTTGGGGTCCAGTCAAGATGTCTTGTGGTGGCGGGTAACATTCAAACCTGGAGTTCACTGTGGAGTAGATCCAGATAACATCTTGGGGGATCTGATCGGTGTATGCCCGTAAGAAACTCTCATAGGCAAAAAACAAAATGATTCAATTACAAAAGAAGGTCTGTTGATCACTTTAGGACCGGCTACCTGCCCTGCCAATGAGGTAGAGAAAGACACCTTTAGTGGAACTGGAACTTTGCTACCAACTATGTCCAAATTCTCCCTGTATGATAAACTCTATGTTGCCCTCCCAGTGCGCACCAACACAACTATTTTCTAACCCACCCCAGTGTTGGCCAGTCATGGGTTGGCCGCACCACCATTATCAGTGGTGGCAGATGCTATCCCAGCCTCTCATATCAGCTGCTACCCTTTTTGCACTCAGGCGGGAGGGGGGCGCGGGCATCCAACACCATTTTTAAGAGTAACTGTTTGGATCCAGAGTCTTCAATCATGCCTGTTTTAATTCAAATGGGCATTGATCTGCTTATATCCACAGAGAATGTCAGCTCCCTGGTCCCATTGGCCCAAATAGACACAGAGAATGATGTTGAGCGTGAAGATAAGCCCTCCCTTACCAGTAGCACCTTGAGTGAGAAAATGCTGAATATGTGCTCAGGAAACAGCTCTATTCTCTGGCTAACCCCATTACGGGGCTCCAAGCAAACCATCCAACATATTTAATCTTATTCAGATATTCTTCTTAAGTAGGATCGCTTAGCACAGGGTTGCAATTGTAACCAAGTGATTTTCATACTTTAGGATATCAAAACGCTATTATTGATTTTGATAGAAGATCAAAGGAGGGGAGTAGGGGGTGCCACAGGGGACTTTAAAATTGGTCTACTGGATGTAAAGGGATCTTATCATCTCCCCCTGTATTCTCTGGGGGACGATAAGTATATGTGACGCAGTGCACCCTGAAGAAATGGCTGATTCTAACAACTCTGAAAATGTGTGACAACCTAAGGCCCCTACTCACTGCTCGATCAATATGCACATTCTTGTGTCCAAGCCTCAAGATGAGCAAGTTGCCCACAGTATATACTCAGGTGAATCAACGAGGTCCATAAAGTTAACATCACGAACACCATAGGGAGGAATCAGGCCACATACGCATAGGTACCCCTAGGCCCCAGTTTGGTCATAAAAGGAGCACACAAACCATGGCCTAGGGAAAGAATGACCAGCTTTCAAGGAGGGCAACAGTATTTCTTCATGGAGCACAGAAATTGCCTCCCAACCAACGTGAACCAAGGGAAGCTCTCTTAAATGAATGCCTGCACTGGCTATGTACTGTAAGGGGCTGTACATATGTGCCCAGGGAAGCTATAGCGAGTTGCCAATAGAGTGCATCATGAGGGTGAGGTGGTGTTCTGGGTAGAGCTGGGAACCCTGGCAGGACTGCAAAATTAGGATTGTAATTAACCCTTATCCTTACTAAAAATCTGCCAGCCTATTTGGAAACCTCTCATACATTTCTGTTTTACCTGGTGCAAGTCTAACACCATTGGGGCCAAGGCTAATTGGTACCCATTGTGGCTTTAATCCTAAGGGATTTCGAATTGCTATGTGAAAATACCAAGGGGACTTTTCTCTTCTTTTTGATTTGATGTATTGGTTAACGTAATTGTTTTATTGTGCAAGGATGTACTTTGAAGGCATGATGTTCAAATAAAGTTATTTGATTTACAAGGAAGTTACTGGAAACAAGCAACAAGGGGGGTGTGAGAGCCTACTAAGAATAAATATGATGAACCAAATCTAAGAGGAATCTTCCTCATGGCAGTACTAGGCAGGAGAGCGAACCAAGTGCACCGGGTGGAAGAAGAAGAGACACCAGGGTCTGGCCTCCTCACCAATAAAAAGTATATGATATAGAGAATCTACCTCGTGGCAGTACTTGGCAGGAGAGGGAACCAAATGGGCAGAGTGACAGAAGAGGAGAAACCAGGGTCTGGGACACAAAGCAAAAGCAAAGCACACCATAAAAAACGTGTCTTCCTTGCGGCAGAACTTGGCAGGAAAGTGAACCAAGTGGGCCTTACAGGAGAGGGAGACCAAATCTATTTTATGTATTTATTGGTCATTTATATAGCGCTTATACATTTAACAAAAACAATATCAAAGCACTCCAACACAGGGAGGGGGAGTAAGAAAGTTTAAGAGTGTTTGGGACCCAAACAAAGACAAGCTTAATACTGGAGGGATATGCCCTCCAAATGGCAAAGAAAAGGACAGAAAAGGTCTAAGGTAAATCTATGACTGCAACAACACATTTTGGGAACAAACTGTAAGCCAAGACCCAGGGGAAGGGAGCCATTCCCCTGGACACAGCTGGAACTTTAGCAAAGAAGCCACTGGAAGGGAGGCAGTCCTGCTGGCCTCGTTTTTGAACATTGGAAGAGAACTAAGAACAGGGGAAGAGAATCAATCCCCCTGGGAGTCTTTGAACTTTGTGGAAACCAAGACCAGGGAAAGGGAATAATTCCCCCTGACGATGACTCTAGAGACTCACTTTTCAAACACCAGGAGAAGGGTGTAATTCTGCTGGCGAGAGAACTTTACTTTTCTTAAGACTTTTTCATTATAGTGTAAGGGACAGAATTAGGGTTTTGACTCAGGAAGGTGGGTTTTTAGTTGACAGACATTCTAGCGGTTCCTTTAGTATTTAGTTTGAGGCAGGGAAACCCCTATTAGAGTTAGGGATAGTCAGGTCTTTGAATTGAATAAAAGTCTTTAGCAACACGAACAACACCTCCTGGCCAGTTGCCTTCTTCTGCACCCTTGCAATTACACATTTTGTTAAGGTCTAATGGTAAGTGCACTACCTTGCCACAAATGCCTTTGTGCAATTCTGATGGAGGCAATTAGAATGGGTGTACTATTTGAATTATGATACTATCATTTAGATAAATTTGATATGATATGATAGGTTATTTATAACGTGCTTAATACCCAGAGGTTTCTAAGCGCGGACCCGGGGATCGAACCTGTGTTGCTCCATGTCGTCTTGCTTCCAAGGCGAGCACTTTGCCCCTGAGCTATCCTCCCAAGACAAATTGGAAGTGGCAATATTTGGATAGCTTGAGATGGCATTTGGTTATCATCAAACTTGCTATTACACTATATGCAAATTATTTAGGTATCACTTATGCTGTGTTTATTTTCAGCTGTTAAATAAAATGCCAATTGGAACCATTGTGATTCCTCATTGTCTTCTATCTTGTAGGACATAGCTACTCTTTTTGTACTTTTCTTATAGAAAGTTCTGTGACAGCAGACACATACTTTGTTTGGAATTTCAGCAGGCGTGTTTTGAAACTTTGCTAAATAGTTTTGTATATGTTTGTAAGAAGGTTATTGTTAGAAAGTTGTTAGTTAATGTTTTAAAAGTTAACTGTGTTTTCCAATTTTTGTTCAGTTCCGTAATATTGGGCTGTTCCAAATAGGAGATTGTCATAGGTTCTACAACAGAACTTTCAGCATTGCGCAATCTATGCACAAGGTTTCACATTGTCGAATGGTGGATTGCTAACATTTGTATGTGCTCGAAGGTGCTTTGACAAGTGGTTCCTGAAATGCTGGCTAGTGAATGTTCTCGAAGTCCAGTGTGGATGCGCAATGGACAGGACGCCATGTTTTATAAAATTTTGATTCTACTTTTGTCTTTTATTTGTACATAGTGATTGAGGAATTGTCGTAAACATTTGAATGACTGTTGGCGCACATTGCATGTTGAGCTGTACGTCCATTTGCACACTGGATGACCTGTGTGGACTTGAGGAACACTTGGTTGAAGTTTGTTGGGGAAGATTTTTCTGTTAAGGTTTCTTTTACCGTAATGGTATCTGCTACTATTTCATAACCTCTTCCATTAGTGTCTATGCAATTGGGATTGTTTGTTGTTGGTTATACGCTTTTTCATTGAAATGTGGTTCTGTACTACTGGTGTGAAACCATTTACCGGCCCAGAAGTTAGAAAACCTATCTATGGTCATATTGCGCATGATTAGACTTTTTTGTAGTTTTTTAAATTAATTTATTTAGTGGTTTTATTCTGTTTAAGCCTAATATAAATAGCTTTCTTTTTAGTTTGAATGTGGTGTTAATCAGAGCTTCAAGTATCAGTTTACTTTGGTAATGTTTAAGTGAGGCACATGACTTTTCATCTCTTTTTATGAGATTGGTAAGAACATTTTTGGTCAAATTGATTTTTTTGAATGTTTTATTGTGACTACATTGACATTGCTAGACATAGTTTGAGATTAATTTTCAGTTGTAATATTGTTACTGTATATTTGGTTACTTTTCTTTTTTGATACAGGAGCAATACTTTTGTTAGTGGTGACTGTTGTTTCATTTTGCAAGAGCACAGTTACTTGTACTCTTGCTTGTACATTTTCTATAAATTGTTTTTGTCTGCTTGATCTTTTCTTTGTTTTATACAGAGATGAGCTTTAGGAGGCATTGTTTTGTATCTGTTGGAGAAAAGATAGTGTCTACTTTAATGTTTTAGAAATGGTTCTGAGGGTATTATTGTGCAAGGATGAGGAAGAGTGGCGGATAGATAATAATATGGATAATATTGGTTACTGGAAAGAGGAAGAGGGTGTTGAAGTCATAATATAGAATATAATTGTGAAGTCGTATGAAGAAGAGGGATAGAGATAATGCACAATAATTTGATTTCAGTAATGGTATGATGAAGAGGGAAATACAACAATTAATAGATTGCTAGTGAAGTTACATGATTGAGAGTAGTGTAAGCATAAAGTTATGGATTAGTCTTGGGTACTGTGATGAGGAAGAGGGGTATTGCAGTAATAATATAAATTATAATTTTGCAGTAGGATGTGGAAGAGAAATGTATATGTAATGGGAGCTATGGAGTAAAACATGTGTAGAGGAAGCGGTTGTAGACCTCTTGTGTAGTGATATGAACAAGAGGGATCATACAAAATACTGTGATTTCATTAATGGTATGAAGAAGGAGAAATACAGCAATGACTGCATTGTTTTGTGTAAAGTCACATGAGGGAGAGTGGTGTAAGCAAAACGATGTAGATTAATGTTGGGTTGTGGGATGAGGAAGAAGGTATTTGTAGAAGTAACATGAGGTGGAGAGATGTATAGGCTATTGAAGGTGTATTAGAACAGATTTGTAGAGTGAGAGATAGTAGATATGTGGGCTGTTGGGTAAATGGCATGGATTGTAAGTGGAAGAAGTATGGGGTTGTGTGATAAAATGTTTGTAGTGGCATGGGTTGGAGAGTGGCTGTGTTTTAGGATACGGAGTAATGTTGTGCTGCAATGGAAAATAGTGTGATTTACGCACTGGAAGGAGGAAGAGGGAACTATCACGGAGTATTTTATGAGTGCATAGTTTAGGATAATACACAGTATAGTTCTGTTGTTAAAATTGTTATGGCATACATGTCACATTACTATACTTACTTGGTAGAAACGGAAGAGGTTTCTTTCTTCAGTAGGTTTGTTTGGTAATTTTCCTTTTCTGCAAATGCAAAAGGAAGATGGTTGGCAAGTCTTAAAATTCTGCCCTGCTATAAGTAGTAGGACATGGCATTCACTATGGAAGCAGAAACAATTTTAAAAACACTTTTAAACTATTGCAATGCCTGCTGCAGTGAAGTCTATGTATATTTTGCAGCATAGAAAACCACATGCATTTGAAGTGAAGTTAAAGGGAAGGTTGTGCAATACCTTGTAATATGAAGGTCTGCTATAGTTTTGACAGAAAGTAGGCCATTTCTAAAGAGGACATGTAATTCTTTGTTGTACTCTAGGTTGATAATTGAGGTGTATTTAATGATGGAACTGTTCTCTGGTACATGTAGTATCACATATAGCAGTCACTGTGCAAGCAGAAGTACTTTTAAAAGCAACTGTGAAGTATTGGGATAGGTGCTGCTGTGAAGCATGTTTTGCAGCACAGAAAATCAGTCATAGTTGAAGTGAAGTTAAAGGCAAGGCTGTGTAATACAGTGTGATATAAATGTCTGCTGTATATTTGACAGAAGGCATGTCATTTGTTAAGAAGATGCTATTATTTGTTTGTACTGTAGCTTGATAATTGAGGTACCTTTAACTGTGGAATTGTGAAGAGCTAGAAGTAGTAGCACATGTAAGTCACTATGTAAGCAGAAATATCTTTAGCACTAATGAGCTATTGGGATAGTTACTGCAGTGAAGCCTGTTTTGCATCACAGGAAACCAGTTATTCTTGAAGTTATGTTATAAAAGAAAGGTGGTATACAACATTACTTTCTAAAATTAAAACATACCCATAGCATGTCTTCTTAGATGTAGATTCTGGAATGTAGATCCTGTTGATTCTTGAAATAGAAATGTGTAAATGTTTGTACAGTTGGTTGTGATCTAGCAGGATCTGAA
Source organism: Ambystoma mexicanum (assembly GCF_040938575.1). NCBI lineage: Eukaryota > Metazoa > Chordata > Amphibia > Caudata > Ambystomatidae > Ambystoma > Ambystoma mexicanum. The sequence continues at coordinate 774,380,553 of NC_090932.1, forward strand.
TCTCATCACAAATGCACTCTCAGAGTTGAAAGATACTTCGGAACTGGTAAACTAAGGTGAGAGGGTTAGATGCAGGGTTTTTAGATGTGATTTGTGGATGGCCGTTTGACCGCTTGAATATAGCTAATCGTTGAGTGTTGCAGAGATAAGGGTAAAAAGGTAACAAAGGCTACCCTGTGCCCCAAGGTCTGCTGACATACGCGACCGTTCGTGGATGGATCGCACATGCCATCCAGGTTCTTTTAATATACCCTGCAAGATAAAGAGGATATTCGTGGACTTCGGGAGGCTCAACCAATCAGGCCTTCTCTTTGAGTAGACATTGAACTGCAGAGGAGGACAGGGCAGCAAGTGCTTGATTTTTTGTTTGAATTGCAAAATTGCATTGAGCTCTACAATAAAACTGTTTGGATTATATGATATTTGCGAGTTCGTTGGCTGAGGATATACGCAGAGCAGCTTAGTATTTCACATAATCTTGGCTTTGAAAAATGGAAAGTGGTATAGTATGGAGTTTGTGGTATGAAATAGAGTCAACTATTACCCATGTGTAAAGATATGGTGCAATTGAACCATCCAGAAATGATTTGAGTACAATGTGGAGATTATAGTATAGGGTTTGTAACTGGTGTATCTTTGTAGTTTGTAATGAAAGATACTTTCAAAGGTCTCATCAAACTTTTTCCACAAGCAATGTTTATTTTCTCACATATTACACAGAAACAAGTGTGGAAAAGATCTAAGTTGTTTTAATAACAAATAGAAAAGGCAAGGCAGGTGCTGGGTGATCTATTTCCATGAGGGAGGTTTGTGACTCAAGAGGAGTTTTCGGCAAAATTGGGAGCTAACCCTGTCAAGCTGTTACAGTATTTCTGTATGTGGGCTGCGGCATGCCAGAAATGGCCGTCCTTCCCCCTTGAGCCGGAACCATGTGAGTGCATGGATGCAGTAATGCAGAGTGATTCACTGAGGGGGCTAGTGTTGAAGTTATATAAGACTGTGCAAGCTGCTCAGGCATTGAGGAATACTGCAAGGTCCAAATGGGAAAGGGATTTGACTATGAGAATTGATGAGACTAAATGGCATAGATATTTTCTATTGACGAAAGAAGTTGCACTCAAGGCATGGCTGTGCTTAATTCAATTTATGGTGTTAAACCAACTGCACTATACACTATATACCTGCCAGTGTATCCCGATATTTCCCAGACACAGTTGATAAGTATAAGAAATGTGGAAGCAAGGGGATTGACTAGATTCACATGTTTTGGAATTGTCCAAAGATATCACAATTTTGGCAGGAGGTTGCTGGAATATTGCATCTTATGATTGGGATCCCCACTCTGAGCAAGGCCGAATGCACGAGGTAGCAGCTATTCCATGACAGCAGTTAAAACAGAGGAGAAAGGTGGCGAGACCAGAAAGGACATCAAGGATGGAGTTGCCCTGGCCCTTTTCAACTCAGCCTGCAAAGCCTCCGACAAAGAAACCAATAGACCAGGAATCGCAGCTGGCGAATGGTGTGGTGTCATTGTAATTGTAATTGTAATTGTAATGGGTTATTTATAATGAGCTTAATACCCAGAGGTTTCTAAGCGTGAACCTAGGGATCAAACCTGTGTTGCTCAGCGTCGTCTTGCTTCCAAGGCGTGCACGTTGCCCCAGAGCTTTCCTCCCGAGACTGCAATACATGGAACCTTACAGAACTGATAGCCAGGGTGGGGAGACATGGTTGCCATCGTGGTACCATCCTTGACTCCAGCGGCAAAAGAAATGCCAATGAGTTCAGCACAATCACTGAGTCGGAAGAACCTGGTAGGGGACCGGACTGTGTTAAGCTCAAGGTTGCAGTGATAAACTTTATAAGATAAATGGACAGGTCTTTTGTTGTGGACACATTTTATACCAGAGATAGAGTGGTCCGGCACCACGTGGGTGCTCATTGGAAGGTCTCTAGCTGGTACCCATCTCCTGAATAAAGAGAACGTGATAATACAAAATGATTAAAAACAACAAGTACCAAGAGGCGATAGGGAAGGCTGAGGCGGCAAAGTGGTCATACAAGGGTCAAGCCAAACCCCTTTTACATTTGAAAGTCCTTGACACATTGTTGAATATTTTATGATTGCGGAATAGTCAATCCAACTGAGAGAATTGTGAAATAGGCATTGGCGTCTGCCTAAGGGGCATGACATGCGAACTGTGTTTTTTTGTAAAGCTTGCACTTGCCATAGGCAAACAGAGTGACCCGGCAAGATGTGATCACTCTTTGGAAGTCTCTGTTTAATGTTGGCAAGTGCTTTGGAAGGTCTGAGCCCAGACAAGGGGGACTAAAACTGTACATTGTGAGATTGTTTAAAAAGACATTGACACTCCTGAATATTTCAAATGAGTTGAGTGAGATTGAAAGGCGATAGTGAACCCGACTGAGGGACACCAAAGGAAAAGCAAAAGGAAATACATTTGTTACCAGAGATAGAGTGGTCCGGCGCCACGTGGGTGCTCGTTGTAAGGTCTCTAGCTGGTACACATCTCCTGAAGAAAGAGAATGTGATAATACAAAATTATTGAAAACAACAAGTAGCAAGAGGCCATAGTAAAGGCCGGCATGAGGTGGCAAGGTGGTCATACAAGGGTAAAACCAAACCCCTTGTACAATCAAAAGTCCTTGACACATTGCTGTAGATTTGATCATCGTGAAATAGTGAATCCAACTGAGAGAATTGTGAAATAGGCATTGGCGCCCGCCTAAGGGGAACGCTGTGTGAACTGTGTTTTTTTGTAAATCCCAATTTGGCCATAGGCAAACAGAGTGACACAGCGAGACGTGATCACCCTTCGGAAGTATCTGTTTAAAATTGGCAAGTGCATTGGAAGGTCTGCGCCCAGATGAGAGGGACCAAAACTGTACATTGTGGGATTGTTTAAAAAGACATTGGGACTTCTGAATATTTCAAAATATTTGAGGGAGATTGAAAGGCTATAGTGAACCTGACTGAGGAAGGCCAAAGGACAAGCAAAAGGAAATGAATCCTACTCTGCGAAGAAGTTAAGTAAACTACATTGTGATGACAAGTATGAACCCGACTGAGGGATGTCCACAGCGAGTGGGCGGTCTGAAACACCCACCCTGAAGATCGAGTGAAGGAGTTTTTGTTTTGTTGTTTTTTGGCATATAAGGCCCTCGGAAGCAAGTGACTTTGCATGAGAAGAGACCTGGACACAGAAGGTCCTGATATTGACTAAAGGAACTGTTAGCTTGTGCCAGAGTAGCCCAGGAGTGTGCTGTGCTCAAGAGAACAGCCTTGTCCCGTGCTAAAAAACGCGGGGAAGGGATACCATGGCCGTAACATCCTGATTTATCATTTTGTGAACACTTCTTTCTTTTCTTCGGAATATTATCCCACACCCTTTTGTAGTAGAGGGGTAAGGATTGGCAATAGGTTTTCTTAGTGTAGGCCCTTTTATTTTACTTGACTCCACTAGGAATGTCTTATTATGATTTGATGGTCGTAGCTTGCTCTCATCTTAGATTTAGGCTTAGATTAGGTGTTTATCTCACCCACTTTACAGTTTAATAAACACTCTTGTACTGTGATCACTTGTGTCTGTCTTACTTTGATACCATGCCTTCCTTACAGTACGTATATTGTTTAATGGATGCTGCATTGTTGTGAAAAAATGCATTTTATCAAAATGGAAGTCTTAAGTGACACTATCAGGTACGGAATGGCACAATACCTTACTTATGTAAATGAGAAGGAGGACGGCTATATTGCAACTGTAATTGGGGTCAGTAGACCTAAGAATATATGGGTGCCCCAGCAGGAAAATCTGAGAAAAGCTCAACCTGGTAATGCAAAAAGAATTAATTAATTTATTTATTTGCGGAAGATCGATGTACAAAGCGAACCATTGTAATAATCATTGCTGTACATGCTGTGAGCAGGGTACGACACGGGTCTAATCTGTTTGCTTGTCTGCATACAACAAAGAAAGGCAAGGCCGAATGTGAATAAAGCTATAGATGCACTTATGCCAGATTTTGGATTGTCATCTTTTGAAAATTATAATATACGACATGATGGAGTGAACATTTTTAGAAAAGATGGAGTACAGCTTACAAGTGTTGGAAATTACCATTTTCTTTGCAATATTGTTGATGCAGTTAACACATTTTGTGAAAGAAATTAAATTGGAAGAAAAAGTGGAAGAAAAAAAAGAGTATGGAATGAAAAAATGTATTAGTACACATTGCATGTGTACATATTAAGATCACAGTCTTACAAGAACAAAAATACTATTTTAATAGCCAACATTAAAGAGTATTAAGAAAAAGGAGTCAAGGTCATACAGCTTCCATTTTATGTTTTTTGATCATATAGTCCGCAGACATATTCTCCCTTTCACGGACATCAAGAGTGGAAATACACAGAAAGGCAGGTCATGTTCGTTGGTGGTGTAAGATTAATGGAAGGTGTAAAAGCCTTGCGTAAGACCTTTACACCTTCTTTTCATGCCACAATGCATTTTTAATTGTTTGTATGGCAGAGAAGAGGGGTGGAACAGAACTTCATTTCTGTCACATTTTTTCCTCTGTGCTATACAAATGCTTTTCCTCTGTGCTATACAAATGCTCCAGTATTTCCACCAGCTTGGATTGTAAAGCTGATGGAAAAGCTGGAGATTCTTATGGCGTCCACATGCTTTATGCATTAACACAAATCAGGTGTCGTCTATTATTATCTATTGTACACTTTTTTATTCTACTTTTAGACTTTGTAGGGAAGGTCGTTGTTTAATTTTAATGTTTTACTTTGTTTTTTTGGCAGATGGAGGGAGAAAGGGAGGTGGAGGGAAGGGGCACTAACCACTATAAAGGAGGTACATGCTGATAAGGGAAGATGTTAAGCTCTGTTGATCAAACTAGGTTAGATAGAAATTCCTTTTGTGGACCTTCACAGCAGTCTCGAAGGCGCTGTGGAATTGCTCCCCCACAGAGGAGTGCATTGTAGTATACACAGAAGGCAGTTGTCCTCTAAATGTAGGGATAAACTTCCTCTTAAATAGCTGGCAGGAATCCTCTGCCCCACTGAGGTGGAACAAGTGTGGGCAGGAGTGGAAGTTTAATGGGCAGTAGAAGCGATTCTTTTATGTCCTGAGAAAGGAACTTCCTTTCCGAGGGCACTAAGGTGGAAAGTCCGGGTAGAGTTAGTGCTGAAAGAGTACTGCCCCTTCTGACCATGACTGAGTGTGACACCACACTCAGTGCAGCACACACAGAGGCAGCCTGAGCCTTTGTCACTCCCCCAACAGTGATAAAAAACCACCACACCCAGGACTTTCTCTGACCAGCAGACATAGAAGGTACCTCCTCCACTGTGTCATCATCCTCCTCTTCCTCCTGCAGCTCATCTGCGGCAGCGCCCATTACTTTCTCAGGTCCTCCATGTGGTGCTGGTGGCCCCTGAGGGGGAGGGCTGGCCATGACTGATGCCATTGATTGTTCGGCGTCTAACGACTTGCAGCTCAGAAAGACTCAGATCTACTTCAGTCCTCTGGCCGGTTGAGAATGGCTATAAGAAATTGATGGGTCCCCTTGGAGGAACCGCCTGCAACCTTTCCTCCTCTCCATAAACTTTGGTGGTCAAAAAGGGGTGTTAAAAGTTGTACAAAGTTCAGAAAACACCACAGAACGTTAGTGGCAGTTGTAGAAGGGTAAGGTTTCAACTTGAGAATTAGTAGGGTGGGTGCAATTTGGATTTCAAAATGTCTACAAAGTAGTGACATTGACTTTGGTCACGTCATGACATTTGCAGCTGACCAAAACCACGTCACAGCATTTGTGAACATTCGAACACCCGGCTGAGGTCACGTTGGTGTTCTGCAAAGTCCAGGCACTGATGTTCATGAACTAATGTAAAGCGCATTATAGTTGCGGACATGATCATAGTTTGCAAACGTCCGCACAGCCGGTGATGTCATTCGGACGAGCTTTGGAGACCGCGACCATGCCCTGAGGTCTGTGAGTTAGTTAAAAGTGCAACATGTAGTTGCGGACATGATCATTGTTTGCAAACGTCTGTGCAACCGGGTGATGTAATTTGGGCGTGCTATGGAGACTGCGACCTGATGTTTGCAAAATAGTTAAAAGTGAGCCATGTTGTTGCAGACATGAACATCCATGCAGCTGGGTAACTTCATTCGGGCGGTGACCATGCCCTGATGTTTTTGAACTAATTAAAAAGTGTGTCATTGTATCCATGGACATGGCAGTTGGTTCACAAATGTCAGCTTCTCGCATGATATCACTGTATTCAATGATGCGGACATGATCATCTAAATAGTCCGCAGACTTCAAATTGTGGTTTAAAAAAAATTAAATGTAATACATATTTACATCGCATTTAAATTATTATACATTTTGGTATTGAGGGAGAATCACTGTGGAAAACATAAATAGGGAATTTGGGTTGGTATATGTTCATGATAGGGTGAATTAGGGATATACATCTCATCAAACCATTGATCTATAATATCCTTGTGGAATGATTCCGGTCATTGAGGGCAAAAGGGTCACAGGCACAGGTAGGGCAATGAAATCTGTATTTCTACCCACATGATTTTTACATATATACAGGTCAGTAATTTGATGTTTAATTTAATTTGAATCAAATGCATAATTGGTTCATTCAATTTTCTATACTCCCCAATCTAGCTTCAAAATATTATTTCTTTCCTTAGGATTTTGATTGGGTCGTTGTTCTTGTTGTTGTAAATTGTGAAGTACAAAAGATATGTAATACATTGAATGCAGTAGTTTATATATTAGCAACAGAACTGTATTATTTTCTGTAGAATACAAATAACGTACCATTGGTAGGTTATTCTTGTTCATTTTTATCTTCTTTGGGTAAGTATAATTCTAACCATTCCAGAGTGCTTGCCATTTCCATTACAATATACAATGCTTATATTTAGGTATATACCATTTTCATAGACTTAATACTATTACATAATGCATGTTTATAAATTAAATGAAAAGGTAGTGTTTACTTATTAAAGCTTTTAAATTATCTTCCTCACTGCAACCAATGTTGTGCTTCAGTGCCCATCAGGTGAAGTGAATTGTTTATGCAGGGTATATCTACAGTGTTCCTCAATATTTGGTACAATTCATAATATTGTGTTATTTTAAAAACAGTATTAATTTCCCAAAGTTATATTGGATGTAAAACTTAGATGAATTGATTGTTTGCAGTTTTTGCTCTATGTATAATTGTTCTACTAAAACAAAAAAGAATATTGTGTCCCGATGTGATTTTGGGTAATATTGATGACACGTGTCCCCAGGTATATCCGCGTATTAGCGATACTGTCCATAGACATTATAACTATATGTGGCAGGGGAGAATGATGTTTAAGTGCAAAGTTTGTGAAGAGAAATTATGAAGTTGCTTGTAAATTAGGTTGCACTTGTGAAAACCTATTAAATTAATTGAAAACGCATTGTTAAAGGGACGTTATGGTTAAGTTGCCCTAATCAAAATCTAGTTAAGTCACTGAAAAAATGTTGGTAAAGGGAAGTTATGGTTAAGGTGCACTAATTAAAACTTATGAAATTTATTGAAAAAAACATTGTCAAGGGGACGGTATGGTTGCAAGGTAAAATTGAAAAACCAAAGAAATTGACCAGTTATGGTAAGCTACGCAACCGTAACTAGCAATGCCACCATGCACTGCTAAGACCCAGGGCATCGAAGATAACATCACAAATGGTTTTGTTAAATGATTTTAAGCAATTATTTATATATATATATATATATATATATATATATATATACTTTTTTGTTTTTTATTTCATAAAGGCTGGTTCAACAATAAAGAAAAACCCTTTGCCTTAGAATTGGCATTAAAAATTGTAAAACTATGAATACGTACAGGGTCGGATTGGCCCCTCAGCCTGGCCAGGCCGAAATCATCCCTGGGGAGTGGTGGCCAGTTACTGGCCATGCCTGGGCCGGTTTGGAATAAAAGAAAACTGAAAAATAAAATCATTTTTTTCAAAAAAGCCTTCTATCCTTCTTAGGTCAATAAATGAGTACCAACTCAGGTTGGGTGATATTGTATGCATATTTGTTCTATAAAAAGAGCTTAAGCGTAAGTGCTATACAATAACATATTGGGCCTCATCACGAGTTGACGGTAACGGCAGCGCTATTAGCGCTGGTGCTAATAGCCCTACCGCTAAACCCCCGGCGCTATTAACGCCGGATCACGGGTTTGGTGGAAGGGTTATTGCCCATTCCCCATTGGGCCCATTCAGGAATTCCTCATTCCCCGTTGGACCCAATGGGGAAAATTCACGCTATTACCGCCAGCGGATTTCCCGCCGGCAGTAATCGCGCTGAAAATCGGCAATTTTGCTGTGGATTTCCCCCCAGCTCTGAGCTGGGGGGAAATCCACCAAAGCCATGATCTGGTGGACCCTTAAATGCGGCTGTAATAGCGCTACCGCCGCATTTAAGGGTTACCGCCAGACTTGTGATGAGGCCCTTTATCATTTGGCCTTGGACGTCTGCTTGGATTCACAGTAATTTAGTGTACTTAGGAACAATGATATTTGATGCCACTTCCTGTTTTGTCAAGAGGTGAAAGGTTGTGTTTCATCACTTCCCAGGATGTCTCTTTGGGTAGGGGTCAAATAACATCACTTCAGGTGATGTCATCAGAGGTCAAGGGTCATGAGGCAAGGGGTGGGCTGCTTTTTTGGGGCAGGAGTGGGCCACTTTTTTTTGGGTGACTGGGGCTATTTCTTGTCCAAGTCCGACCCTGAATACGTAACATGAATTTGTAACAAACAGAAAGAGAAAAAAAGTTAAAAAAGGAGGGGGAGAAAACAAGAAAGGGCAAAAAAAAGGCAAAGAATAACCCAGGTAAGGAGATAAGTTGGCTAATGAAGAGAACAAGGCTAATTCTTGAATCATCCAAGCCTTGATCTAGTAGTATCCTCAGCCCCTTTGTAGTCCTCTCCTCCTTGATTTAAGCCAGACTTAATTCTTGAGAAAATTTCAATCAACAGTTTCACCAAGGCTAAGGTGAGTGAGATATGGTTCCCCCTTAGTAGTTCCAGCCACCAGTCCTCCACTGTCCTTCCGACATAGTTCTTAGTAAAATCTGTCATGAGTAGGCCTCTTTTGTCTTCCATAGTCGGGCAAAATAAAACTAAATGCTTTAACGAGTCGACGCTATGCTCGAGCCGGCATAATCTGCAAATGGGTTTGAGGCAGACGTTTGACCTGACACTAAGGGCCTCATTACACAGTAGGTGGTAAGGGTTTACTGGTACCGGTAAGGGCGCCGGTACCGGTAAACCCTTACCGCCTTACTACGAGGTCCCTTTGCGGGACCCGACCTTAACGGCTGGTGTAAACCAGCCGTTAAAGTTGGGACGCGCAAAGGGACCTTGGTGCTAATTACGATACCGCAATTTGTGGTACCGTAATTAGCCCTTTCCCCATTCCCATTGAGCCCTATGGGGCAAAAATGGGAATGGGGAAGGGTCATGGAGAAAGGGGGAATTACCGCCCCGCCAACCTTGGAATAGGGTGGTAATTCCCCTTTTCTCCATGGTGGTACCGTTATGGTACCGGCAGCAACCATGGTGCTAATAGCACCATGGTTTACCGCCTACCGTGTAATGAGGCCCTAAGTATCCCGCCAGTTGGCAGTAGGTTTAATCTGAATCTGAGATAGTAGTCTCTAAAGAACCAGTTTGGAAATTGTTGAAGATATTTTGGGAGCATGTTTACCTTTCTCTCCCCGGGGCCAGGTCTACCAAAGAGTTTCAGCCCTTGTCTTTCTTCTTGAGTAGCGATCCAATCTGTGGTATATAGTTTGAATTTCATTTTGTGTGGATTCTCAATTAATGTTTGATCGGTTTCACCCAGGTCGACGATGATCGCTTTGCAGATTGATTGCCATTCGAGTAGTGTGGCTTCATTACGTTGATTTATTGATTCTTTTAGTACTGCGAATCCCCCACTGTTTGTTGCTGTCGGGAATTTTCTATACAGTGCTAGCGATTTCCGGGTGACAATGGTCTTCACAGCCGTCAAGCTGAGCTCCATGCGTATGGCTTGAATCGGGGTACCTAGTGGAATTCTTAGCACTCTCTTCCAGAAAGTAACTTCAATAATGGACTAATCTAAGCGGAAGGGGAAGACCGTTTCAGCACCGTATGTTAGTATTGGGAGTGCTTTCATCCTGTAAAATTCAATGAGAGCTTTGAACGTGAAACCGCAATATTTTTTCATCAGTAGCCGACCTTGATTGGCTAGTGTAGTCGCTTTAGATTTTAGAGCGTCGAGCCTGGGTCTGTCGATAGAGCTTGTATTCAGGCATACCCCCTGGTAGGTAAATGCAGAGACTTGAGGAATGACTTTTACTTCCAGCTTCCATGTATTGGGATTTTTCCTGGTGGATCCAAAGTTTTTGCCAAAAACCATGATTCTTGATTTCGACAGGTTAATTTTTAGGTCATTTAATTCTATGTATATGTGGAGGGCCTCCAGTTGACGTTGCAGCCCCATCGGAGTCTGGTCCATATATAGCTGTTTATCTGGTCTGCCTTTTGGATGAAATAAAGACTATATTGAAACTTTTTGCCATATGTTTGTGATTCGTGTATCACTTTGGAGGTTTCAGTAGTGTGGTTTGTGTGCTGTGGTACCCTGCTTCGTTTTGATATATATTTTAGGGGTTTTGTTGCGTTAAGTTCTCACCTTAACGTCCATGCAACTAAAGTTTTTTCCCTGTATTTCAAATGGCCGTGCCCACTTTGTGCAGCCCACTGGAAATGGCCTTTGGCCATGGCCAATGGGTACAGCCTTTGGCTTTGCACACTGCATATTTAAAAAAAAACTTGCACCCCACTGGCCATGGCCTTCAGCCCTGCCCACTTTTCCCCCACCCACTTGTCCATGCCCACCATTTTCTTTAAAACATTAATAGCCAGTGAATTTTCACCCCCGTTCTCACTCTATATGTCCCAATGAATAATCATTTTATTAAAATAACTTTTTTCCCAAAGCCGCAAGTATACCGCATTATACCTAAGGATATAGGACTACATAGACCTGTGAGTATTGTAATTTTTCATACCAGCAGTTATCAGGAAAAACTGTGATAAAACGCTTCCCTTCCCTGCCAGGCCCTTGCCAAGTGCCCCACACATCTGTGCCAGCTCCCCCGCCTCTGTGATGGTTTCCCCACCTCCTCTACCCTCTCTCAATCCCCCCACAACACCCATCATTTCTGTGAGGCAGTTCAGTGGAAATGTTGAGTAGCCGCGGTTATAACCCATATTATAGCCAAGGTTATGTGACAAATGTTTGAGCCTTGTGTTGACCTTGGCATTTGCATGTTTTTGACCTGCAAATGGCATTTTTCTACATTTTACTTTTCTGATACCCTTGGCTATAACCTGTTGTATCTCACATTGAAAAGAAAAAAAAGATGGTGGTTGTTTCATTTATAAACACCTAAACACGCGGGTACTCAATGCATCCGGGCAGATATAGCTATTTATTTTGGAGAAGGGAGCACCCCCTTCTACGTCAAATATTTTAAAAAGTACTTGACGGAATACCCCCACACCAAAAAAGGATCGCGAGTCAACCCTTCGCGCCCAAGTTGTTTCAAACCTGTTCCAAATCTCTCCAGTGGTTTTGCCTGTGCGGTTGTGCAAAGATTTATCCTTTTTGGCTATGGGAATATGAATGGGGATTAGATCTTTAGTGTACAAAATCGTCTGCAAACTTTCAGCCAAATTTGTTGCAAAGTGAAAGGTTATTAGCAATTCATTTTTGGGTTTTCCTATGGAACTCAGACTCACCTTTATATAGGGTGACTGCCACTCTATAATTACAGGGTCTGCGATAGAGACCCTGTAGTTATGGTTAAGTTGTTCAACCCATAGGAAGAGCAGTTTTTGGGAGGATTCTAACTTTGGTGCTGTTCAACAAATCCTCATGAAACTTTCCAAAAAGTATAGAGCCAACTCTGAATTGTTTTGTGAGGTTTTGTGAGAATTCGTCAAAGGGGGAGGGGGGGATTATAGGGGAGTCCCCAAAATTTTAAAATCCAGATGGACATAAATGGAAAAAAAATGTTGCTTGCGGCTCAAGCCCAAACCGCTGGATGGCTTTGCACCAAACTTGCACAAGGAGCAGCACCTGGTCCTGAAAGCGGACCGAAATTTGGTGTTAATCCATCCAGTAGTTTTTAAAGAAATGCCCAAAATGTAAGTAAAGAAATTAGTGATATCTCCATCCAGTCCGTGGACTCACTTCTGGGTTTGGTGTCCGTGGTGCCTCTGGGCCAATCAGGGAGGCGCATAGCATTCACGGACATCGTACGTGCCCGCTGATTGGTCCATTAAAAACCTGAGGTGCGTCAAAACGTTTGAAACAGATGCCATTTTGCATTTGCAAACTGCGCCCGTAGTCCGTGGGCATCACTCTTAAAACATTAAAAAACACTGCATTACATTTGTCAAACAAATGAAACAATCCCTGGGGAGATGAGGGGTGATGAGGACGGGATGGGCTATGGCCAGAAAAAGCCAAAATCAGGTGTTTTTTCTTCTACAATGTCCACAAACATCTCAGATGTTTGGGGACAGTGCTGTGATGTTCGCGAACCTGCCAAAGGTTCAAGGACATCCATGCATATTTCTGCATTACAGGGTCGGTGAAGACCAGTTTTTGGATGGCATATAAATTTGGCGCCATTCAATGAAATGTTGCAGTTTAATTCTAGATGCAACTTTTAATACCTTTGCAAAGTTTGATGCCATTTCACCAAGTGGGGGCAAAATTGGAGAGGGGGTCCCAAAATGACTGAATGGTCTATGCATTTGGTGCTATTTGATGAATCTGCATACAAGTTTGCAAAAAGATTACATACACAACTGTAGATGTTTCTGCAAAGTCTGGTAGGATTTTGTCAAGAGGCGGGTCCCAACATTTTTAGATGGCCTCATGCCCTAGGCAATTCAACCATGACTTGCATCCCAGCATGCGCTGCTGAAAACAACACACATCAGTATGCGCTGCAAAACATATATTTGTTAAAGTATGTTTATAATTCTTTCATATATGTTAAAAGAGGAATTATTAATAACTTGTAGTCAGGGCTGAAACATCATGAAACATTTTCACCTATAAAAAAACATTGACATTCTCTGAGAGCACTTTCTTAAAGAGATGTCATGGTTAAGTTGCACTAATAAAAACTTATGAAATTCACTGAAAATAACATTGTCAAAAGAATGTTATGTTTAAGTTGCACTAATAAAAACCTATGAAATTCATTGAAAAAAACATTATTAAAGGGATGCTATGGTTGCAAGGTAAAATTGAAAATTCAAAGAAATTTGCCACTTATGGAGACTGATGCAACCATAACTTAGGCCACCACCATGAACTGCTAAGACTAAAACCCAGGACATCAAAGATGACATAGAAATGGCATCATTGATGACATCACTGATGACATGACATATGACATAAATTCTGAAGGAAAGTCCCTACAAGCGGTACTGTTTAGAATGTTGCTAGCAACATATGAAGAGTGATCGGGAGACCGCTCATGAACTACTCCATGTATCACACTATCATGTACTTATTGAAACAGAAACATTTTAATGAAGTGTTGTTGTTAATACAGCAATCTAATAATGCACACACCTAGGCAATGGCTGCAGCATGGACCATAGAAATAGAGTACTTTTAAGCTTGTAATATTGGCCAGTAGAATGATAAATCCAAGCCTATTAGAATCTTCGCTAATGTTAAACTTAGAATTAACAGCTAACAATAAAAGAATTACTACACACATGTGTTAGTTGAAAGAAAAATGGACATGGAGAGCATCAATGCATACAAATCCGAGGCATATAGAGGGAAACTCTAGTAAGGAGGAAAGAAACACTGTGACCAGAAAATGACACTAAGATTAGTGTTCATCATCATGCATCAAAAATGCATTGTCTGTCTGGGGCCGGATTATTTTCCCAGGTATGTGCACCATTCAATCAGGTGCAAGCCTAAGGAAAGTACCTTAAGAACAAAGCATAAGGTTAAGGTCTACCTATTGTGACAAATCCTATGATGCCGTCACTGCTTCTGAAGGGGGAGCCGCTTCCCAAGAGGCTAGGTTGTTGAGGTTGCTACCCGATAGTCACCCTGGGTGTGGTACTCAGTGGCTGGATCTCATGGGAGGAGAGACCCCATTTGGGACCAGTGACGACCATCTAGGAGAATGCAGTATTCCCATCACATGGCCATGGTGCCCCTTTCCATGGTTACCCTGCCTTTCCTTCCTCCCCTCATCCCTCTTTAAATTTAGAGCCACATCCCAGCTACCTTGCTAAGGCAACTGCAGTAGAGAATATTGAGACAAGGAGAAATACTAGTGAGTTACCACCTGAATCCTCACTTAGTATCGACACGAGGAAGAAGACTAGTGAGTTACCATAACAATACTCACTTAGTACTGAGAAGAAGAGGAGTACTAGTTAGTTATCATCTGAATAATCACCTCGAACTGAAATGAGTAGGGAATGTGGAGCAATGCAGAGTCTGCGTTGGAACAAAGTCCAGCAGTCTAGTGGTTCAAGCTCTATGATTGACCAAAGCAAGATAAAAACCAACAAAGGACTTGATAATGTGTCAAGCCCTCCCAGGAGTAATCGAGAGAGCCAAGGGGAACCTGACGAGCAGAGGGGGCACTGGCCCGGCCGCCGTTCAGAGGAGGAGAGAATCCGGGGCTGGTGCAGGACGCAAGGACCACACAGCCCAGAAGCGGATCAAGACTCCAGGAATCCCAGAAACCGGGGTCCGCAAAGGCAAATGAGTACACTACCTCCTGAACAGAAGAGACATGTGGAGTGGCTGCAGGGGGAGAGAAGCTCCAGAAAGGAATCAGAGTACCCCAAGTGAGCACAGCTGCTTCAAAGGAGTCAGCACTACTGTATGCCACAAAGCAGGGTACACAGAAAGCCAGAGGGGCCCAGAAACCTCCGGGAGACCATTGTAAATGCCGGAGAGTCGAGTCTGGGACTCACACCCAAATAGTCCACAGAGTTGTACTAAGGCTTGGCAGGAGAGCGTGCCAAGTCTACGGAGAAAAGGAGTAAAGCTGAAAGGCGAGTCAGGGACAAACACCTAAATCATAAATGGAACTGTACTAAGGCTTGGCAGGACAGTGAAACGGGTCTACAGCTTGCAGAGATCATCCAGGCAATGCTTGTACTGTGCATCACTTGGTGATAGGGAACCAGGTCTGCACCCAAGGGTCAGGCGCCCATACAGCTTGGAGAGAGCATCCGGCAATGTTTGTACAGTGCACCACTTGGTGAGGAAGGACCAGGGATGCACCCAAGGGCCAGGAACCCATACAGCTTGGAGAGTACACCCATACAACGTTTCTACAGTGCATCACTTGGTGAGGAGGAACCAGGGCTGCACCAAAGGGTCAGGGACACATCCAGCTGGGAAAGAGCATCCAGTCAAAGCTTTTCAGACCAGTAGTTGGCAAGGGTAAGCCAAAGCTACTGGCCAGGGTCTGGGACACCAAAGAAGGGACTTGTAAGCCTAACAAAGGCTGGAGAAAGAGACATTTCCGTGACAGCCAAGGAGGGGAGGGGATTAGATTAACAGGATCTAGCAAGAACTGCCTCTTGTCCAGCGGAAGGGCAACACTCCTTTGGATCCAGAAGATACCTCCTTTTTGTTTAGTTAGCTTAGTGTGTAAGGGACAGAGTTAGGATTTTGACACTGGGACTTTTTTTTGAACATTCTGACATTAGTTATTTCCATTGAGGCAGGGAAACACCTCTTAGAGTTAGGGCGAATTTGTGTTTTCTTTTCCTTTTACACCTTTGAATAAAGGTTTATAGCCAATACCATGGCCACTCTGTGCCCGAGTGTTACTTCTGCACCATTACAATATACAGCACCTTTAGAGTATGAGTACCATTATTTCAATGCAGTATAACCAGATCAAGTCCTCCACTTAAAATTCTCACTTTCACTGAAAAAAAACGACTGCCTCAGATATGCCATCAGTGATGCCATCAATGATGCCATTTTTTATTTCATCTTTGATGACCTGGGTGTTAATCTTAGCAGTGCATGGTGGTGGCGTGAGTTATGGTTGCATAGGTTACCATAACTGGCGAATTTCTTTGGTGGTTCGTTTTTACCTTGCAACCATAATGTCCCTTTAACAATGTTTTTTCAATGTATTTCATAGGTTTTTTATTAGTGCAACTTATAGATAATGGGGGTCATTACGAGTTTGGAGGCAGCCATGGTGTTAATGGCACCATGGCTGCCTCCAAACCCGTGTCCGGGTCCATGGTGCCGGAATGGGGACTTACCGGGACATTCCGACCTTGGCGGACCCGGTAAGTCCCCATTCTGAATACCATTCCCCATTCCCATTCACGCCCCCATAGGGCTCAATGGGAGTGGGGAAGGAGCTAATAACGGGCCCGCAAATAGCGGGCCCGTTATTAGCTCCTTGGTCCCTTAGCGGGACCCGCAGGAGTGTCTTTATCTAGTTGAGCTTCAATTTCTTCCTCCTGTTGGTGTCCATTGTCCAACATTTCTTTGTATTGTTTGAAATTAACATTTGTTATACTGCTTTCATTTGCTTTGAATGCAGTTTCCAATGAGTCATAGTCATCTAATAATTTTTTTTCTTTTTTCCAAGGTTTAAAAGGTTGTAGTAAGCCCATGTAATACAGTTCTTTATGTTGTGGAGATTTAAATGATAACTTTATATGATTAATTAGGCTGTGTTTGATAAGTTTAACTAGGCTTCTTTCACAAGTTTAGACTGAATATTTGCCAGTTGTCTCATCTGGTGTGACATTGTTTTTGTGGGAGTAGTTTTGGGCTATGTTGTACAAGCATATGTTTTCCAAAGCAGTACTTCTGTTTGGTAAGTATGTGTCAATTAAATTGTTTTTTTAAAAATGTCCTGTCTGTTGTGATCATTTGTGGCTATTGTTTCTATCTCTTGGTAGGATTTTAGTACTCTTTTTTGAGATGAAGCTGGACCAAAGTTTATCCAGATAATGTGTTCAGATTTGCCATATAAGGCTGTTAAATGGTCTGCAGCTTCGTAGCACCCGCATTCTCAATGGAAGAACATTTTTATACTGAAGCTGTACAGTTTTTGGGATAGTGTTTTGTCAGATGATATGGCCTCCCATAGGTCTTTTAGCTCTGTTTCTCAGCTTTGGTGAGATAGGCTGTGACATATCTTGCAACTGCAGTGGAATTGTCTGCAATGTAATGTATGTCTATGTTTGTATTCCACAAGAGGGCATTGATTCCATTGTAATCATTGGTGTACTAACATTCTTCATCCCTTTTAATGCTCTATGTGTTTTTAGGGGAATTGCCTTTTGGACTGTGTCTAACAGAAGACAGGAAGCTATTTACGTGTCATTTTTTGCAAACTGGTCTAGGGAAGCCAAACCGACAATTAGTATAGCATGTACCTTTGTCTTTATATCCAGGTTGGAAGTATTTGCCACACATATATTTTTGGAAGCATAAGATTTGTGCATGTAGGTCACTATCTATAGTTTCTGAAGGGATGTCGCAGTTTATTGTTTTTTTCAATAAACTTTAAAACAGTGGCGTCACTGTCATGGCCAAATTTGGGAGCCTCTTTTATCCACAAAAAGCATATGGATGTGTGCTGCTCCTCTGGATTGATATTCTTGTCTCCAAAAGAAGTGTTATTTTTATTACAGATAAAGTGCAGCATGATAATGAAGTAATGGTGAAAGTACCTCAATACATTGACAGGGTCAAGAGAACAGAGTTCTGGTGTTTTTA